>NW_011369945.1:14653994-14656996 GCF_000735185.1 Notothenia coriiceps | reverse complement strand
GTGTTCACCCCGGAAAAATACTTTCCACACTTGAACACGGTTTCATATACTTCCACACTTAAACTACGGTTCTTGCTTGTAGTACTCGTTTAGTGATTTCCGGGACTGTGTGGTTCGTAGTGGTCGTATGAATCTGTGGAATCCTGGTCTCTAGCCTCTCGTAAAGTTTTACGTTTAAACTTCCCTCCCCCCCCCCCCCACACATCACCTAGCGCTCTCGACATATTCTAATTGTTAATTGTACGTAATATAGCATAGATTCACGTTACGGAATCGGCCGGACATAGTGGTAGGAACTACCCTCGAACACCGTAGATTTTTGTCCGGGTCGCCCCCGACAACACCATACTATAACCGTCATATACTCTGACAGTTCCAGAAAAAAAAAATTGAGATGTAGTCTTACAGGACTAAAAAAGACCTACTGATCTACCCCTACAGACGATAGTGCCTTCACTTTCTAGAATATGACCTGTCAAAACAAATAAAGAGTAATTGTGTTTCCCCTACTAAACCAAAACTCGAGATGGCATCTCGTATCTCACTCAACCGCGTGGCGTTATGAGTGCACGCGCCGACCCGAACTGATCCACAAAGTACGCACTCTCCGCGAACTGGCGTCAGTCTCTCATCTCATCCAACAGCTAAGACAAAACCAAAAGGACACTCGCTCAGCACGGAGTGGAGAAGTTGAAGTCAACGCTGCGATGATTTCTTGCGAAAGTGGTACCCTTTCGCGTTTGTCTCTTTTCTCTCGACCATAATTTCAGACTCACCATCATTGTCAGGCACTGATTTAGACAAACAGTCTTTAGCCCATCTTAAAACGCCCCCTCTTTCGCCCTCAGAGCAGAGCTCCCTGTCGGAGCGGCAGAGCGTGATGTGAACTGAAAAGTTTTTCTGTGGCAATATTATTTAAGGAATCGTTGAGCTAGCTAGCTAGCATACATTGTCACTATCTGCTAACGTTAGCTTTAGCCTTCGTTTTCTAATAGTTTTCTTCATAGGCTATAAACAGAGGTCGTATACATATTGTACTTGAGTAAAAGTAGAAGTACTCAGATCTTGTACTTGAGTAAAAGTAGAAGTACTCAGATCTTGTACTTGAGTAAAAGTAGAAGTACCAGAGTGTAGGAATACTCTGTTACAGTAAAAGTCCTGCATTCAAGATGTTCCTCAAGTGAAAGTAGAAAAGTATTCTCATCAAAATATAGTTAAAGTATTGACAGTAAAAGTAGTCATTGTGCAGATTGGTCCATTTCAGAATAATATATATGATATGTTTTATAATGATTGATCATGAAAGTGTTCTCAAAGCTGGTAAAGGTGCAGCTAGTTTGAATGACTTTGTATACTGCAGGGTAGCTTGTGGATTTACTCCAGGTGGAACTAAAGTGTGATTTAACACTTGATTATATTTATGGTCCTTCATCCACATCTGTAAAGTAACTAAAGGTATCAAATACATGTAGTGGAGTAGAAGTACACCATGTACCTCTGAACTGTAGTGGGGTAGAAGAACAAAGTAGCAAAACATTGAAATACTTAAATGAAGTACAAGTATCTCAAAATTGTACCCAAGTATAGTACTTGTTGAGTTTATGAACTTAGTTACTTTACACCAGTGGCTATAAAGATAGAAAGACTAAGCCTTGCACAGAGGCATGAAAATACATTTTCTAAATGCTCAACAGTGCTGCCAAAATTATAAACTGACTGCTACACAATTTAAAATAAATGCTTTTATATATTTCTATTAGATGTGACTCTTTGGCGTTTCTGTTATTATTAACACTGCTGCTTTAGTTGTTCTGACTGCTAAAATCCTCTGTTATTCCTCATTTTAAAGCCAATATTCCGTGGGGTGGGGGAGCCGGGGGCTCGGATCCTTGTCACCTTTTTCACACCTGATGAGTTTGCATCCCAGATACTATTTGATATAAGGCTGCCAAGATGCTAGGGAAGTGCAGTTCCAACAATGTATGGCTTCTAAAGGATAAGTACCAATTGTGGCAAAACACATTGACCCAAGACGTGCTAAATGCAAACTGTGTTGTAAAATATTCAATATTTCTAATATGGGCGAGGCAGCGTTTGCTGGCCACATGAAAGAAAGAGTCATTTTCTTTGGTCATGGAAAATGAGGTAAAGGTCATGAAGAAGTCATTGGTGAAAAAGGGTATGAACCCTGTAAATGTAATTGATTAGATTTTCAATTAGTTTTAGTTTTGGTAAGTTTTCAGTCTGTTTGCTTTGGCAAGGAACAGGACGTTCTTTCTTTTTTGTGTTTGTAGTTCAAGGTTTATGTGTGTCCTTCAGGTGACCTCGGATCAGATCGTGGAGCGGTTGGAGGACTTGGAGAACGCTCCGGCTCTGACCGTGCTGCCCATCTACTCCCAGCTGCCCTCCGACCTCCAGGCCAAGATCTTCCAGAAGGTTTGTAGCTGTCACTGGTCTTGATGCTGCAAATGTTTCTACACTCTACATCCATGAGTCCTACAAGTGAGAAACCAAAGCTGACTGCCTTTCATTTCTCCTCTGCCAGGCTCCAGATGGTGTGAGGAAATGCATCGTCGCTACAAACATCGCTGAGACCTCCCTCACCGTGGACGGAATCATGTTTGTCGTGGATGCAGGGTACTGCAAACTTAAGGTACTACCATGCTAAAGCCTCATTGTATAAAGTGTATTTACTCTGCAGTCATTGAAAGTGCACTTTCCTGTGTGCACGTTTAACCAGTAGTGCGCTGTTCTTTTTTCTGTCTACAGGTTTTCAACCCTCGCATTGGAATGGATGCTCTCCAGGTCTATCCCATCAGCCAGGCTAATGCTAACCAGCGCTCAGGCAGAGCAGGACGTACAGGANGTGGATGCAGGGTACTGCAAACTTAAGGTACTACCATGCTAAAGCCTCATTGTATAAAGTGTATATGTATTTACTCTGCAGCAGAGTCCTGCACGGGTCTGATTTTCAAGACCCGCACCCGCGACGTGCAATACCG
>NW_011369945.1:14626918-14653954 GCF_000735185.1 Notothenia coriiceps | reverse complement strand
CACCCTGACCCGCATCATCTTTGTTTTACCCAGAACCGAACCCGGAAAAAAGCGTTTGAAAAAATACCACCCGCAAAAAATGCAGTCATTGAAAGTGCACTTTCCTGTGTGCACGTTTAACCAGTAATGCGCTGTTCTTTTTTCTGTCTACAGGTTTTCAACCCTCGCATTGGAATGGATGCTCTCCAGGTCTATCCCATCAGCCAGGCTAATGCTAACCAGCGCTCAGGCAGAGCAGGACGTACAGGACCAGGGCAGTGTTACAGGTAACATGCACACAGCCACTATCAGTGCTGAGAAGTTCTGCCATTTTGAACTTCCTTCAAGGCTACCCCTAAAGATGGCTTTTTAGCTGGCATTGGCAAGAATCTCTAAAACCACAGAAGGGATTTTTATGCTGAGAGCAAAAACATATTATAGTGCATTATGTTCCCACTCTTGTTTTAGATTCACAAATAAACAACCTGAATATGATTTTCATTTTTCAATTCCTCTTTTCTCTGTTTGAGAATGTATGATTTAAGCATAACTGTTGTTAAAGTGTGTTTCTCCCTTCTGTCGTTTGAGATCAGGGCTCTGGATGTGTTGCATGACCGTGTTTTCAGTTGCAGGGAGAGGGCAAGCACCTCAATCTCCAGAGGATTTCATGCAGTTTAACTTTGTTTATGACAGAGAAATGTGCCACAAAAGAGATTTCACTTGACCTTGCTTTCCTTTGCAATATTTACCTTGGTGAAGAACAACATACATTTTGCATCGCTAATGAGCTAGGATGTTTATGAAACCCCATCTTTTTCTGGATTAAGCCCGCCCACCTACTCCTACACACAAGCTTGTACACAGAGTGACTTTTGGGAGAGCGTTTAGCTGAATACAGCGTTTGAGTAGATGTGTGTATGTGTTAGAGAGCAGAGTAGGAGTGAGTCACGCTGGTTTGCTCCGCTTGCGTGGAGAATTCCCCATTCAAAGACCCTTTTAGCTGTGACTGCAGGCCCTCACTCACAAGCTCAAAACCTCCATATGCATTCAAATCATTCTGTAATTATAATCTCCCACTTCAGACAGCTGTAATTGTTGCGAAGACCCTTTTTAAGTTTGGTCCTTTACTATAACTCAGGCTCTGAATGTTTTTTTTTTTAAATGGTAGCTTCCTGAATTTTCTACTGCAGCAGATCTACATGTAGTGCTTACTGCTTATTTAGAATCCCACTTACAAGTCTGCTCAAAATGAACACAGCCCAGAGAAGCTTATTCAATTTCTCTGTCCCAAAAAGGAAAAAGTGTGCATATATTTGCACATTATGGTTGAAATTGTAGGTTAAACATCAAACGTGACGTACAAAACTTCCACTCACTCTCTGTCTCTGTGCCCTGTCCAGGCTCTACACTCAGAGCGCCTACAAGAACGAGATGCTGACAACCACCATACCAGAGATCCAGAGGACCAACCTGGCCAACGTGGTGCTGCTGTTAAAGTCTCTGGGTGTTCAGGATCTGCTGCTCTTCCACTTCATGGACCCCCCCCCAGAGGACAACATGCTCAACTCCATGTACCAGCTCTGGATCTTGGGAGCTCTGGACAACACAGGTGGGTGGTGAACAACGCTTTGAATAGACTTTGGATATGCTGTGTTATGTAATGCACATTTAAACATATAGTTATTGTTGATTCTTCTCTATTAATTGGTTGTTTTGTCTATAAAATATCAGTCAATTTGAAACAATTTCCATCACAAGTTTCCAGAGCTCAATGAGATGTTTTAAGCAACTAACAGTCCCATACCCAACGATTTTTTTTACTGTCACAGAAAAAAAAATAAAATCACATTAGAGAAACTGGAACCACAGAATTGTTCACATTTTTTTCCCCCTACATTTTTTTGTTTATTGATGAATTGATAATTTGATTAATTGTTTCAGAACAAACACATATTAACACTTGTCAATGTCCATCATGTTTTAATGATGTCATTCTAAATATTACAGAACATGGTATATCATTGTTCTTTCCTCGCCTCTATTTGTAGGTCTAAAAGGCCTAGGCAGGTCTTACTAACAGAGGGGCAAAGCAACATAAATCATCCTCCTTTTGAGATGAGGATGAAGCTGTGACATGTATTGGGGTATTGGGTATTTCAGGGTTGTATCATCTCCCCCTCAGCGCTGCTTTGAGCTCCTGCATAGTGAAGCTGACGGCACAAACACAGGCAGGAGACCAGCTGTTTAGAAGATGCTGTGGTGATGATGCAGACACAGCAAAAGGGCCTCGAGGAGGTAGTTGTGAGGTTGAGCCGGTGGAGTAATTGCCTAGTAACTGATCCTGTGTTTGATTTGACTGGTCGGGTCTCATTTCTGTCTCATCCTTAGCCAGATCCCAGGGGATTTAGGGATTTGGGGATGAGGGGGGACTTTTGATGATTCCCTGTATGGTATGTTAACAGCAGATTATCTCTGATTAAGGCTTACCTGCCCCAAACTGCTGCTCTGCTTCCCTGCTTTTCCTCCTTATAAGCTCCTTAGACACTGTCGTCTAATCATTTAAATCAGAACTGGCAAAGTTTTTGATCTCGCTCTTTTTTTTTTTTTTCTTCTCTCCAAGTATTCTCAACCGTCAGCAGTTCATCCTCTCTCACGGTGATAGACAAATAAGTGTCACATTATGCTGGCTTCTTCCTCACGCCAGCAGGCTTTTGATGGAAAAGGAGCTTATCACTCGTCTTGTTCCTTCTTAATACTTCACATCTCGTGCACTTTTATAAGCTTCACGTCTGACCTCGTAATTGTGTTCTTCTCTCTGTTCAGGCTCTTTGACACCGACGGGGCGTCTGATGGTGGAGTTTCCCCTCGACCCCGCCCTGTCCAAGATGCTGATCGTGTCCTGCGACATGGCCTGCAGTGCGGACATCCTCATCATCGTCTCCATGCTGTCTGTGCCCGCCATCTTCTACAGACCTAAGGTTTGTCTCATAAAGTTACTGTATGATAATGTTGACTTATTGTCTGTGTGATTGAACCCATTTGTATTGCATGTTTAATTGTCATTTTACATCACAGGGTTGCAAAATGAATGAATGGTAAAGCCCCTACAAGATTATACAATTATAGTATTTTGTAATGTTATTTGCCAATAATCTACATTTTTATATTAACTATAAGTCAAATGACATATTTCATTTGAAATGGCTCGCTCACAGGTATGAATACACAGAGACTGATCCCCCGAAACTGAAGCTTATTGTTGTGGTCTTCTAGTAAATGTAACATCCAGTTCACTCTCGTTGTATTGTTTTTCTAACAAAAACGGGACGGTGGTGGCGAAGTCGATAGGGAGTTGGCTTGGCAACTGGAAGGTCACCAGTTCAAGTCCCGGCAAGACCAAGTGTGCTACCGAGGTGTCCCTGAGCAAGGCACTGTTCCCTACACTGCTCCCCGGGCGCCGTTCAAAATGGCAGCACACTGCTCCTAACACTAGGATGGGTCAAATGCAGAGAAACAATTTCCCCACGAGGGATTAATAAAAGTCCATCTTAAACCTGTCTATACTTCATGGAGACCAAAAACCGAGCTTGATCGTTGTAAAAAAAAATAAACAGCCTTAAAATAAACAAAATCCTAATGATGTATGGAAACTGTATCTGTGTGTCTCTGCAGGGTCGTGAGGAGGAGAGTGACCAGGTGAGGGAGAAGTTCTCTGTCCCAGAGAGCGACCACCTCACATACCTCAACGTCTACATGCAGTGGAAGAACAACAATTACTCCAGCAACTGGTGCAACGACCACTTCATCCACACCAAGGCCATGCGCAAGGTCAGACTTCACCGGTTCTCTCCGTCATCACCCTGTGCCCCTGGAAGAAAACCTATCATTTAGTTTTTCTCTTGAATTCCAACACATTTAGATGACCTTGTAGAAATCTCTCAGTTTAAATTGTGCACTTATTTCTAGCTTTGACTATAGTGTTTTTATATGATTCATGTTCTGAGAGGCCTATTCAGTTTTCTACTGAATAACTTTAACTAGAATTTAGTAGAATTTCAGTCAAATGTTTACATTACATCGAAGCCATTCAATGTAAGCCAACAGGTTGGACGCGTTTTCCATGTGGTTTGATTCCCAATACGTATGTTTTTTGTGCAGGTACGAGAGGTGCGCTCCCAGTTAAAGGACATCATGGTGCAGCAGAGGATGAACTTAATTTCCTGCGGGTCAGACTGGGACATCATCAGAAAGTGCATCTGTGCAGCGTACTTCCACCAGGCTGCCAAACTCAAGGTACCTCCATCACTTTCTTCAGTTAATATGTTTCGCCTAGTGGCAACTGGTTGTGGCAGATTTATAGCAGCATAATTACAGAGTGGAGAAATATCCCTCCTGGCCTCAAGTTAATACGGCGCTAAAATCTGAAAGGAAATTTAACATCATGACTTTATAATCAAGGTTCTCCGTTTGACTTATGAGAAGCCGGCTAACCCGAGCAATCGTAGCAATGCTGGATATACTTCACATTTATTTCCCTGCTGTCTAGGGCAGGTGGAGAAGCAAATTAGCCCATGTGACCTACTTTGCTTTGACCTTACAGTGCTCCCATAGGTGCAGGCACCAACACGCATCCCATTTTCCTATCCAGGAATTCAGAATCGCACATTTCATTTGTTATTTATTCCTGTGTTTGCTCCCAGGGCATTGGGGAATATGTGAACGTGAGGACAGGCATGCCATGTCACCTGCATCCCACCAGCTCCCTCTTTGGTATGGGCTACACCCCCGACTACATCATCTACCACGAGCTCGTCATGACCACCAAGGTAAAAATAACGTCGTCTTGGCCAGCACGGAAACAATGAATGCTAAACTGTTTGTGGAGGATTAACATGTTGTTTGTGTTGCAGGAGTACATGCAGTGTGTGACTTCAGTGGATGGAGAGTGGCTGGCAGAACTTGGGCCCATGTTTTACAGCGTCAAACAGGCGGGAAAAAGCAGAACGGTAAGACAAGCCGAGGATGGTACATGCTCAATACATGTTTGTTTAGAGTATGTAGACCGGACTTTCCACATATGTCTCTGTGTACTTTTTGGCTGCGGCTGATTTCCTAATTTGTCCCACAGATCTGTGTTTCCGGACCATTTTAGCTTTGAACCGCTAAGTCACCAACTTGCGAGCTCCTGTCACTCATTCAATATGTGAAATGGTTGTGGCCAGACCAATCTTTTCTCATCTTTTTGGGTTGCTGTTTCAGGAGAACCGTCGGCGGGCCAAGGAGGACATCATCAACATGGAGGAGGAGATGTCCATGGCTGAGGAGCAGCTGCAGGCGCGGAGAGAGGAGCAGGACAAGAAGACCAACACTGGCACTGTTAAGTAAGTCAGCAACAACCTCTCCTCCTCTTGCCTCCTCATCATACACGGGTCCTCATCTAACAATAGTTCCCCATGGCCCTCATTTTCCATTCGCTGTCGAGATAGAAACATTTCATTTACCTACCTCGCTGGCAGTCTATCCCACTCTCTCTTCTCAGCCTCTCTCTCTCTTCATGATGAGCTTTTCTCACCTCTGGTCCCTCCAGACGAGACAAAAAGAAATAATATTGACTCCTGGCTGACCCCCATTACTGCAGCAATTTAAATTGTGCCATAGCAGAGCAGAAAAAAGAGGGGAATGTTCCATTTGAAATTAGACCGAAAAATTAATTTCAAACCCATCCACTAGCTTTACAGAGAGAAATAAGGTTATAAAGACAGATTTAGAAAGACTTGTATTGTTAATTAATCAGCTGGTTTATCTGTCTGAGTTTGCGTGTCTGTAACAGATCTGTTGAAAATAATCACTCTGGAGGTATAGGATTAAGAATTAGATTTATGCAGAGGTGGCTGGATGTGTGATAATGAATGGCGCCGGCTCTCCTGGGCTCTCGGCTGTCCTCCGGCAGGCCTCACACGAGTCTCCTCCGTGAGTTCAGTGTGACCACCATGAAAGATTCCTTCTGATAGACCTTCGTGTGCCGGCTGCTTATCACCCGTCTCCCCGCTCACCAGCACAGATCAGAGGTGTGAATTAGTCGGTTGTTATGTGTTTTTAAAAGTGGAAATGTGAGGGAGTGTTTTTGGGAACACATCAGGGCTCGGAGCTAGAAGCTTGTTAAGTTCCACGCAAAGCACTTAAAAGGACAATACAACAAGTATTAGCTCTTAGAGTAACATCAATTTCTCAATACGCAAAACAAAATGTGTCAAGATTAGTGAAGGAGTGTTTGGCTTTGGAAAAAAACAAGTTTGAATGTGTTTTAGGAAAGAGCAATGGGATACATTCTCTATTTCCTGACATTTAGTAGACCAAGCAATTTGATGATGTTGATCAATCAAGAAAAGTATTTGTAGGTTAATTGATATTAAAGAAAAGAAGCCGTAGCTGCAGTTACATACTAGAGGTTATACATCCGATTAGCTGCACAGCTTTATATTTTTAGATTACATTCTTTCAGGTAAATGGACTCCAACGTTTCTGAATCATTTCTGTACGGGTTGTGAATCGATTTGCAGACTACTGGAATTTGCATCAGTTGAAATTCACCAAAGTTTGCATCAAATTTGCACATTTAGTTGTTGTGGTTGTTATGGTTACAGTACTTTTGTCTGGTAATGCAGTTTACTTACAGATTGAGAGTTTGAGATCCTCTTGTTTAGAACTGAAAGAACACTGATGAGTTTCAAGATTTGTTGAAGACTTACTTTATTGTCAATGTCCACAACAACATTTGCAATATGGTTTACAGTAATATGTGGTGATTTCTCAAAAAAACAGTTGTATGTTTTTTTTTTAGACCCTTGATTACATTTAAAAAATGCTCCACAAGTGTGAATCGCTGTTATGGAACTACTAGCAGGCTGTGACACACGCAACCATTTCTCCTGAAGTGAGCAGCGAGACAGAGAGAATGGCACAGTGACAGAAGGGGGTTATGGCCTTATGGTCATAATTGCTGCCGGTGTGTGTGTTTGAGGTAGAGAGATGAGGGAAGTGTGGGCAGTGTCAGGCTGTCACGATGCTGTAATTAAAGATGATAGATTGTGCTGTCAGAGGCGTCAGGGGCTCTGCGTCCAACACTGAGACACCAGCTCGCCTTTTCCCTCTCCTGCGGTCCTGCTGGATGTTTACAGCTGGACAGGCCGGCCTTCCCTCACCTTCAGCCTTTCTTTTAACCACAGCTGCTTGTATAGGAAATGTTTGAGTGATCGGAGCAAAAAAGAATGAGTTTCTATATTATGTTGCATCTAATAAAACCTCTTTTAATATAAACTTCTTCCCTTTCTCTGATTTCAGGGTTGTAAAGATTTGCACACCAGGAAGAAAAGACGAGGCCCCCATGACGCCCAGACGCACCCCTGCCCGCTTTGGACTGTAGAAACCCCGTCGACCAATCACATTGCCTCCTTTAGACTCGTTATTACCGCGACCTGGATCACACCAGCACAAGCACACAGTGTAACTTCCAGCTGCCATTTGTCCCTCCCAGCATGGCCAGTATCACCTGCAGTACCTGAACAGACCACTAGAGTGAGAACTTGTATAAGGCACAAGACTGAAACAGAGCCAGGTCCCTTCACCTTCATCAGCCTATAGCTGTTACCGCGATACATTTTAAGGAATAAAGGACTTTGTTGTTGTTTTTTTGTAAATTCAGTATGTATATGTTGTCATTACTGAAAAGTGGTTTTACAAATGTCTATTCAGTATTGATTTTACTCGATCTAGAAACATTTAATTTTCTATGCTCTTGTTTAATTTCCTCCATCCTGAATGTATTTTCAGAGGTAAACTGATAAAAAGTGATCTAATTTCAATGTTGTCTTTGTGTCCTTGCATTTAGTAGTTCTGGTTCGGTCGTGGATTAAACAGCGTGTACGCCACAATGAAGTGCTCTTCTACAGACTGAAGCACTATTCAAACTGTACTTATGGCAAGAGGGTCTTCAGAGTCTAGAGTTGTATTGTAATGCCCCGAAAACACACACAACACACTCATATAGGTTTAGGCAATTGAGCTTTTTCTATTCTCTGTCAACCCTGTTCCACCACTGTAATGTACCACAGCGTTCTTCATGGAGAAAACGTTATCATGCTGGATTAAAACATATCAACGGTTATATTTTTATGGTCCTTGTGTTCAGAATAGCAAAGCTTCCTTTGTGGGTTTCCTCCAAACAAATGTGTCTTTAAAATTTGAAAATGTGTTTCTTGATGTACGCCCTCTTCTGACCTCTCAGCTGATCAGAATAACGCAGAGCTCAATGTGTATCAAAACAGTTTAGCAAGGGCCATGTTTGAGTAGTGACAGTGGTTCTCTTTTGTCTTTTTAAAACAGATTTGACACAGCAGAAGGACTGCTAATCTTTTTTGTCTTGACATCTTTTGTAAATGAAACAAAATAAATGTTAGCTATTTTTTGAATCCATGGTGATTTCATTTGACATTCACTAATGTGTCTTTGTGCACTGCAAGCACTGAACATAATAATGTTATTTAGATGTACATTTTTAAGTGAGTTTTGCAGTAACATGAATGATAGCTCAATAAGTGAATATGATTCAGACTAGTTGAGGGAATTCATTCTCTACGTGGAATTGGTTTCCTTATAAAACATAGAACAGGGGTCAATGGTTCGTTTAGAAGTTTTGAGTTGATCCTTCAAAAGTCTTGAATTGAGCTTATCTTATACAAGGTCTAAACATGTTTGAAAGTATCTAGACTGTAGGAAGGAAGGCATGAAGTCCTGGTCAGTGTTGTTTGGTGCCAACGTCAGCCTCTGGCCACTCGGACCTCTTCCTCTCCTCCACTGTCTCTGACCCTGGTGCTGCAGGTGGGGTCTCAGGCCCACACATATCGACACTGACATAAGCTGCCTATGAAATACTTTAGTATGAATACGACTTTCATTTCTTCTTTCTCTTAGGCCTTTTTAGGACATTTCTCTGATTAACAATACTATGACGTTTTTAATTATGTTTTTTATGTCATACTCTAGTATGACTTTTCACAAAAATGTCATAGTATAACAAAAGTCTTATTTTAGTCAATCATTTTCAGTATTGAATAATTAGTTTGTCAATCATAAAAACGTCCAAGGTAACTTAACATAACACAATCCTCATGATGCTATTATGCTTAACCAATAGTTAATGACTTATTTAATCAGCACTACTTACAATTACTGTTTGTATCCAACCGAACAAAAGAGAAGGTGCGTTCACTATCATTTAATCAATTCAAGCAGAAAATCCACACAAATCTGAAGGCACAATGTTTGAAATGTATTTCCTCAAATTTAAGAAGCTTTTTTTCTCTCGACTGAAACTATCAAGTGATAGTATAAAAATTGAAGTTAATTACTTTCTGTCAATCAGCTATAAAACTTCTAAATTAGGATAGATGATAAAGACATTGAACTCCTGATTCGGAAATTATTTCACATGAATTAAACTGTCCTTACAGTTGACTATCGTGCATGTAACAACTTGAGGTGTGTGGTCATGGGCCTCTGCAGTACACTATATTTAAATGTGAATACAGAGCAGCATAAACTGAAATGAAATTCCCAGAATGATTGTTTTCATCGTCAGCTTAACAATTGCAAACTGAGGCAAGTGAAACTGATCAGAGAAACAAAAAGCCTGGGTCTGTCCCTCCCTCACTCCGGCGCTCAAACCCAGATGTGTCACACATCTACATGAGTGATCCCCGGGCTTTGAATCCCCTCAGCCTTAAAGACGCTGATACGCTTTAGATGAAGTGCCAGGCTATATGTGGGTGGATATTGTGTTTGGCTTTATTGAAGTTGTATGTAAATATTCAGGTCACAAAAGCCTGGTGTTCCAGTGTCTTCATCACAGTTAGGGTGACATCACTTGATGTCTCTTAGCTCAAAAGCTCTTACTAGATGGCATCAATTTGGAGGAAAAAGACAAAAGAAGACGCTGGCCTGCCTGTGATTTCTTCCAATGTAGTGCATAACAACAACTAGCAGTGTTTTTCTCTTAGCTGGATCCCTGTGCAGCCCTGCTTTCTTGTTGGTCAGTGTCTGTCTTATTGTAACCCTCATGCAAATAAGCATGATTATGAGCGTTCCCTCGACCCCCTCTATTCTCCAAGTCATCTTGATTGAGTGTGGCAGGCGAAGGCAGGATGGATATAATGTACCCCAGCAACTTTAATGAGACAAATCTCTGCTACGGGCTGACATTTTGAAATAGTCCTTTTGAATGAGTGTCAGCAGTCACCTTTACCAAAGCCTTCCAGGGATGGTCCCTGTAATGATGGAGGGAATTAAAATGGCCTCCGAGGCGGTGGAGATGGGAGCCGCAGGATTAGGGTGCAAAGCCACGCCTCTTAAATGGGCTCTCCTGCCACACCCGAAATAAAGTACAGCTCTCCTCCGACGTCTACATATGTGCCCTGAGATGTGATTGAGGGATTAAGGTGAATGTTTGTTGTTGACCACTATGAGACAAGCTGTCCCTCAAATTAGGCGCCCCGCCTTCGCCTTGCGCCCCCACCCGCCAACCCCCCCTTGTTGTGTGTCTGGTAGCAGACAGGGACAAGCTCTGCTGTCATTACAAACTTAATAAGACCAGAAGTGAGATTGATGAGAAAAACAGAGGCATCAACTGCTCTTTTAATTAACTCTTGTCCCATAATGGTGCGTGGACGGAGGCACTGAGCAAAGAATGAGACATTTTCTTTCTCTTTCCACCCCTTTCTGTTTTGTTGCCTCGCTCACCCCCGATAATGAACAGCCTTCTGGGACCCAATTACATCCAAGGCTGCATTAGGAGCACAGCAGGCCCAGTGGAAACTTCAGCTGAGTTTCCCCTCATCCCCCCCCTCCACTCCATGTTACCCTGCTGGAGATGGCCTTCACTTGATTGAATTTTGAATGTTACACCCCCCCCACACATACACACACTGTCTTCTGTAATCCCTTACCTTCACCAGTTCTGAACCCACATGTGGTTTATGATGGAAGCAGGAGGCAATGTATGCTTGTTGTTGGCTGTCCTTCACCGCTTGCATTGATAGAGTGGCTTTGTATACAAAGTCTGATAGGTGGTGCGAATCAGTGCACTAAAGCCTGTTTGTGTGTTGTGTCCTTGCAACACACTGCATATTCTTGTGAATAATTTGTGTGTGAAACTGAATAAGCACTGATGGGATGGGATTTAAAACATCTATTCAAGTCAGACAAGTAAATTATAGTGATTAAATCAACAATATGTTTTTTTGAACCATAATACAAAATAGAGTTTTTCAAGGACACAATGACAGGTGGCACTGTTTTAAATCAAGTTTAATGCCAATTACAAGTGACAAAACAGTTCAACTCAACACAACCTACTCCAAAGTCTAAAGAACACTTTTGTTTCTTTTTACATCTTAGCATGGTTACATTTGAAATAGCCATAAACAGAAAGCCAGCTGAGACAGATGTAAAAGTGTAGGACAAAGTAAGTTGAGGAATCGCCAAATGTATTACAATTCATCCTCTGAATGTTTAGCAAAATGTTATGGTTATCATTTCATTAGCTGAGACATTTCAGTAGCACCCATTTGATAATAGTAACAGACAGAAATAAAAAAATCCCCAGAATGTCAACAGGACTTGATTGTATTGGTCTCCATTATTGTGTGTTAACATTCCTGTAAAGTCCAGCACTAGAGCCTACTAGAGCCTCGGAGGCCTTGATGGGATTTGTACAGTATGTGATGGTTAAATGTATTTTCGATGGGAACTGCCTCTAAATGTAATGCTTGGGGACATCCAATACATTAATACCAATTATTGGTATTGTTTGGTTTCCACAGACACGTTAAGTGTGGCGTATTGACTGCTTTGCTACAAAGAACGTTGTCTATTGATTGGCCGAGGCAGAAACCGATGGTGCCCTCTTCCTGTGAGGCTGGGATTAATCCTTACATGCTGCCAGTTAGTGAATAACTTACCTACTAAGACCTGTGACTGGAGACCCCGCTCACCGCTTCCGTGTGAGCGCACGGTAAATCCTCACTGACACCTTCTGAAAAGTCAAACATAATAAGGGACAAACAAACTCATGAAATGACAGAATGCTGCAAAATAAAGACATTGGCTGTTCTAACACTAACCAGTTACTACATCTCTGCAAGGGAACATTTTATTATCATCAGCTGCTTTTCTATGAACTTTAATTTTGGTTTCTAACAAGTCAAAAATTATTTACCAAACTAAATAAAGCTTACCTTTGTGAGTAACAGAAGAAATAAGTATAAGAGTGTTTGCATCACACAGTAATCTTCTTACTTGTCCATTGCCTTATCCCTAACCAACACTTTGTGTATACTGTACTACCATGCTTGGTCTCACTCCCAGCGGACTGCATGGTTACTAACAGCTCATCCACTATTGCTTAGGGGTCTTATTTTGTTCTAGAAGAAATACTTTATACTGTCAAACTCAGACATCCCTTGTGATTGAAGGCCGATGGGCATGGAACTCTCAGAGCTGCCCTCAAAGCTGCAACAATGCCTGCTTTCACACAGCCAGCTTGTGGTGGGTGGAGTGGAAGAACAAAGGCAGACTTGTTAGGGTTTAGATGCCTTTATTATTATTTTATTCAGCTGCAATTTCTTGTCTATCTGCCCATATTCATTAAGATAAGATTTCGGCTACATTGGCCGTGGGGTGTGTGGTTCTGGGATTAGTTACTGTATGTGACTCAAAATACATCAATTACTTAATTTTTTTATCTGTAGAAATTGACGTACAGCAGCTTGATGATAAAATATAGATATTATTTATTTTAGATCATCACTTATTATTACCTTTTCAGGTAGAACTGTTTCAAGATTGTTTTTAAAGCTTTACTAAAAGTATTCTGAAGGTATAACTAAAGTTGCATAGACCATCTTAGCATTCATAACAAAAACACATCCCCTTAATCATCAAATGAGACTCTAAACTGTACAGATCTTGAGTGAAGAGTACAGTAAAATATTTCATGAAAACTTGGTGAGGTTAAAGAACTCTTACATTTGTTTGTTTTTGAGTGCCTATCATAAATAGAAAAATGTCCATCCCTGGAATTAGAAAGGTGAGATCTGATCAAAGTGATATCCAAATCTTCAGAAATTCAACCCTGCAGCGGAGGCTCGGGGAGGCTTCTCGCATTATATGTTAGTCTGCTAACCAAAACTCCTCTTGCAGTCAGAGCACAACTAAATCACAAGAGACTTAATTCAGACAATACATGAAATACATTGATGATCAAAGATGATAAGAACAAGGGATTTCACAATGATATTAACTATTATTGTTGTTATAAAGCAACAAGATGATGCCTAGGGCCAGGTTTTGTTTGAATTCTCTAGAGGTAGATTCCCAGAGTTGGACAAATAACTACTGGGTTGCATTATAGGAAGAGCAGGACCCAGTGTTTTTATTATCTTTTGTTATGATAGTAGGCACTAGAAGTCAGGGAATGTCATCCTCTGCTTCATTCATCCAAGTTTTTTGCCTCCAACTTTGTGTAAGTGCGGTAATAAATCGCTGCATTTCCCTTAAATAAGGAAATAAGTTTAGAAATGTTAAATGGTGTCAACCAGCATACAAACTCAAACTTAGGCAAAACAAAACAGTTTCAAATCTTGGTTTAAGATGAACTAAACATTAGACTGCTTCATTTCGGATACTCTGGGGCATTCCTGTACCCAAAAAGTTTCGATACAGATAATGACGCCTCATATGTACGAGGTTAGTGACCTAAGCGTATCACATCTCGTTGTTTTCGTCACTATCACAAGTCTCAGTCTGAATTGACCTTCCAGCGCACTGAGCAGGTTTCCAGCAGCTGCTGTGTGACTGAGGCCTGGTCGATATACAGTAGCTGGAGGGAGAAAACATCGACTGTCAGCTGGCAAAAATAACAAGGGCTAAATCCTTCTGTAACAATGCTGCCCGAATCCCCAATCAGCAATGACTTGTTATGCTCTTCTCTGTGTCAAAACACTCCCTTATTACATGATCGATGGCTTCTTTATTTGTAAAACAGGTCTCTAACCAGATGTAAATTCGAAAAGAATGCAAATGTGCTCTGCTTATATGACCGAGCTTCCAGTGTCCCAATCCCTGTTAAGCTCCTTGTTGACCGCGTCTGCCAGCTTTGTGTACAATTGGCTCTTCAGCCGCTCCAACAGCATCGTTAATGTCTGCCCTTTTGTGCAGCTCAATTCCACTGGAATAAACTACCGTAAATCACATGTGCAAAATTATTTCCTAACACAGATAATTAGCTGAAAGAAACAATCCAGAGTATGAATAATAATGTGCCTCGGTAACATTATAACTTTTAAGCATTGGAAAAGGAGGGATTTGAATGCCAAGGGAAATGAGCTTATCAAATAAAGCTTGAAAATGTGCAGTGAATGAAATGAGTCAATCATTTTAATGTGAGATGGGAGCCCTGAGGAGAATAAATAAGCAATCGTCACATCATGCAGGGAGAACAAATGAGCATGGTACACAATTAGGCAGGGTCACATTCTGCCAGAGCTGTGAGCGTGGGATGGGCTAATGAGCTGTGTGTGTGAGTGTGTCTGTTTGTGTGAATGTGTATAGAAAGAGAGAAAGAGGAAGTAACAGATGAAAAAGCTGATCCCTAAGCCCTCAAAATTGTGATGTACAGACTAAGACAGCCAGACACACAAGCGGCAAGTCATGCGAGAGACAAAGACAAAAGTGAGAGGGGCTGGTGGTGGAGGAGAGGTGGGCTATCAGTCGACTTGGCATCTGGGGCAAGTAGATGTGCAGGCAGACACAGCAATGGGCAGGTACAGCAGCCAAACAAGACAAACAGAAGAGAAGTGCCTCAGAAGGACCAACGGCACAGAGCTTTCAAAGGCGACTCATAGTTATTAACTATTCAATCACATGAAGGAGAGCTCAAGGCGTGAAAGGTTGCGGACCAAAGCACTTTTGCTTCAGTGCATTAAGAGCCCGGTCCAGCACTCTTCCTGCTCGAAAGAGAAATAGATTGCCTCCCAGGAAGATGACTGCTCAAAGGAGTAGCCTTTTCCCCCTTAATAACAGCAATCTGCAGTGAGAATCTAATCCCAAGTACCATTTA
Organism: Notothenia coriiceps; assembly: GCF_000735185.1. Classification (NCBI taxonomy): domain Eukaryota; kingdom Metazoa; phylum Chordata; class Actinopteri; order Perciformes; family Nototheniidae; genus Notothenia; species Notothenia coriiceps. The sequence goes on along the minus strand of NW_011369945.1, from coordinate 14,638,803 downwards.
CACTGAATCTAGATAACTTCTGCTCAGAAAAGCGTACAATATGAATCTTTCATACACTGCTATACAAATAAACAGAAAAAGCCCACCCCCCCTCCCCCCCCTCCTGTCAATCAAGGGACGTTCTTAAAGTAAGTGAAGTGGAAGAGCAAATTGCTAATGAACACCATGCAAATGGAAATCCACATTTTAAAATGGCATTGTGGGGTATGTTATAAAAGTGTCCGGAATGAAAATACAAGAGCGTAAAAGGTATTTGATCGCTTAGACATGGGTGTACATGACCCGTTCATAAAAGGAAAACAACAAACCAAGCATGAACAATGTCCCTCAATTGAAGTAATAGCTCCATCTTTGGCATTTAACTCAGATATGGATGCACCCTTTAAGCCCCCCGCTCTCCTTCTCGCTGGCCTAATTCCCCCTCCTCAGTGGTGGATAAGAGGGATCAGAAATCCATCCATATGCATGGCCAACTATCTGTAGAGGGGATGTCAGGTCTCAGCCTGGCCAGCTTTCTGAAAGTACTGGTAATGACACTTAATAAAAGCAAGGGAGCTGAGCTCTGAGAGGGAAATTCTGTGCTGGTGCTTCCCCAGCCCCCCCCCAGGCATCAGACCCGGCCTTCAGACGCCATAAATAAACAAACGTGCCGCGTGAGAATAGATGTGCTATTTCCCTAGCTTCTCTCATGCCATTCCATCCACTTATTTATCTATTTATTGTTATTCCCGGGATCTCTGGTTTGCTTTCAGCCCACCTCTGTACTCTCGCTTCCCTGCAGGCTTTTAAATGTCCCAAAACATTAGCTGTACTTTGGTCCACACACACCCTGCGGCCCTTAATGGGCTTTGAGTTTGCATCAGCTCTCCACTGGTCCTCACAAATATAAACACATGAGAAGCTGTCAGACCACGGTAAATCCACCAATATTCAGACATACACAGATCTTATTAGCAACCGCATTGCTGACTCCACTTTCTCTAATGGATAAACAAACTCCTTCAAGCCCCAGTTAAGCTGTCATCTTTTCAATTGGACTAGTTTGGCATACAAAGGCACATTTGTGCTTCCAGTGATGCAGGTGATATGGCTGAAGCTGAAAGGAGAAGGGTGAGGAGGGCACTCTGGTTGCGGTGATGCCTGTGTTGAGGCTCAAAGTAAACAGAAGGAATGAGGGGATAGAGAGGCTCTTCTTAGCACAAGCCCCTAATCAGTACAGTCAACACATGGCAGATTGGGTTCACATCTTTTCCCCTTGCTCTCGCTCTGCCTCTTTCCTACCACCGGCCAAACTTATCCCTTCAATCAGCCCCAATTTCCCTGCTTTCAATCTGAGAGGATATCAGACAGGAATGTGTTGCAGGCAAATGCCAGGTAACACAAATCTGGCTTACTCTAGGCAAGGTGGTATTGGCTGACCAAAAAAAAAAAAAAAATGAGATGGCTTCTACTGTGGGGCACCAACCACAAACCTTTCCCAGGCAACACATAAAATTCACATTTTGATTTAGCAAACTTTCAAATGTACCATTACCATCGCTTGAGTGGCATGCTTACTTAAAAAGCATCCTGTGTGGTCTCGGTGAACATGACTAACACTCTCTGTCAGTCTGAGAGGACATCCTCGGGTCAGTCGGCTGAAAAGTTTGCCATTTTCTAGAGGCTCAAACTGTGCCGGTGAGGTGAGACCTGTTCCTCTGCAGCACCGTGTCCTTTGATCTCCAACTCCCTCTGCCACCCTCAACATCTTCCAACTAAATGCATAAATGTGTTAACAGCCTTTAGCCATCAGTCGGAGCCGGGCCACGCAGGTGGGGAGGACACAGGGCGGCCAGTGGGGGTCAGGAGGAGAGGAGTGCTAAATGTGGTTGTATGTAAAGGAGAAACAAAATGTGCTGGGGCTGCATTAGCCCAGGGCCCAGAGGCACAACCCCAGGGGGGGGGGGCATGGGTTGACTTCTAACACTGATGTGCAGGCTGTTCAGGGCTTTCAGGCTGCTGATTTCACAGCCAGAAAACACAGACCATTAGTCACACAAACACACACTGAGGCCTATGCTAATCCCAGAACAAGCAAAAATCAACATGACAGCCAATAAAATCCTGGGAGTTATGTAGCAGCTTTGCTTTTCAGTGATACTGTCTGTGATGTGCTGGTGAGTGTTTGTATTGACCCGTGTTTCAGATGATCCACTCCAGAAACACTCTCGCTCCGTCTGAAAGTTCACTGCTTTGTCACCGACGCTGTCTCTGGAGTCGGCCAGAGCAAAAGCAGAGAACATGTGGTCACAGAGAGGAGAGATATGTAGAGTTTTTACCATCTAGTTGAACAGAGTAAAATGATCAGAATCGTGTACCGTCTGAGTCTGCGATGTCGCAATAGTACAGTAAACTGGGTCAAAGGATGCAGAAGAAAGAAGCATAACAGCTACAAATAATGATTTTTCAGTTTCTATGGTAGAAATCAGTAATACTAGTTTTCTTTCCATCAAGTGGAAACACACTTAGTCAGAAAACACAGTGCAGGATTCTTGCCAGGCTTCAGATGCCTGACAAACATAATTGTATGCTTAGCAGAAGCAACAGTTAGTAAGCAAAATGTGTCTAAAGAAAAGAGTAAAACATTTGTGCAACCTGACAAAAAAGGATGTGTTTCTTGTTTCATGTCTTAACAGAGAGTCTACCCTGTGCTGCTAAAAGAACAACACACTTTGTTCACAGCTACAGACTGCAATATTTGATGTATCTACTGATTGCTTTGCATTTAGGGTGTTAAGGCTGAATTACCAGTAAGTTGAGTAATACAGTTTTCAATTAGCTCGTCTGGTTAGAAATGTTAGGATGTTTACTATTTGCAAAATAGTCAAAATAGGCCTGTTCAGAAATACAACTGTACATTATGCTAACATATTGACATAATGCTCAAGTACTGCAATAATGCCTCTGTTTGTGTGTTTTTGTAATACATAACCTATGTATAAAAAACAAACGTAATCATTTGACATTGCAGAGCAATATTTGGAGATTTCACCCACTTTATTCTCTGTGTGTATACCTGGATATCCTCCTCTTCAATCCCCCCCTCATCAAGCTCAGCTTTAAGTCTTCTGACCTCAATTTGCCGAGCTTCCCCAACATCCTGCAGATGGATTCATGTGCACGCACACGCACACACACACACACACACACACACACACACACACACACACACACACACACACACACACACACACACACACACACTGTACATAAATATAACTCTCCTCTTTCCACTTTCTCTTTCTTGGCGGGGATGGATGATCTTCGTGCTTTGCTCTTTTATTTTCCATGCCAGTTTTTCATTTGCTCGCCTGCAGCAATGAAGGGATATGATAAAATGTGCATTAGCTGTTGTTGGGATAAAAACCAATTACTCTGCAAGTACAAAAATACCTCAGCAGTTATGTGGTGTGTGTTAAGGCCTTACTTACGTTACAGGACTAACTAGTTGACAGCGGAGAGCATCTTGTGGACACGAGAGCCTCTGACTGAACACAAAACCTCTGGATGGGGACAGAGACAGGGAGAGACAGGGAGTTAAATACAAGAGAAGTCAAATATTTTAAAAACCAATATCTACAGATATTGCTGCTTCATTTCTGTTTTTAAGAGACTCAAGCTTGGAGTGTTAAAACAGTAAGGAAGAGACAGAGGGGCAGTAGGAAGCAAGGGGACATTTATAAGACTAATTATTGTGGAAGAGCGATAGGGTCTATGTATATGTTTTTGTTTGGCCTGGACTAACTTACCGTTATAGCTATACCCCCAAAACATGATACACTCCTCTCAGACTGTTTGTGCCGCTGCATGTTGGACATAAAGCTCTGCTGCCAGCCTGCTATCACTCATACAAGCCTGAAGGAGGAGAACATATAATGAAATACAGTATGAGCAATGGGTACTTGCAAAAGTATATTGGTAATAATAAATAAATAATCTCACAAAACACATCACATTTACTTCTGAGCCCTCTAAATGAGTATGATTCTCATGCTGTTAGAATATCATTAAATGCGATACATGCTATTAGAAATACTAGAAATTTACTTGGCTTTTACAGGATTTCTGTATCTATTTATCAGGAAGATGCTTTGGGAAAACTAACTTGAATCGACCAGGGAAGACACACTTTATTGCACCACTATTCAGACTATAAGTCACTTGATGATCCCACCACATGCCTTTATTTTCCTTCGTATTGAGCACAGGGGATGCAATAAAGCCGAAACATGTCCCCCATCCATGTGCTGTCACCTCTTCACTGCTTCCAAGCCAATATATTGCCGATGCCATCAACACTGCCTGCACAGCCCCATCTCTTTGTAAGGTGAAGAAGCCATTTTAATAACGATTATGCATTCACTTAGCATTCGTTTTAATATCATAGTTTGCATACAGCGAATCAGAGTAAGGATCTATCATAGCCACGTTTCTGGGCAATAATAATATTGGTGTACTGTAAACTGACTTAAGGTAGCCTACTGACTGACCTGTTTCGAAAAATACTTAGTGATAAAGATCTGAGCACAGCCTGTCACTGGCTACCTTTGGGTGTCACTCGCTCCCCCTGCCTCAGCCCCACGGCCATTTCCTGCTATTCAGGGAGATGGAGGCTATGCGCACATCACCACCATCACAATGACCTTTCCACAAGCCCAGGGAGCACGCAATGCAGAGGAGAGGCAATAAAAGTAATGAAAGAAGCAAAGGCAATTAAAGTGGTGTGTGTGAGGGGAGCGTGGCGGAGATGAGCCTAACTGGAGGCGGCCCTGGAATGCACTACAGCTCCACATCCCCCATAATCCCTGTGTGATCGCAGAGCAACCCTAGTGTGCTCCCAGTCTGATCATCCTCTCGCAGCATTCACCAGCTAATCCGTGCAAAAGGACAGCCGTGCACACAAACACACACATGCATTAAAGTCATTCAGAGATTGATTGATTCAGACATTTCTGCACTCAGTGCTAGCGTAATTATTGTAGGCTGCATACAATATGTACTGCCACGGCGAGATGAGGAAACAAAACTACTAAAAATAAATGACCAAACACAAACACATTCAGGCACAAATGCACACACGTTTAGTTCCAGAAAATGAGTTGCTCTCCTCCCGCCCTCTGCAGCGCAGCGTTTCCTCGCGGCCAGTGAGAATCATTAATGCCCTTCCTCTGACGCAGCCACACAACCAACAGCAATTATTTCTAAAAGCTAAAAGTGAAAACAGACAGCGAACGCACAAATATACACGGCACATAATCATTGGTTTTTTTGTTAGGCTGGCTGTGTGGGGGTTGAGGAGGTGGCAGCGGCTGGACTTCATTTTCTCTAGCGGAGTTTACTGACCGCAAAATCACAAGGATGCTTTTCCTAAACCAATTAAGAGGCTGCAATGCTGCTGTTACCATGTGACATTGACAGCACTTAAGGAGGCTGACGCCAGGCCTTAGAGATGAGCCAGAGATGTGCTCTTAGCTCAGGAGTCAGCACACACACATACAGAGAAATACACATTTATGCAATCATGCACGCACACATACATCAATACAAAGAAGGGAGAAGTATAGCAATATGTACAGTTGAAGCTCCAGACAAACACGATTATATAACTAACACAATACTAAAACATGAGGAATTTGAAGTCTGTGACTTGTTACAAAGACAAACAAAAAAACACTTTCAAGCTGATAATATATGTAGGCATGAAATATTACTGAGGCCTTGAGTCCAGGAAAAGATTTCATGATCTAATCAGCTTGAAGGAATACAGAGAGAGGGCAGAGCTAAGAGTCTCTCTGTTTCTTCACAGGATCTCATCTTGCCTGTAGCGTAGAATTAGTGACCAGTGTGACCTCTGGAGGTCACAACTCTTCTTGAGAAGAAAGCTTTGTGGTCCACACTAATGACTAGAATGGTCTGTGATGGAGCTCTTTGAGAAAGGAGATGAGACTCCTTTTCCTTCCTATTACAGAGCACTCACATCTTGGAGGTGCTCAGGGCTTTTAGGTCATTGGCTGGTCATAGTGCTGCTTAAAGAGCGGAGAGCTGGTGTATGACTAGGCCTGATCAGTACAACTGTAGTGTTGGCTGATCAGATGCTGGGAGCCTCTTTTGGGGGAAAGTCTGTATTTGCAACTCACCTTGTGATTGTCTGCTAGTGGCCTGCAGCCTGGTCCTCTGGTGCTGGCCTTCCTTTCATCAGTTAGAAACTCCTCTGCTACAAATCTGACACAACAAAGAGAAATATTGCTGCCCAGCGATTACTCCCTGCTAAAGAACACACACAGACAATTATTTTGCTTTGTCTTTTACCTTAGTAGAGCCTTGTTTAGTATAACCATGTCCCTGAAGGGTGACAAACCAAAGAAAAAAAACACATAATACAAGTTGTCTGGATCACAACGCTTTTCCAAAATATAAACCCATATCTTGTGTTTTATACTTTTAGCGGTGTCTTTGTTTGTGCAGCCATGTCCAACATGCTGGTCTCAGCTTTGACTGAATTCTGGTTCCTGGAGAAGCCCTAGCATATGAACACATTTATGGTAACATCTGCAACTAAGTAATTCAGTTTTTTTGTACCTGTCTGAAGCTCCCTTAGACAACTAAATAAAAGAAGCTCAAACTACTTTCAGATTCATCCAACAATAGCAATAGTCGTTGCTAATCGTACGGGAGCCTATGCACCTTCATATCAAACAAATGTGGCATAATCATGTGCTCACAAAAAACAATATATATTCATTTGGACTTGAAACCTATAATATGCAACAGTGGTTCTCGATATAAGAGTTCAAAAAAGAAAGAGAAAAATGTTTCAATAATCAGCATAAATAAATATTTGTTGTTAAAATCAGTTGTTATTCAGGCTTTTTGACTCCAGCTCTGCTTTGCACTGCTGCAGCCATACAGATCCTGAGAGCCATACCTGCTCACAGTCCTCCACCAGCTACAAGGAGGAATAATGGGCACCTGTCAGTTACGCCCCTCTGTCCTCATCTCCTCTAATAATCTCCCCATCTCGTGGAGCAGCATGGGTGTCGAAATTTCACGTAGGACTAAGTTTGAGAGTCACGTTCCATCGTAACTCTGTGGCGGAGATTTGAAGCACATAGGGGGGCAGATGAAAGATACCTCTTATATGCATGAAAGAGATCAAATTGGGATTAAGGAGATTAATTTCAGATGGTAATTGAGAGAGGAACTTTTTCATCAGATTTATCTAACTTTCTAAAAGATGTCAAATGTGCTGTGATTTAATTTGCTAACAGATGAATGCTTGGTAAATTGCTGTGCTTCAGGCCGGTGTCCCTTTGGTTGGTGGAAAATCATATATCGTCAAATTTCATGACTTGTGAAGATCTGACTCATTTCTCTTGGCTTCCTCTGGGGTTAAAAAATAATTACTAGTTTTGAAACACAAATCTAGACTGAAACTAATTCAATTTGTGAGCATGGCTGGAGGGTGACTGAGTGGTGTATGAATGTTGTGGCTATGCTTCAATCAGAAGACTAACACGAGGGAACAATCCCCCTTCAGAGGTGACACAATGACCTTGGAAATCCCACAGTTTAGACCCTCATATGGGAATATGAACTCAAAACATGATGCTCACTTTACTGGTGCTGCTGAATATCATCAGATAAACACTAGCCAGAACTCTCTTTTCTTAGTAATATCTACATGTGTATTTATGTGTAAATAAATAACCTACATGATCAACCTGATTAGGTGTAATGTATTTAAATGAATTATTTATATTTAATGTTTGTAAATTATATGATTTCGGTTGTTAGACACTTGTTATGTCATTGTATAGATGCTTGGTAATCAAATCATAAAACTATCTTTCATGGTTTCTACTGATTATAATGTCCAATATGGTAGAACAAAATAAAAAAAGCCCAGCATGTCATGCAGATGCAATCCAACCAAAGAAGCATGGGAGACCCTGAAATATTATCTTATTATTTTAACATTTACATTACAACTGATTCCACATCTGCGAGCCTTAACACAAACATTTTGTAATATTCTAGCAAAACAGAAAGTTGGAGATAAGTTTGACATAATATTGTAGTATTACTGGAACCATCTTTAGTTCGGCTTTGAGCGGAGTCCAAACTTGTCCAAAGTAACTCTTCATCTGCTTCTAATTGAATTTCTCTCTGACCTGTTGCTCCTGCTGCCTTGTTTCACGGTGCATGAGGTTGGCCTTAGTTTGCTATTAAATCTGGCAAACAGACCAAAGGCTTCATGATTTGTAGAAAGTTCAAATATAAAGTAGCTTACACACCCTTAAGCATTTACATTTCTAAATTGGCTTGGAGCCAGGAACAAAATCAAACAGATGTAACCTTGGAGAACGTTGAATACATGTGAGTCAAATGTGAAACACAATGTATTCAATTGTTTTCAAGTTTGTTTTTTTTACTGTTGTCCAAACATAATTGACCAAAAATAATGACGGTAGAGTGAGTGGAATCTTTGGTTCAAAGCCAATAGCGCCACGATTAAGTGAATTGAAGATGTAAAGATCTAAATCCTGATAAGATTGGAGCAGATAAAACATGCACAACTGAACGAACCGTGTGTTTACAGAGCAGTGCACAGAGACACTCGCTTCAATCAATATATTGATGTTTTGTAATAGGCTCTAAATGACTCAGGTTAGAGACTGCTGTGCAGCAAACCTTCTCACTGCTTCTGCAATTCATTCCAGTGCCAATATAAAACACTAGCTAAGATGGCAGGGAAAAACTAAACTGAGTCAACTAAATAACAATAAACAATTTCACAAACAATTGCTTTTTGACTACATCTTCCATACTTTCCTTCAGTTCTCCCTCCAGGTGTTGCGTTTGCTCAGGTCTGCAGAGAGCAGGCCAAATTAACCTCAAATTCCTTTCTTAGAAACTCCACCTGAAACAACCTTTCGAAGACTTTCAAATACAATTGTTAACGTCCTTTAAACGGCAAAATGGCTTAAAACTATTATGTTTCTTAAAACCTACCGAAATCTCTATTAAAATTACGCTTTTATTATGAATCTTTTTCCGTCACATCTTCTTATTGATCGTTTCTCTATTCAACCCAGTCGTAGGAAATGAAAGTGCTGTAAGTATGTCATGCATGGAACCAAATCAATAAACGGAAATTTGTGCATGTGTGACAGATTCAATCTGACCGGCCAGAGCATTAACATTTCATGAGAGCATTTTGAGTCATTCTTTATGCACAGCGTTGTTATGTACGGCAGGCTGCCCTGAGACGGGGATGTGTCAATGGAGCATAAGGGATGGAAATATAAGGCCTATTTACTGCCAGGTGAAGCAACTAATTAAATATCAGAGGGCAAGGCAAGCTCAGTCCCTTCTCCCCCTCCAACATGAACTAAGACCACAGCCATGGGTCAGAGCTTTAAACACTCAGGGTGTCAAGTTGTATGAAAAAGAAAAAGCACAGGTTAAAGATGTAGGTTGGTTGGCACCTAAACAGTTATAAAGCCCTTTTCTGCTCCCAGTTTCACCTAAGGAATGTCTACGTGAGAAAATAGTTGGTTCACAGATATAAAAGAGGAGGTACAGGAAAGTTTAGAGAGTCTTTTCATCCCATTATGCTGTGTCACTGACTGTGTGTGTGTGTGTCAGGGGCTGGTGGTGTTGAAGGATACTGTGGGAAAAGCCTGGAGCCTTTCCAATGCTCACCTCCCTCTTCCATTGACAAGTGAGGTGCAGTAACAGCTAATCGATGGCTAGTGAATTCCCTGTGCACCCCCCTCGCCAGGCTGATCAATATTCTTGGCAATTAGAATCCCCTATCTGCATGGCTGTAGGGACCTACGGGTGGCTAGCCAGCCCACAAACACCCAATTTAGTCCTCAGCCTATCACTTAATTACTAAATCCTCCCTAATGCCTATTGGCAGGTGGCGGGCGTTCTCACAGCAGCCCCGGTGGCTGAGTGAACATGAGACCTTTGGCAAGGTGCTGGTTAAGATGCTCCCATCCCACTTCGGCTGGCCAGTTAAAAATCTGATTTCACACAAGGGCCCCGACCTGAAATGATCCGCTTATTGAGCGCCTGGCCCACACACAGATGGATGGTGCAGAATGGGACGGGTGGGAGGGTGGGGGAATGGCGGGTACAGGACAGCGAGAGACACAGTATTAAAACATCTGTGAGCCACAAGTTGTGTCTGTGAGCACAGCAGTGTTTTCAAAGAATTCAAAGTCAGATGATATCCTGAAGTCTGATGATAATTCAAATCTTTACAGCTATGTTAGATTCAAATATACCAGGTTTAATCTCAAAACTCTATAGGGAATAGAGTGTACCTGTAGCTCTGCGGTTTCTTCTTTGGAGCGGCACCACCTCTGCTGACGCCCACCTGCTGACAACAAAGTCCTCTCCCCCGCCTGTTCCTGGGCTGATGCACAAAAACAGACATCTAAAAGAAAACATACTGTATACAAAAACAAATGTATATGCACTCTCACACAAACACACATCCTAAAGACACATTTGTTTATGCTGTGTCGCTTTCCTGGGTCACGCTTTAAAGAGTCGTAGCCTGAAAGTGTTGACAAGTGTGTAAAGTTTTATAAAGTCTCCTACCGGGTACACTTACTTTGAAAGTAGCACATTTTGTTATGACTTTCTTTCCCTTTTTATGTGCATCATTATGTAAAGATTCTTTAATATGCATGGTAGAATGTTTTTGTGTTTAGTGTGAGTGGGTTTTTGCAAGTATGTTGTGTAGATTACGGGTCTGCATCGCACAAAAGGCCTCGGGCTGTGAATTGATGTGCAATTTCCTTGCAGGTGAGCGGCTGAGACAGCTGCCACATCACGCAATATATTAAAGCCAGCACTGGAGGCTAGCTGACCTTACACGAAAGCCTGTCACCATCACTCCCCTCCTTTACCCCAGCTTTCCTGACCTATAGCATTTCAATCATTCTCCCTTTGTTTCAAGTAATTTTTTATCTTTTCATTTTGTAATTCAAAAGCCTCTTCTTAAAGACATCAGAGACTGACAAGAACAGACAGTAGAGAAGTTGTCTGATTACTTTATTTCTTATCCTTTTTCTTCATATTTAGGACATCTTTGCCCAACCTGACAGGGAAGAATGGCAGCAGAGGTAGAACAGAGTAATGACGTGTGATACGCTGTACTCACAGACACAGTCTTGAACTATTGTAATTTACGCGATATGCAATTTACAACAATGCTTTTTCATTCAGGTAGAGGAACCAACAACAATGTTTTCCCATACCAGTGTCTCTGCAGTGGTTCCAGTCTCATCTGTGAGCTCCTACTCATTTGCAGCAGCTAGGCTGGGGAGGNGGGGGGGGGGGGGCTTGCTGAGTCTCTCTGTGTTGTATCAGTGGAGTACTGCTATCAGGCTGAGGGTCTCCAGCTGCTCTCTGCTGTGTCCTCGTATCCTCTCTCTACAGAGCTTTTCTACAGATCCATCTCTGCCCAATGCAGTAGTCCATCACTATTCTGCCCTGCTGTGGAGAAGGTGAGAAGAAGTAATGAGTTTAGTGTGTGAGATTGTATGTATGTGAGTTCGATTGCTTAATTCATATTTAGGGAGAGCTTCTAACTGTCACATGAGTACATGTCTCAGCTGGTACCTGCTTCTATTCAGTGGTTTGGCTGTGAGCAGCATCCAGGTTTGGCTCCAGTGTGGTCACCCTCTGCTCCGAACTGTTATCTCCTGCTGACTGCAGCGGGCACAGACAGGACCCTCGCCTGCAGCCCATCCCCTGCCTCGTCTAGGTACAACACATGAAGACAAAGAATGCAAGCACTGAGTCAGGACACATACGTTACCTCAAAC
>NW_011369945.1:14609305-14626904 GCF_000735185.1 Notothenia coriiceps | reverse complement strand
AAAAATGGCCTTGAGTTCCAGACAATCCCCCTCTCTCGAGCCCACTTAACGCGGCAGAAGAAACATTTATAGCCTATTTTAAAGAAAAATCATAAATGTCTTCTTGTTATGCCTATAATCTTTATGGTACTACACACTAATTTGTCATTACAAATTACATTATTCAATTATTTGTTATATTTTAATGTAGTGTAGAGACACAGGCTTTTAGTGACAATCAATCGTATTGCGTTTAACAATTATATGTAAAAAGAAAAATCTAAATAGTGATACCTTTTGCCTGCAAATCATCTGAGGCTGGCCCCCCCCGCTGGACCGCATCGTTGGCCGCCCGCCCCCACAAGAGTGGGGCCCGCAGCCCCCCAGGTTGGGAACACTCGATATAGACAGGCAAGAGCGCAGAATCATACTGCAAAGCAGGCATGGTGGACTAAAAGTCGGATAAGTCATGCTAATGGGACGAGGTGTGTAATAAACCTAATTCGGTATGCTCGTCGGCCCCATTGCAGACAGTAGTGGAAGAGGAGGTGCTAAAGGTGCTGATGGAAGCTCACTCCATCTGGATTGAAGAGTGGAGGTGATGGCTCACCACACACTAGCTTCCAGCACTCATTTTTACTTCAGCCTTAAGCGCAGTAAACAGACACAACCAAAATCCCAAGTGGCTAGTCCTGCTCGTCCAATCCCAGCTCGCCTCGTTAGAGTCCAAAGCATGGGAATCTCTGGATGTTCTCATCGTATGCCAGTCCCTGATTAAAAAAACACACCTCTTAATCACACACACATGCATGTCTCACACACACAGTCCTCATGTGGGTTGCACACAGTACAGACAGTTAACCAGTTGTGTCAAATGTCAGTCAAGTACCTGTGTTGAGAGAGAGTCAGTTATGTGTTATAGAGAAAACATCATTGTTACATTTGTCTGTAAGACCTTTAATCAAATGCAATTCCTGTACACCTGTGGTGTTACAGTGTAATTAAATCTAACTGAAAACATTCTTACTTTATAACTCTAAATCTGCCTCGATTCCAAATGTTAGTTCTTAAAAATTAAGTACTAGCAAGAAGAAGAAGATTACAGAGACTTCACAGAATAGAACCAAATTTGTTAATTACCTGGCAGAAAACAAATCACACAAGTAACGCTTCAGTTAACAAGGTTCAAAACTTGTTTCTGAGCAAAGGTTGAACAACACCAACTTAAAGCATTTGTTCCTTGTAAGAATCAATGGTATTTAAAGGGGACCTATCATGCAAAAGGCACTTTTGTACGTCTTTTATACATGAATATGTGTCCCCGGTGTTCCAGGGAACTCACCAAGTGTCAGAAAACAGGACGGTGGCGCTATGGCTATTGGTCAATTCTCCACCTATCAGGCGAATGAGAGGTTGGGCCACGGCTGGCCATTGCTGCTCGAAAGCGCTGGAGACGCTGTAGTACATATGCCAGGCCTGTAAGTGGCGCTGTAGTCTGCCACAAAAGCAGCGAAGAAGACTTCCCTTGCATGGTTGCCATGGTTGCCCTTCTGTTTATTCTCCGCTGTGGCTCTTTTTCTCCCTCCCCGAGGCAAGCGTTTGCGCCTCCTGCTTTAAAACAAATGAATAATGACTCTATATAATCATATGTAAGGGATAATGTGCAGTGACGCGGTCATTATGGGGAAAAGAACACCGACAGGCTGATCAGGAGCCCGACGCGAAGCGGAGGGATCTAGATCGGCATGAATGTGTTACATTATCCCGCTTATTACATGGCCACATTCTCAACAAAGTAACGACATGACTCCCAATATTAATTTAAATGCTTTTATGGATTTAGAAAATGATTTTATTGATTTAAAAAATAGTTGTTTGTGTTGATTTAAATGTACATGCATCCGCTAAGAAAAATAGTCCGTTGTTACCGTTTGAACTAATGTAGCAATGGCCGGAACTGCTTCGATAGTGTTTTTGAAGAGCTTTTTGATTACAGATTTGAAAACATCGTTGGTTGCTTTAAAAGTAGCACACTTCATTATGTCAAACCTTGGAAAGTATCTAGATATCCCTGCCCTAATGCCAAAGTAACTGCCAACTCCCCTCTCCTGCAGGGGGGCATGGTAAGTTGCAGCTCACAGAATCAGCCCCCTGCAAAAACAGGGCTGGAAAGAGCAAATAGAGCGAAATGAGGCATTGCTTAAATGCAGGATCTGTTTGGTATTTTGAAAAAAATATATATATTTATATACTTTATATAGGTATGGCCCTACAATATTTGTTTCAAATATAGCATGATAGGTCCACTTTAACTAAGATGTAGCAACAGAGGGAGTGTGTAGTAAAAATCCATGGTAATTAGTGTAGACACCCTTTCAGCCATGCCACACCTGGCTATTAATCCCAGCTTTCAAATAGTCGAGACTTGCAACTGCGACAGGAAACAGTCTGTTATTAAGTCAACAAAACAAGGAATTCATTACCTATCTCATAAAAAATATAAAAAGCCACATTTTTCTAAAGAAACCTGCTTTGTTTTCATGCATGTTTCTGTTATTAAAGGCCGTTATTGTCGTATTGCTTCTTGGGACATTACTGCCACCTGTCGATCAGAGGTCTTTCCAAACCATTGGCTTGTATGTATATAAATCCCCCCCTGAAAAGTGTGAATAAAACGGGGAACCACTCAATTAAATATTGATCAAAAGTGTCACTATTGGGCAGAAATTCCTTTGGTCCACTTCATTGGCCATTGTTGACAAATAGAATGATGAAAGTACTGTAATACAGTATAATATATATATATAATATAAAATATGTGTAATTAACAACTGGATGCTTTGTGATGATCATGAATGATGTGAAGTAGCTGTTACAACAGTTGGTAGCTTTTTCATATCACAATAGAACCAGGGACCTAATATTCCTCGGTGCCCCAGAGAGGAGGCGAGTGCCCATCTCCAGTCAGGCCCTCGGCATGTAAAGTCCATACCCACAGCGGTGACTAATTGTTTGTTATGTCAGTGCTTGTCGTGCCCGTTTGCCTTTAATGGAGTGTAGTGTGGTGATCCATCAGGGTGTCGAGCAAGCCCCATGTCAGTTGAAGTGGCTGTGTGTCAGTGGGGCGAGCGTGCCGTGCAGATGTGATTTACTGCCCTGCTTGTTGCGCCGCTTTGTGCCTCTCCTTTTACCCACGCAATGCAGCCCTCTCCTCTCTTCCCTTTCCTCTCCTCTCCCCCCAGATTGATTACCAGCGCAACTGGCTCATGACACTCGCCATCTTCTGGCAACCTTTTAGTGCCATTTTATAGATGGTTAGCACACCTCATTTGGCTATTTATACATCTGTAAGTGGCCATGAAATATAGATTTGTCTTGATGGGTGTCAACATTGGAGCTATAGAAGCAGAGCTCAGTGACACCTCGTTATTTTAATGGTGTGAGATAGGGAGGCCAAACGACAGGAGTCATTTTCAAACATGGCTAAATTATACTGTTTTATTTGTATTTAATGTTTGCACTCATATCTTACTGAAAGCTGAACGCCTTTTTTCATGCGGTGTTGTTGCTGAGGAAATAGGGGGAGGAGTGACTGAGGATGGAAGGAACACACTGCCTCTCTCACAAAAGCACACATACTCTGAACCGCATATTCTATACGAATGTCGAGGTGGTTCAGAGTGAGAAGAACCCTTAACTGTAACATGATGTGTGACCTGTCGTCCACGCACATGCACGCACATATTTCACTTCATTCACAGGCAAGGTCTCAGAGGTAATTAGGTGCTGGCACCCACTCAGTGCGATGTGCTGGTTAATTGAATAGTTAACACATCAGAGGTAGGCCTGTGCAGATTGGAGGTGACACCTGTCAGGAGGCTGCTCTCTCCCGACCCAAGACATTTCCTGCTCTGCCTGATACATATGTCATCTTTGTGGAAATACCAAATTAAGGGCAGGCAGCCGAGTGAGTGCAGTGCAGCAGGTGTGGAGAACGCTTGGGGCTGGAGGAAGGAAGGCGCTCCTCTGCTCTGTCCTTCAAGAGGATTTGTAAAGCTCTGGGCACCCATCCTTACTTTACCTCAGGCCATTTCCATGGGTATGTGACAGGAAAGTGACAGTCGTGTGTGTGTGTGTGTGTGTGTGTGTGTGTGTGTGTGTGTGTGTGTGTGTGTGTGTGTGTGTGTGTGTCGTGTGCTTCGACAGGCTCTCGTCTAGGCTCCGCAGCAGTGTGCCCAAGGCATCCAGGAGTTGAGTATGCATTGTGCAAAGGTGTGTCAGCTGAGTAGGTGTCCAGAATCAAACAGCTCAAAGATGGTTTTCTGACAGTTAGACTGGCCTTTGCTAAAAAAAAACAGTTTAATACTTTTTATTTCCATATGCCATAAAAAGCGTTTGAGGTAACGTATGTGTCCTGACTCAGTGCTTGCATTCTTTGTCTTCATGTGTTGTACCTAGACGAGGCAGGGGATGGGCTGCAGGCGAGGGTCCTGTCTGTGCCCGCTGCAGAGGGTGACCACACTGGAGCCAGACCTGGATGCTGCTCACAGCCAAACCACTGAATAGAAGCAGGTACCAGCTGAGACATNAAACAACATCGTTATGGGGAAATGCAAGTTTGCTTCCAAATGGCGATGAGGTCTTAAAATGTATGGAAAGGGTCTTAAAAAAAGGTCTTTAAAGGTATTAAATTTAATACCTTTAAAGACCTTTTTTTAAGACCCTTTCCATACATTTTAAGACCTCATCGCCATTTGGAAGCAAACTTGCATTTCCCCATAACGATGTTGTTTAAGAACCGGCGTAAACGGACCTTCGCGCGCTGTTAAGCAGTGAGCGCGCAATGTCCTGTTCAGAGGACGTCAAATCCAACGGGATGCCATAAATAAACTACACAGAATCACACTACACACCTACGCAATGATTACATTCAGGCAAACTGTAGAATACAACCTCTTTGGACAATTTATATACTTATTGAAAACAAGCTACAAAATGTAATATCTTGGAAAATGCTGTTTAATACTTTTTAATAGCCTTAATTTTCGCTAAATTGATTTATCAACTTTTAATACTTTTTAAGACCCCGCGGACACCCTGACATCTTATAAAAGGTCAAATGTTGTTTACCTGTAAGAAGTGAATATGACAAAAGTCGTTTTTAACTTAGCTCCATCTATACAGGGAGAACATGGCACTAGTCTTAATTCACTTTTTTCTTTTTAAGTCTGTATTGAAACTGGAAAGCTAGCATGCAATAGGAGGCACTGTTTGTTCAATATAGTGCAAGTTCACAGCATGTAGATGGGTAGAAATGTATGGGATTCTAACAACAAATGGAGAATATGTTTGATGCTAAATGTAGAGGGTCTTGTGACTCTGAGTGACTTTAAACTGATGCATTTGTAGAAAAATATTTTATGTGAGACAAATGCCAATAGGAAAAACAACAAAGACAATATACATGCTCTGTAGTCTATGAAGGGAATTTAGAGATAGAGTTTATCGGGTAGGGTGTGAATGTGTTTCTACATCAGCCACCTTGTCATAAGCCAACCTTTGTGTCCTCAATTTTAGAGCAAGATTTTGCAATCATGGACTTGTTGTTGCAAACTGTCCTAGGATGCCTGGAGCTCTGCGCCTGGTCACTCTCCTTTCTGCCTCCTGCTGGTTCAATCTCTTCCACAGAAACAGAAATAGCTGTGGGACTGAGTGTGCAAGTCTGTGTTTTGCTCCGGTCTGTGTGTGTTTGTGTTGGGGCAGGTGGTGGGATGGAGAAAGAGCACCAGTGGGGATCAGAGACACAGATGTGTACCTACCATCTCCCTACAGCTCCACTGGCACTTTAATGACACCAGCTCTAGTGTACATTAGATTATTAGGCTCCAGAGTACAATATCCAAGACTGGATAATATTGTTTTTCCTCTGGCTGATGATGCATTACAAAAATAAGGAATGGTGTAACAGATGTCTCTCGGGGTAAAAATAATAAATCACACAGACTTGTAACATGGTTGAGAAATATGCGCCCACAAATACTCCCATATCCACAAAACCCTTCAGTGATTCATTTACTCTTCATTCCAACTGAGAAGCAAGCCAGGAGAGAGGAAATGAGACAGAGAAATGGGAAAAAAGAGATTAGTTTGCATTTAACTCGCAAACATCATTAAGGCCTCTGTACTAATTGTGTTGTTTTAAACGAGTGAAATCTGATAATGACTTCATTAGTGTAATGATGACTCCCAGGGTTTAGAGAGAAAGAGAATACATACAGAGAGACGAAGAGTGTATCTGTATGTGTGTGTCTGTATGTGTGTGTGTGTGTGTGTGTGTGTGTGTGTGTGTGTGTGTGTGTGTGTGTGTGTGTGTGTGTGTGTGAGAGACAGAGGAAACTGGCACTGAGGCTGTCTGTTGAATCTCTATCTAACTGCACACAAAAAAGGAAATGATAGATGCAGAAAGGACACCACCAAAGGCTGAACAGGATAAATAGAATAATAACAAGAGTAGAGACATGGCGAGAAAGGTGTGTGTTCAGGTGTGTGTGTCCTCTCTAGTGCGGAAGGGGACTGCTTGAGAAGGAGAGAGGTCTAATCCATAATACGGCAGCTCGCTGCATGGCTGCATACATTACTGCATACATTACTGCATCAATCAGTGCTAAGCTGCAGTGTAATTTTCTAACTCCCTATTTCTCTCCCTACCCCATCACAGAGACAACACCCCATGGCTATTTCTGATGAGATTCAGAGCTGGAGAGAGGGAATGAGGGTGAGGAGGGGGAAGGGTGTTTATGGAGAAACCTACCTTCCTCTCCTCTTCCCTCTCCTTCTATCCATCCAGCCCCCTGATTAATTTCCAACTAGATTGCTTGGCCAGCAGTATTATTAGCATAAAATGTTCATGGATCAAGCTCAGCTATGAAACCCTTTCATCAAGCTGCTTGTCAAACACAAAATGTGAAATCTCATTTTGTTTCTAATATCATTTTCATACTGGGGAAGTGATGGGGAGAGGAATCAGGGGCTACGGTGTGGAGAAACAGAGACTGTTGAGGAGGAGGCGGGGGGGGTTCCAGAGAATTGTTATTCCAAAGATAAACGGAGTCATCAATCAAAATTAAAACGAGCTCCAGGTTTGGAATGAGATTCTGTACAAGCCGGCACACGTTTGCACGTAAGTGTGCACGCCTGGCCGCAGACATGCCCACATGCTGCGGGCCAAGGTCAGTGCTGGTGGAAGGGTGGGGGGGGGCTGTGGGCTTGATCTGAACACTGGGACAAAACAAAACATGTGAGCTCAGCTTAATTTCTCATCTTCTGGTGCTTTATGTCAGCAGCACTTTCACAAATATGAATCTATCACCACACATGACACAACACCTCCACAAACTCATAAAATGCCTGTCAATGCACTGCTGTTTGACAGCCACCACAATAAATAATTCTAAGCTTTGCTCTGATTACAAAATGTGTAACACTGTCACGTGTGACTCCCCCGAAGCAGCACACCGTGCCTTTAGTTATGAAAAATAAGGAAGGAGAGCGGTAGGGGTTTATTTTAATAAGGATACAAAATCAATGAAATGTAATCAATCCGTGCTAATTAAAAAAACTATATTGTGAAACAATCAAGGTGCATAAACAAGATTACAATAAATGAACTGTGCCAAGAGAGGCGTGCTCTAATTAAATGATACAAATTGTCATTCCATGGCTGTGTGCTGTTTGTTGACACATTGAATAAAGAGCGCGACGTGCCTGACCACCCCCATGAGGCCGCTCCTACTGCATCTATTGGTATCTTAAGGTTTGTATATACTGTATATATTATTTAACATAACAATGTATCATATTGAACTAAAGACAATTAGCGCCGAACCCAACAGTTCTTCTCACCTCCGCTTGCATTTCTGTACCATTTAACTCATTGTTTTCATTTTACAGCTAATATACTCTCTCTCACCGCTCTCATCAGCATTGTTCACGACAGTGTCAGGTGTGGTTTTTATGGAAACATTTTAGAGACTAGCTGATGAAATACAGTGGAGTATTTAGTCACTAAAGAGACAGATATTTCCCTCAGGGGTGAATAATACTGGAGTTATTTTCATCATGTGGCAAGAAACACATCTCCATGTGAATGGTCTGCAGGAAATGTAAAAAGGGAATTGTTTGAAAACAGGTTCACCATATTAAATTAAATATGAACAAAGTAGGATTTCAAATATTTCAAAAAAAACCTCCGCAAATGTTTGGAGAAAGAAAATGCATTTAACATGTTTGGCAGGCCTCAAGGATACACATAATGTAATTTGGTTAGTAAGACTGAATGTTAAGCTAACTCTGTGAACACGAAACCTCAATAGGGCACCTTTCATGTGAGGTTCAAGTACATATGAAGAATTCATTTTGAAAAAGGTGAAGACTGGTACTTAAATCCACGGTCAATACATTCATTTTTTCAATTAAGTATACTCTTAGTATTATCGGTGAAAATGTGACTCCATGTGTATCTTTAAATGTAACTATTTATGTAATATACAACTATGAATGGCTGTGACATGAACTTATGTCCCCTACAGCATTATTACAAATATTCGGTCTGGCGGTTATGTATTATTTCTTGCTTTTATTACATGATACAAAAAGGTTACAATGCAATGTTTTTGGCATTGTTGGTTCTTGTTTTACATTAAAAGAAGATCAAACTTGAGATCAGATAAGATTATCAAAAATAAATGAGGAAGAGGAACTGGCAAACATCCAAGATCTCTTCTAATTTGGTAGAAATGTACTCTTGCCATGGCACCACCGTTTTCTTAAACTAGAATTTGCTATAAAATAAGAGTGTTTTTGAATCAAAGAAACAAAAGACAGCTTTTTTCGAATTGGTGTGATGACCTAAGCGTGTGTGAATGTGCAGTTTCCAAATATGATTTTATGTTTGCATTTGGGAGATCACTGTACCTTTAGTTCCTGTTTCTTCACCTCTGTCTGCAGGAGGAGCCGCTCCAGCTACAGGTGCAAACACAGAGAGACACAAACAGAATGTTCAAGGACACAACAATGTCAAAATACAAGTGATACATGATCAGTGATTTTTAAAGATGCACACAAACACACAAATCAGTTTTTCTTTTAAAGTTCAATTGGAATGGGAATAATCCATGAGCGGTTTGTGACACAGGGCTAAGTTGTTGTCACAGAGACAAAAACCCACATGCATGCTTGCCCATACACACAAACACACACATTTAAAGTTCAGTGAATCACTTATCAGGAATAATTGCTGCATGTTTGTGCAAGTGTGAAATTGAACAAAATCCCACTCTATATAATTAAAGAAAACACAGTGAGCACACGATAACACGGAGAGGCCAGGAGAGCGTGAAAGCAACCATGGCTTATTTTGTTCGTTCTCTATCTGAACCTCTGCCTCCAGTCCAACCTGTTGAGTCCGTTCCTGGTGTTTATAAAATATGATTTCCTCACCTATCACAACATGTAACCTTGACCAGCTCTGTGCACAAGCTGTACGTTTTATGTTGCACAGAATTAGTCTCATCCCTACTTCCTCTCTGATGCTCTTTCCACTCTTTTCTCCCTTGTATGTCTTTTTCTGTCTGTTGACCTATCTGCTTGGAAGAAAATGACGTCCTCTGGTGAGTCTAAGGAAACACCACATAAAGCAATTACTAACAAGCCTGATGTGCCAACCCCTCCTTTCCTTTGTGTAGGGAGAGGATAGAGTGGGGCCAAGTGCCCTTCAGCAAAAATGAATTTTCCAATTTCAGTTAGTTCTTCCATGAATAAATAAACAAATGAATAATTGAAAGGAGCAACATAAATAAATAACATCACAAACATTTTGCCGGTACTCATAAGTATTCTACAGATAACCCAGGCTGCATGCTAATGATAAAAACAGTACATGTAGCAGGTTGAGATGCATTATTCACTGCTCTGCTCCAACAAAAATTAAATAAATAGAAAATCTTTTAAGAAACTCAAAACATCCTCTCAACATTGAAGTGACAGGCCTCTCCCATTTCAAACTCACAAGGACACTGTGGATAACAAATAACTGACCAGTCAGATGTAAGAGGGAATAAATAAACCAGAAAGTTGCTGGCAGCCATTGGCAGGATGTCAAAAAAAAATTCAGCTAGTCGTTAAAGAAGTGAAAACTTCTAAGTTCTAGGAAAGAAAACAATTTTACTTAGTCCTGCAGGAGGGATGGTGATACATTTGAATAGTGAACAGTTATTAGAAATGAGAATATGGTCATTTTCATTTATTGACAAAGCTTTCCCTCCTATGGAACAAACTGACGACACTTAGGTCAGAGGATAGTAGTTTCTAGAATCAATAGTTCTATATTTGGTTGGAAAAAGCTTTGTTTTCATAGGGACATTCCCTAGTGCATCTAAACAGCAGCACAGGACCGCAGAGTGCAACACATCCCTTTGTTTTGAACAGAAATGTATAACCAATGCAATGTTTAAATGTTATAACCAGGTATGGAAGCATATATATACTTAAGGAATCATTAAAGTCGAACAAAGGCAGCAGCATGGTCCAATCAGCTGTTTTTTGAGAGATTTATGACACATGTTGTGGCCTTCAAGCAACAACAAAACTGAGCAAAGCCAACAGGATAATGAGGACTTAAATCTGTGTAAACTACAACAGTTTTGTAAGAAAGGTTACATACGTTAATTACATTTCTGCAAAGGTAGTCAATCTGCATGTATGTTTAGAAAAAGGCACAAATGTTTCACAAATGGACTCAAGACCATAGAACATTGGTGTGAGGATAATGTTGCCCGACAACAAGAAAAGCGCACAGTAAACTAAGTCTAAATCTAGACAGATCTCTGTTACACGACTCAACATCGTAATAAATAAAGGCCTCATTCTATCACAACTAATGTCCAATTGTACAGAGACGGTTGTAGAGGAGGGAATTATGTAGAAGCAATATTGAATGAGGGGTTAAACAATGATTACTAATCTCATTGTATTAGAATAAAGAGCAGCACATCAGCAAACACAGGGGGAAGTTGCCCTTTGTCCTCTGTGTGGCTCGTTTTACACAAGGCTCATTAAGGGATACTGTTAACATGCTTCCTAAGCACAAAATGTTAATTAAAAACTCAAGGCTAATATGCATTTTAAAGACACGCTTTTGAACGCCATGGCAAAAAAAAAAAAAATCTAATTTCCTGTGTGGTTCTGCTGATTGCAGTCTGATGCGGCGCTGAAGTTAATTAGAAACCTGTGATCTGATGTGATGAGGGGGTGACCGCACGACACGCTGCCACCAGAACCCCACCCCACACCAACCCCACCTCAATGACTGCAATCACCCTGGGCCTACTCATCATTTCTGCGCCAGACTAGGCAATCTCACCCAGATTGAAGGTCCTGCCCTGATGCTGCTGTCTTTTTTTCCTCTCTTCCTCTCATAGTCATCACGTTTGTCTCTAAGCATGAAGACTATGCCACCATGCTGAGTTTTCTCTCCTCCTGCAGACACAAGATCCAGAAGGCCAGGCAGCTCTTCAATTTTAAATCCTAAACTTCCCTATCCCACAGATATCACAGACTTCCCACAGCTCAATAACATAGTAGCTCTGGACCTGGGCTGACAGCACAAAGAGGCCCAGGTCAGGATGGGAATAACTATAGCACAGTAATTATCAATAATTGTCAGCATCAGTCAACAATGCCTTTGTTCAGTCAAAGCGTCATACAGTATTTTTTGAATCTCATTTAAATTCATATCAGTTTGTACAAACGTGTTCGAAGTATATGGTGCCAATGTTTCAAGGCACCACCAGGTCTCTCCATCCTAAATCCTGCTATGGACGTATATGGTCTGTAACATGTGCTGCCCTTTGGAATCACAGTGTGCGCTCTCTCAACATTAAAACAACATGTCTGTAACAGCACTGATAAGTTTTCACTGAAAGACACTCAAAGCGGGGGACCACTTTTATGAAGTGACAAACTCACACAGTGACAGGATCATCCCATAAAAGTCCATGCGAATGAAATGAACGAGTGTTCGTCGGGTGTGAAAATATACTGCGGCACGCACCTCTGCAGACCATTCTATTAATCAACCTGTCTGCACTTTGTTTTGAGAGTAATCTCGTCCAACCACCAGAGAAGCACTCAGCAGTAAGTGGCGCTTGGCTGTGCTTTGAAGGCCGTGGTTTATGGCCATCCCAAAGCACAGCAAGACTGCGCTGTAAAAACACATCATCTCAGCGCTCAACACTTGCCTGCAGTTACACACCTCACACATGGCCATCTCGCACAGGCCTGAAGACCTCCTTAAACTCCTGGCCTTAAGCTTGGCTATCAGAGGCCTACACAGTAAGTCAGTAAGTAAGGCCTCTATTCAAGTCATTTCCTTGACTTTGTTTTTGCAAATGGAAAGTCCTGCTTCTTAGAATCTAATATTAGTTTATGATATAGAATAAACTCACTATTCATTTATCACGACAGTCAGGGTTATGCCCTGATGCACCTCCATTCCCACATTAATTACAAACAGCAGCAAAGCAGGTCAAAATCAAAAGTTAGAAATTCCTTAAGGCTTGCTGCATGGAGGTTTAATGATAAGCTACATTATAGAGGTGAGTTTCAGAGGATTGCTTAGAGAAGCAGTATTATGGAAAGGTCAGTCTGACTTTATTTCCCATCCCAATTCAGAAGGGTGATTAAACAGATTTCTGCCTTTTCTGAGAGTATCAAGGAGAAAGAAGTCAGAGTGTGCCTCAGTGCGTGTGTGTGTTTCTGAACGTGTTATTCAGAAGTTATTCTTGTAGAAAAATCCTGAAAACCAGACCTTGGCCATTAGCCGACGCTCCTGAAATCTCTCAATTTCTTCATATGTATTGCAAAGCTAATGCAAACACAAAAATGCAATATTTTTTAAGGTATATCAATGGGACAATACATTTCATGTCTTAACATACTCTGTGCCTTGAATAACTGTGTTTATCCTTCTGAACTTCAAAATAACTATGATGATCGAAAATTAAGTACAATGATGGTTTGCAGAAACATGTGATGACTTGGAGGTATGTACTGTACGCTACAGCTAACCTGGCCATTGTGACAAAGTCAGTGAGATTGCAATCAATTTGTTATATCCATCATTGCCAGGTCTAATGAGTAAGCACACGTACTGATGTGCAAATTGTTGTTTAAATGTGTTGTTACAACATTTGTGGCTAACGGTGAGTAGAAATGAGGCTTGTATAATTCTGACATTCATATGCATTTGTATGTCTTTGTGCGTACACACAGATTTGTATTATTAATGTATGCATCTGAGCCCTGCTCTTTCCTGAGTTTTAGTGTCCACTGTGTTAACAAAAGAAGGCTGACACAGTTAACATCATGAGTGTTGTGTAAAGAAGGTCGGAGGAGTTACTGCTCTTATATAGGTGACCTCTTACCTTTCTAAGACAAGAAAGAAGAAATTATTGGTCCTTTGACCTCTGTCTAAACACTAAGAAACTATTTATGAATGTAACATTTATCTTCCAAGGATGCAAAGATTGCAAGAGCCGTTGATCCACATCTTGAAGGTAACATATGTGGAACAGCTACAGCCCATCTTAAGGCATTGACTTTTATTTTCTCTCACAAGAAGGAGGTCAACAGGTCAAGGCATGATGGCCCACAGCACCGCCGGCCTTTTCTTGCCTTCTTCTTTGAGCTCAATCAAAAGAAAGGATGAGCTGAAGACAAAGGTGAACACTCATATGTAGCGGTAAATCCTTTTTGTGTGGATATACAGTATGTGTATTCATATGTATGCTGTCCTACCTAAGGTCAATAAGAAGGCCACTGACCTTTCTTTGCAGCTCTTGCCTCTTATCCTTCAGCAGCGTCTTCGGCCTGTCTATCTGCACCTGTAGCTCCGAAATCATGCCTTCATTCTGCGTCACCACCTCCTCCTGCTCAGCACACAGACAGGAAAGAAGGGGCAGAGGTGAGGCATACAGAGGATTGAAGCCATCTGTTTTTAAAGGTGTCAGAACACCTCACTTTTGCATAACACATATCACACCTCACAGATGATCCATTAGCAGGTTACGGCAAGATAGGCGAGCAATAAGCTGACGAGATACACCTGCAGCAGATGCACAAAGACAGGCAAACTGCACACAAATACACAATATCCTCCACCCTTACTGCCAGATGAGAGGGTGGGATTGTCCCTGTGGGGCGTACTCGTGTGTGGCCGCATTTAAAACCACTTTTACTTCTGTGCTCCGACCCTAAACTGCCTCCGGAGAAAGCGCAAAAGACAAAGTGTGTGAGCGAAAGAAAAAGAGAGAAATAGAGGGAGAGGGAGGAACAGAAAGAAAAAGAGAAAAGGCAAGCCACCACACCCCCCTGCACTTCCAGACACTGATTTATAATTTTAATATCTCTAATTTCCACAGCAGCGCCTATTTTCCAAATGTCATTTTCCAATTTATGTCAAACCGTGTGACCATTTTTCTTAATACAGCTTATGACAAGCTCGGTGGCAAGGCGGATATGCAATTCAGATTGAGTGTTTTACAGGCACTGCAGCAGACACACCAGGGTGTTTGTGTGTTTATCTTTATCAGTGACTGCTCAGGATTTTTTTAGGGGAAAGACTGGGAGCGTTTTACACCAGGGAGAAATTGGATTCCCAGCAAAATATGTGCCCTCAGGGAACAGAACCATAAATCTAATAATTACAGTTATCATAATAAGAATTATGATGGTGGCAATGATAATGTATTAAAATATGCATTAACATTAAGAGCTTGAAATGGTATGTAGGCTGCTTTTATGACCATTACATGAATATTGATGTTAATTAAAACAGAACCTCCCTTTTTATGTATCACTCTATCATGTTGTAATGGTAAGAGTTGGACACAGTTGGGAGCCAGATGGGCCAGAAATTATTACGGGTCGGTTTCCCCCATGAGGGACACTGTCGAAATCTTCTTAGATGCGCTAAGGGGATTTGAATGTTGTCTCTTTCCATATATATCTCACATCAAAGTATAATAAAAATAGGATAGTAGCACTCTTACCAAAATAGTATTTTAGGTAAAATGTCTCAAGACACACTGTGTTAATCCAGATGTTTGTGATGTTGATCAGAACCAGAATCAGAATCAGAATACCTTTATTAGTCCCACAGAGGGGACATTTGCAGCGTTACAGCAGGAAAGAGCCACAGACAGCTTAGTGTTGCATATCTTAAATGCGTTAAAAAAAGTACTAAGTTATAATATAATAAACAAACAACACAACAATATGCTAAAAAAGTACTAAGTTATAATATAATAAACAATAAACAATATGCTAAAAAAAAAGATAAAAACTAAAAAAGTTACATAATTTTCAAAAATACAGATCAAAAACAAATCAAATCTACAAATCAAATCCTGTAGCAGTTCTTAGGATTTAGCAGGCCGGTATATATTACAGTTATTAAAGATGGCATATGTATATAAAGTATATTGCACATAAAGCACATATAATGTTGATGAGGTGGTGGCTTTGATAGGAGTTCAGTTAATTAAAGACAAGGACAAGTGTTAGCTTAGTTTCCCACCTCCTTGTGCCTGAGAAACATGGGATCAGCCTATATGTTGGAAGGTACAATATATAAGAAAATGTATAATACAAGATATAATATAATGACAATAATATCAAATAGACTGAAACAGCTAATAACAGTTAGAGACCAATAATAAATGAACACAGACATTAGTAATTACTTCTTTACTTTTTCAATAAGCTATGTACTTTATCCTTTAGGTTTTAGTGACTCAATATTTATTTAAAATCACATAGTGAAGGTTCGGTTTAATTCCTTTACTCCTTTATGAATCTCCTTTGAGCTTTACCTCATGAGTCACAGTACAATCAAGGAAAATACATCAGGTAATAATTGACAGAGATAAACCACATACCGTGTTGTTTAGTTTACCTTAATGACTAAATGGTGAGTGATGAAAGATGACCATAAAAACATAATGTGTATACAAGGCTATCTGGCATACACATGACAGATATAGACTTGAGTACAGGAAATACAGCAACAACATTGTCAACATTTCAAAAGCCTGTCACAGCAAAAAGAGTCTTTGTATCGCAAATTTCCCCTCTGTGGGACTAATAAAGGTATTCTGATTCTGAGGTATTCTGGTAGTTGAAAAGACTGCACTTGTGATTGTCCATGTTTCATGACATTAACTTTAAGCAACTACTACTGACCTTCTACTAAAGCATTGAATACTTTTTGGATTGATTTCCTTCTTTATGCTCCAGGCACACATTGATTCTAGTTCATGCAACTATGGTTACAAAAATCAATTTGCAAACATTTGGAATTTGCTTGAGATAGAGTATCTATTACAGTGGACATTTCAGTACTGTATGACAAATCAATGGGTTTTGTTAAATGTTTTTCTATCATGGTGTTGTAATAAAGCTGTAAGCTGGGAATGAAAGCCCCCTTGCTCACGGAGAAATGCAGACCTAACTAGACATTTTCCATTCATTCAAGGCAAGAAAGAAACACCTTCAAATAACATTTTTGATTATTTATTTTTGCTTCCAGTTTGTCTTCTTCTAAGTCTGTAGTCAAATATCGATGTACAATAAATGCCAATAAATTATGGAAAGGCAAACACAATTTTAACATTTCCAGCTCGCAACTGCTTTTAGAAATATTAAGTTGAAATTAAATTATATTAAATGAAAAAAGGAAGGTATTCTGTAAAGGCCACATGCAAGTTGAAGTTTTTCAGCACTGATACTTGACTTTACATTCATGTTATAAAAGATGCATTTGTATGTCAAACACATTAATTGAACTGATGGCTTTCAATGTATGTAAGAGAAACCTAATCCTGAATGTCTGTGAAGTTAACCTCTGGCAACAAACATGCTCTGAAAACCATTTATGATCAGTGGGACAAAGCAAGACCTGTGTATGGTATAGTGGTATAAAGACCTGCTTAGGGTAATCCAAACAACCTCAGCTCTATGCCTCCCCTCCCCTCTGAGCCAAACACTGATCGACTCTCTGTGAGTGGCGGCCCGCCAGCTCCCATGTTCCTTACTATTGAAAAAAGGGTAAAAATAACAGGAACAAGTTGTCGGAAATGAAATTTCAATTCATCCAGTCCCTTTATACACTGGTGCGAGAGCCTGTCGTTGAGAGGGAGGGATCAATAGTGTTTAGACAGCAGGGCAGATTTTCTAAGCGCTGGATCAATAGGAAGGAGAGAGGAAAAAATACCCTGGCTTTTCTTTGGCTGTTGTAGTAAATACGAACAAATCAGTGGCCTTAGGCTAAATGGATTGACCAGCTGTTTCCGAGTTCCGTGTTGTAAATAAAGATCCATTCTGAGGTGTGTAACCGAGGCCCAGAGGCGAGAGTGCCACTGTTCAGGTTGGCCCTGCATGGGCTGTGCTGGGCCACAGTAGAGTCAGGGGGTGAGGGGGGAAGTCAAAGCGGGAGGGACAGAGCTGACTGCAGTTATATAACTCTCTCTCTCTATATATATATATATATATATATATATATATA
>NW_011369945.1:14580899-14609115 GCF_000735185.1 Notothenia coriiceps | reverse complement strand
GTGTGCCTTACTTTAACATCATTTTTCATGGTGGGGCTAAGCCATTTATTGGTATGGCTGTAGCCTACCCCAGCCATACCCTGACCGCAAATACCTCATTCCTTCTGTCTACTTGTATCCGAAATGCTTCTCGTTTTGCGCTGTCCTCCCGTTCAAATGAAATCGCCGCCAATCATATTTCCAAGCTCGCGCCAGGGGGGGGAGGGGTTACAAGGCTCGCGTCTTGTGCTGCATTCACTTGCACTCGGACATTAGAGATTTTCTCTCATAAATGTCCGATGAGCCACAACTTTTCTTTCAAAACAAAGCTGCCAAATGGGGTGGCAGCTGGGGTGGCAAGGCATTTTTCTGAGGTGGCAGCTGCCACCCCGTGCCACCCCGTAGAACCGCCACTGCTGCTATGGCATTCATTCACAAAACATTTGCTGGACCCTAAATGCCCAAAGCTTTATGATGTAAGTCATGATTATTTTTTCTGATCATCAACTGACAACTTCATATATTTTATCCTACAACAGTTAGCCTCCATTTGACTGAAGAATCCCACGTATTTAAAGTGTACTGCCAAATTAGAAGGCTTTAACTCATACATGTTTAAGCTTAAACTGTTGTGCATTTGTAGTTGTACAGCATTAGATTATTATTATATGTAGAATTAATAAGAATTGACAGTAAATTGTTTTCAATTCATATTGTATTCTATTAGATAAATGAAACACAAATGCATTCAGTCACATAAAGTGGATGATAAACATGTCAAGTGTCAAATACTTGTTCTTGAGTTTTGTAAATGTATAACCATTTTGCTTCCTCGGCAAACAGTTAAAGGGCATCTGGAGGCATAGAAGGAGGCACTAATGAAATGGACTGTAAGCTGGAGTGGAGAGCTCAGGTCAGTCTAGTGACATTTTGACCAACACAATGCCACACATATTGCAAAACACATTTTGTTTAAGAGTTGGTACGGTGGAATCTGATCCACCATAGTGCATCCGCTCTTATATGTCAAGTTTCTTATCATTCTTAAACTTTATAAAGCCACAGTTGTTACTGTTGCATGTTTCTATAAGTAAAAACAGTACACATTTTTTAATGATTGTTTCGTTTTCCTTTACTACTATACCTGAATGATTATGGCCTGTGCAATAGAAGTAGAATATCTACCCCATAATAAAGCAAAAACACATAATTGAATAACTTTGCAGAACATTTATGTTAAGGTTATTATATTATGAACAGCCTATTACATTGTGCTTTTAGGTTTTAAATGTTTGTATTAAGTTATTAATAGGGATGCACCGAATATTCGGCCACCGAAAATTATCGGCCAAAAATGGTTAAAAAGGCCCTTTCGGCTTTCGGCCATCGAATATCACCGAATGTCAGAGAACAAGGTTATGTTGATCATACCCCGCATATTTGTCCGGGTGTTTTGATTTCAAGTGGTGGAGTAATCCCGAAGTGGTGAAAGTCTTTGCAGTTACTGTACACCCCCTCGAGAAATGTCAGCTGAACACATTTTACAAATCGCAATCCGCGCCTCTTTCTCTGATATTTTGAAATATCTCCAAGCGGCAGACATGTTGGCTGTGAGCCAGCCGCGAGCATGGTCGCGCGCCGTGCTTGTCGCCGCGTTTTGATTACGTCATCACAACAACACGTTAGGTTACCAAATTTATAAGTGCATTTGTTGTTGTTGAAGGCCTGGCTGTTAGAGTCTTTATTTACACTATTTTGTTGTAGGCCTTCTGGCCTAGATGTTTATGCAGTTTTAAAGCACCTTGGCTTTGTTCTGAATGCACTTTGTTGTAGTTATCCTACAGAGAAAAGAAAATGCACTTGACTTGGAATTAATGTAGGCTACTGTATGCATTCAAAAGTGCTGAATAAATGTTTTATGGACCCATAATAGTGATTATTATTTAAGTTAAGTTAAGTTTTGCCATAATCATGTCTTTTTCCATAATCAGGTAGCTGAACAACATTGGTAAAAAATGTATACATTATTATATATATATATATTTCTATTAATCATTTTCGGCCTTTCGGCATTCGTTTTTTGGCCAACTGTTTCCTATTTTCGGTATCGGTTTCGGCCAAGAATTTCCCATTCGGTGCACCCCTAGTTATTAAGTAACATTAAGTGCATTTTCAGTTTTATTGATAAACATATCAACTGTGTAAGACAAAAACATGCACAAAGACAGACATGTTTCAGTTTATTTCTGCACTGTCTCTGGCAGACCAGGCCTTCCAAAGGAAGTGAGGACCAGTTTTAATATTGTTAGTGTAAATAAGCATGTACAACGATGAGCATTGCAGATAACTAAAACATTTAATATTTAGTATATTTAGTAATTTAATAACAACTTAGCTTTACTAATTGTTGAATCCGATGCAGGTATTCAGCAGATTTTCAGTCTCACTAAAGGATAAATGGCCATAACAAATGGTTTTAAAAATGAGTCATCTATGAAGGACCCTCTATAACACCAAATTCAGCAACCATTCAGTCAAAGAAATCTTTAATAAACAGATCCAAGGTCAGTCTGACAAGCATGCCTTGGCCAAACATCTGCATAATAACCTTGTAGACATGTCTGTTTTTCAAGGTGGCAAACTACTTACAGTAAGAGGTGTGGTGAAAGTCAAATATTTCCTTGAACAGTTAATACTTTCTGTAGGGTAGGAGTGCTTATGAAGGAGTTTGGACTCACCAAAACTTCAGTGCTTAAATACAATTGTTGTTACAAACCATTGTGGACGTACAGTATATTTCATTTCAGATTTTTAATTTATTACTGTTTTGGTTCTAAATGTTAATATTACCCCTCATGCACATATTTAAATAACAACACTTTTGATCAAATCACCATCAACTTTCCACATATTTACACTTTTTCTTAATTCTGTTATAGGGGGGAAAAACAATTAGCAATACTTTGCCAATATGCACTAAATACTCCTTTTGTGTGTTCAGCTGCCGGATTCACTGCTAATATAGCCACACAATATGTTTTTACAAACAGTATAATGCAATAAAACGGGCCACACTGAAGCACTCTTGTATTTTTATAATAAACTTACTTTTCCTTTAAGCAATGTGTGCTCTTATTTGTCTATCCTTCAGGTGTAGCAGTGATGCCAGAAAAGTGCTCTTTGCAGAGTGCATCATGGGGCAGATTGGCTGCAGAGAGCACCCAGGTGGGGCACAGATGTGAAGACCTGAAGGCTCACCCTACCTACGCAAAGATACAGGTAATAATTATTTCATTATGTTAAAAAGCAATTCAAAGTTTCATTATGTCAAAAATCTCAACCTGGATTACAAACTATTACTGCATATTGTCATGTATTTATAACAATAGATTAAGAATAACTTTAACTGTTATTAACCAGTTGTATTATAATATTATATGTAGATAATCCAAATGTACACTTGTATGCCTTCAATTTTTAGCAAATAATCACTATTTACCAGATAATTGATTGAGTGCCAAAGTTAGGCTTTGGTTGTTGTGGTTCATACGTCTTAACTACAATGGATTTGCTGATAAATTGCTAAGGGAATGAAGGATCTATCGGCCTGCGTTGTGTATATACATTGTTTTACATTAGAGCCTTAGGTTTAATTCACTGGCTCTCTCTCTCAGACAGCCATTACAGCAACGCCAGATTATTTTTGTATTCACTGGAGGTTAAGGAAATTGTATGTGAGAGAAAAAATGATTTTATTTGTGTTCGTTGGCACAGGCAGACCTGGATATATATGCAATCATACAGTAGAGATTTTATTTTATACATATGTGTGTGTCTATTTGTGTGTGCATATGGGTACATGCGGGTGTCTGCTATTTGTCTCCTCTGTCTCTGTGTCACCTTTGTTGACTTTGTCTCCCTCCTTTTGCAACGTTGTGCTCTCCGCTTTAATGGCGCATATATCCTATCTCCAGTCGCTGCATAATCCCAGCAGCGCTGGCTCAGGAACAGATTACTGCTCTCAGACACCAGAGGAGATGAGAGCAGAGCAGGGTGGGGGTTGGGGGGTAGAAAGAGATGCCTCAGTGATACAATCGAGGGGGCCAGTGTGCACACATATACACCTATACACCTATTTACAGCAGAAAATCCACAAATATGTTTTTCCATAAAATATACAATCACTATCTGTTTCTTCCTTGTTCTTTAATACCACATGATCATTTTCAATTTAATTGATAAAAACACCAATTTTTTTGTCAGATAAACAATCATACAACTACAAAGCAATGTGCAATGAAAAGCTTTGTCCCCTAATGCTGCCTACAGTAGTGTTAAAAGATAAAAAAGGAACAGTGTAGAAGCAAAACGCTGGACATGTTAGTGATTGCTCTGCTTCCCTGAAGCTACATTCAGAGTTGTCTAACATGGCTGTCTCAATCAGCAGCACAGTACTGCTCATACCTAAGCCAACAGAATCAAAATAGTGATTTTACAAAGTAAAGCTTTCACCATAGCTGATCAATACATTCTCATGTTATCATTGCATTTTGTTCACATTATTATTCCCTTTGTAGGATCACAATGTTTTTGATATTTGCTCAGCCAGAACCAGACACCCTCTTGCCTGCTGGGCTTTTATACAAACTGGTAAACATGTTTTATTTTGTCAGCTGCTCCTTATGTCTCAGTCTTGTGCTTCATGATACATCCAATGTTGCGACTTACATAAGAATCAAGACACAGGATATAACAGCATGGACAAGATGGAAGCAGCAGGTAAGCATGTCCCCTTAAAACATGGTTACCGTGTGGTTAATTAAAGCTTCAAGCAGACCCTTAGCTCCAGGTGTAAATTATAGGAGTGTTTCGTGCTGAAATGGTCTTGTCTGTCCAGCGGCTGCTGTCAGGATGCCGGCTGCCTCTAAAGAACATTACTTCTACCAAATGATTGCTAATAAAACATTTGATTGAGAGGAGAAGAGAGTGAGCGCCATAAACAGGCTGGATTCTGCGCTTTAATTTCACCATCGTCAGAGAATTGCTTTTGCTGTGCTGCCGAGTAGGTCCCACACACAAGACGTTTAGTTGTCTGCCCAAGGACTGAAATTAAATTTAGCCTGTGTGTTGTGAGTGTGGGTGTGCGAGTGTGTGTGCGCATGCGTCTGTCAGTCTGGCTGTCTTTGTCTGTGCCTGTGTGTCTGTCTGTCTGTGTCAGTGTGAAGAGCCTCTGTTAGAAAAATGTAGCTTATCATGAACTGCATATTTAAGAGTTTGTGCAGCAGTGTTTGTGTGTTCATGCTGTATTTCTATTCTCTAGTGACTTAATCGTTTTACACTGCCAGTTTGTTACAGTAGCATTTTACACTGCCTGGTTGTACTGAGGTGGTTATTCGCTCCTCACACTGCTCTGTTGTCTTTGGATTTGAATGCTTCTTATTGTAGATGTGTTAACTTGTAAAACTAGAAAATCCCCAAGATAATGTTGGCATCATTAGTTTGTTTTTAGATTTCTTTTGGCAATAATTTCTGTAGAGTGTATGCTCATTGCATGTTTGGAAAATAGTGTTGGGTTTTCACTGTGGCTAGTTTGTAACAGTTCTTTGTGTGTATGTACATGTGTTTATGGTGCTGGTTCCTGATGAAAGCCTGGAGCAGACGCATATATCAGAGCTCCAGCACTAATAAAAGGCCAGCAAGCTGTGCTCCTCTCCTTCTGGGAACAGTACCGCTTTTTACTGCCTTTCTGACAGTAAGATAAAGTGCCCTTCCAATTAGAAAAATATTTGGCCACATACCTACCAGCAGCAATCCTGGGTTTTTTATTTTCCATGCCATTTGATCAGGAATCCTTGCTATTTGTGCTTTTTGTGCTTTCTTATCATTGTGTCCTGGGTATGCACATGTTAATGTGCACCCCACAACTGCACCATTAGGCTGTATAATGAAATAGCCGTGGTTTTATTTCACTGTCTCTATTCTCATTTTGGCTTTTCTTCAGAAAGGTTCTGCTTTGGTTTAGAAGTGAGACAGTATGTGTTTTAGAATTTTGCATGAGAGGATTCATGCTGCTGTGCGTGTGTTTGTGTTGATGTCATTCTGTTGCCCCTGTCATCCGTCTGCCTCATACAGAGATGTGTGCATATATACTTAACCGATGATGCTAGTCCCCATCTCTGTTTAAGAATACTGTAGATGTGTTTTCCCCCTTTTTTCCAGAGAGAGCATTAAAATTAAATTCTCTCTTGTTGTTGTGAAAAGAGGCACACGTAAAAAATAATTGGCTGTAGGAGAGAACAAAGGGCTGGCTCCTCTCTCCTCCCTACACCCCAGCCAGGCATTAATATCAAGCCTGCTGCATTGTTCTGCTGTCTGCAGCCATCCCCCTAGCCAGACACTCAGCTCTGGAGAAGTCACTTTTAATGTCTGATAATCAAGGTGAATTTTCAAAAAGCTGCCATTTTCAAATGATGGTGTATATATTATGTGTAGATGGGAGTTCAGGAGCAGAGTTGGAGAGAGAGAGAGCCTCAGCCATGCGAAGTGAAAGAGAGACACCTAACGGCCACAGAGGGAACTGCAGCTCTGATAAGAATTCTGTGCAGGACAGAAGACAGCTGCTATATCAGTCACTTCAGAATATTTGCCTGATCATTTCCTTTGGATTTAATAATTATAAATATTTTGTATTAATTTAAGTGTTTTATTGTAACAAGCACCACAGTGTCTGCTATAATGTACATAGTGTAATATTGCAGCGTCTGTTTTTCTCTCATGTGGCTGCGGAGTGTCAGGGGAATGCTTTTCTTGTATACAAACACTGGCTGCTGTTGCCCCTTGCTGAAGGGAGCTCTTGTGCAGCGTTATTGGGGAATCAGGCAGCCAGCAGCAGAGCAGTGGAGCTCCATTTCCCTGCTACAGGGCACAGACTCATCTTCCTCTCGCTCCTCCCTTCTCCCTTCATCCCCCACCACTAGGTATGATTATTTCTCCTCCGCTCCACCGCACCATTATATTCCAGGTCCGCAGTTACCCCTCCCTGCTGTCATTTTTCATGGCATGTTTTTTGCCCGTGTGCAGCTCTGCACATTAACACTGAGCCTGTGCAATATGTTAAGGGGGCGAATATATGCAGTGTGCAGAATGTAATAAGTATATATTTATTTTCTTTGCTGGTGATTTACAATTTTTTCCGGTGCTTGAGAAAAAAGGCCGGCTCTAGCCATGTATCTTAACAAACATGACTGCTGCGTAGGCACTCGCCTCCAAGGCTTCTTACTCACCGGGGAAACAAAATTATACATCTAAGGCAGGCTGGTTGTTTTTGTGCTACGACTGTTAAAAAGCTGCTTGTAATTTTGGGGTCAAAGCCTTGCTAACATCAGTTGGGTAGAGTTGTTGTTGTGTATGTGTCAATTAATGCTTTGCAGATACTACAATTTTGAATTCTGTTTTGCAGTGATGGCGATTTAGACAGCTGATCAGATAATCGCACAGGGTGACTCATTGCGCTACTATTTGTACTAAAAAACAAGCCATACAGCCTTTAAAAGCAAAGGTTGTTCAAAACCTTGTGTTAGCCTCTCCATATTGCCCCCCATATTCATCCAAAGAAAAGGCATGTTAGGAGTCCCCAAAACAGAATAAAAACATGGCTGCAATTGACTTTATATTTAGAGGGGAAGTGGATATAACCCTGCGTTACCGTAGGATTTAAACAGATTATGTGCTGGGTGCAGCTCTGTTTACAAGTCTCCCTCTGTAAGGCTGTCACAGTAGGACACTTGCATAACCAACAATAATATATAAAAAAATACTTCATTCTTAAAGATGCACTACTGGATTAATGCTATCATTTACCATTCCACCTGAGTTTATTTACATCCACAGTGAGCAAGAAACAGAACATTCATAGGCAATAGTAAAGACTATAACAAAATCAGGAAGCGTAATGCACATATTATGTAAAATATGAGGCATATTGTATGTCATTGATTATTTGAGACACTAGTTGTCTTTGTGAAATGAAAAGACACTGGCTAAGTCACACCCCTCTCTTAGATGAGCTTTTGATTAATGTTTATATATATTACTTTACAGGATGACAGTGTAAAAAATATCTTCTATGTAGACTACTTAATCATTTTGACAATTTCATTTTTTAATATTTACTGTGGTGGTTGTGTTTCAGTTGTATAGTGCAGCTTCTGCCCCCTGGCTGCGGGCTGCAATGCAGATCATATCAAACCATACAATCTATCAAGAACGACTTTGAGCCTGCTGGCAGTCACATATTGTGTTGTCATATCTGTCAGTTTTGACTGCAAACAAAGGGCCTCATATTCCTTATTTTTGTGTTGATTCATGAAAATGTACAAAATTGAATACATCTCCGGGTGTACAGTGCTTGTTCATGCTCCCCTACGCACCTGATACCTGAAATGGGGCCTTGATGTAACATTGTTTATAGATAACTCAGTTTTGCCTTCAGTATGATTGCATAATAACCAAGCATTCAAATGTGTGAGTGCTTTATTTGTTCCACGGCAGTAGTCGTGGTAGCATTATTCTTCTCTGGCTGGTTGGAGGGCATACTTTCAAAGTGTGGATCTCAGCTGTGGTGCAGAATAAAGATGGAGAAAGGAGGAGGAGAGGGCCACAGGCATTCTGATGAAAGGATGTGCGGGGAATCTGGAGTGTGGAGAGATAGAGAGAGAGAGAAAGAGAGAAAGAGAGAAAGAGAGAGGGAATGTTTTGCCAGTCCAGTGTGGCAGAGCAGGTCTGGCTCGGTGCCAGCCTGGGCACTGTGCCCACGAGGAGGCAGTGTGTGGCCAGCGAGAGAGACTGAGAGATACAAACGTGTCTGTGGGGGGTGTCTGAGGCTGACTGGCAGAAAAGCTTTAGTCTGCATTTGCATGTGAAGTGGCCAGGTAGTGATACAGCAGGAGCATGGAAAGCAGCGGGGGAGAACGAGGGGAGATTTCCTGGGTAGTGTTATGTCACCAGTTCTAAAACTGATCACAGGCCTAGTGTACCGTAAACAAGCAACGCTGGTTAAACCTGCTGTTTAATATGTAACCTGTTTTTACCATCCAGCAGAACAACTGGTGCAGTTCATTCATAACCAGACCTATGTTGTTTCTTTTAATCAGGCACTTGATTATTGCTGTTAATTGCTAAGTCTATTTATTCTTTATGCACTGCCTGAGTAAATACTAGCTCCATGGGACACAAATGTTATCTCTCTGCTATGTATGCATTTACATATTGTTTGGCTTTCTACATATTATCTCTCTCTCTCTCTCCCTACGTCTCTCTGTTCTCCTCTTTGTATCCTTAAAATATTCCGCACACCCCTCAGCAGTTCCGCATGGCAGACAGCCCTAATATAATCTGTACGTCTGAATTCTAATTTATACCGTCAGGATAAAATAAATAGTCTGCAGTTAATTATGGGGAGCCAGCTCCTGGCTTTGCCCCGGTGATTTATGAAGTGCACGTATGGCATTCTGCAACGCATTTTTCTTAATTTATTTTTAATCTGTATTTCAATTAATTTGACTGCAAACGTCTTAATGATGGCAGAGGGCTGCGTTAATGAGGCCGGTGAGGTGAAATGAACAGGCACTCACCCCTGTGGGGAGGAAGTGAGAGGCTTTGAGGGTGGGGTCATGCAAAAGGTCCAAGAGCCCCAACATCTTTTAGTGTTTCACATGTGTCAAACGAAATGATTGTTCTGAGTTGCATTTTGTTTTTCAGTTCTTTTTTTTTCAGTTTGTTTCATGATGTGCAGCAGAGGTTGTTTGTGCCATATTTGACTTCCTCTGGTGAAAACAATACAATACAATGCCAGTTGTTCTCAGTGATTGGCATATTCACACCAACCATCCCTCCTATTTAAGCTGGTTCATTCAACTGCTGTCACTCTTTTCTTGAACTACGCCCATTCTTCCAGTGATTTTGACACCACTTGATTGTCCAATTCACACATCTTGTAAGACTATTCACGGTGGAATTGAATAAGCCATGTTTTTTACTCTTTTTTGTGTATAATAACTAAGTAAAGATATAGTGCTGCTTTCAAAGTCTGGCTGTTTTCTGACTAAACAAACTTGAAAGTGAGTTTTAGCTGCTGTTGCCTTCCTTTTTGTCTTAAAGCTTTTTTGGATTCACACGTCTCAGTCCCTGTGTGACTTGATTCAAGGTTCTCAAGGGGAACAATACAAAAACGCAGTCCCTGCCTCACAGACAAGAAAATGCCTCATATTAGAAGCATTTTATCCATCGTTTCACCCCCTTCCAAATTAGACCAATGTCTCTTCTGTACTTGTTATGCACCATCGTTTTCTGCCAATTAGCATGGAGCGTCTAAGCGCTGGAAGGGCCTGGTGTGGGGGAGCAAGGAGGCGATGTAACAGTGGTGGTCAGCTAGCAGACAGCTCACATCAGCCTACCCCATTAGGGACATACGCACACAGCTCCTGCATCAGGATGCTCTCATTTACCGCCTTCACATCCAGCCATTTATCTCTCTTTCCCCCACTATCCCTCTCACTCGCTTCTCTCTCGCTCTTTTTAATTTTCTTCTCAAAAACAGATCCCACATTAAGCAGCCGAGCATGGCTGGCTGCTGTGCCTCTCCTAAAAGAGCAAAGGAATGATTTAATCTCTTCTCCTCTCTGTCTCTGGCCTCCTCTCCCTGCTCATACACAGATCATTACACACAGAGGCCTCATTTTCATCTCCCCGTGAGGGCACATGCAGGGCTTTAACAAGTCAGCCACGCCATGGCCATTGCTGACGATCAATACCTGTGGTCAGGACGGAGCACGCAGTGCTTCCTAAATAGGCCCTGCAGGTCCAACCATAAAACACCTTAGAGGCCATACATGCCACCCCATAAATCGCCATTTTCTTTTTTAGCTCTTATTCTTATGGTGGAGTGAGGGGAGCCAAGCCTTGTTGGATTGGTTACCCATTGAGCTTGGATGATGATGATTAAGAGGTCATGACACTGTTCAGAAAATACAGCTCAACTAAAGGTTCAGGTCAAGAGTTCACTCCAAATGAGTTTGGTTGGAATATGAATGAGAGAGGAAGGTCTAAAGCTGCGGTTTAGTTTTTCTCCGATATATACTTTAAATTAATATGTATTGCAGCTGTTTTCTAATCTTATCATATTAAAGGCATGCCTGTTTTTATAGTAAAAAAAAAAGGGAAAAGTTAAGGAGGGGCTTTTACTCAGGAACGTGATGAATGTTGTTAGTGAATGCAAAATCCAGCATTTAAAGTACATG
Organism: Notothenia coriiceps; assembly: GCF_000735185.1. Classification (NCBI taxonomy): domain Eukaryota; kingdom Metazoa; phylum Chordata; class Actinopteri; order Perciformes; family Nototheniidae; genus Notothenia; species Notothenia coriiceps. The sequence continues at coordinate 14,597,839 of NW_011369945.1, read as the reverse complement.
GTATTAATGCTGCTAAGACATCAGGGCCTGCAGAGATGGTTTAATTCAAACACTAGGCTACTCACATTTGGAACTGCTAATGAGATTTTACTCAGTTGGAACCTAAATGAAACTGAGATAAGCTCAGAGGAATAGTCACTTCCAGGTTTTCTATATGGATGGTTCCCTTTTTAGTTTGTGGATTGCAGGATGGGAATAGGTGATATATGGACCAGATCAGAGTTAGCCCGGGGGCTGCTAGACAGGGACAGAAAAATTGATGTTTCTCATCTTGCTTTCCCCTCCAAAGCTCTCAGCTGGCCTGATCCCTACATTAACCAAACAGATAGCCAACAACTTTAATTACCTTTGCATCCAGTCGCTCTCCCTATCCACCACTCCCCACTTTGCTTGTGCAAATGAAAGAAAGAGAGGGATAGAAGGACGAGGGGCATAATTACTTATTTTACTGGAGTGCGGCAGAATGCCTTTTGCCAAATGACTCTAATTCCAAATGGTTAACAAGATTTTTCTTTTTTAATAGAGCCGAATCCATGTGACAGCAAATTGCTTTCCTATTTGGGACCTTAATGGCTTTTCATACTTTGCACTTCCAATAAGCAGTAAACTCGGAAATTAATATTGCACACTGTGTTATGATGCAAATGGGAGCGAGATAGCAGAGCTGTACCTTCACGCAGAAACCTCTGATTAGATCCATAATTGCTCTGGTCGGATGATTTTTCCCGTTTGTTTGAGCATATTCATTTATTTGTATAATTTCCATCCACACGTTTCCAGCATCATTATCATTGGCATATCTGCATTGCAGTATGTTGCATTTCACTTTAGTATGACTTTTAGAACGAGTTCTTAACGTGATAATGGAGGGTGATTTTGGCATCACTCGTTTGCTTTGTAATAATTGAATCACGAAGAAAATATAACATTTTTATGTACATCCTCAAGTAGACTTGTCTTCTGTGAGAGACAAATACAAATACAGAAGGACCACTTTCTTGCTCGGCTCCAGTTTCAAAGTAGATTACTTTTTGTCTGCCGTTGACTCGCTCAACACATCAATGTGAACCTCTCTTGAGGTCGTGTGAGCAGGCACAATCTAAAAAGATATATTTGTGCAAGGTGTTTCTTAATTAACTTTTGATCCAAGTCATTTCATTTCAAATCCCATTTTACACATTCTCAATTATTAATCCTTGTCTGTGCATAAGGTAGTGTATTCTTAATAAGGTGGATCACAGAGTGGGACACAGTTCACACAGCACATGTAGGTACAGTGCTCTGTTACCAGCACATAGATCAAAACAAATCGCATATTTTTAGAACAGAGCTCTGAATAGGAACACCTCTACTCTACCTCTATCATACTGAAAGTCCTGCTGCTTCTTTGCTGTATAACTTTAACAGACACTTCTAGTTAACATAAGGGTTTCTCTGACTCTTTATTGTCCAGCTTTGTGTCCACTACTTCTGGATATTGTAACATCGTCAAAACTCTCCTTTAGATGCAGATTGTGTAAATATCCTCGCACTGTTCTCAGTTCTCCAGGGCTCTCATTAATAAGAGAGAGGGGCAGAATGCCTTGTTTTTGGATAAAGCTGCAGCCCCCGACACACAGCCAGACTGAAATAGCTAATATATTCAGCAACATGGGCCTGCAATTGCTGCTAGCGATTGAGGTTAAGTGTCCTTTGGAGAGAGTGGCCAGAGCGTAGCAACAGTTTAACCAGATATTGGTCACATGATTACACATACAGTCTCATTCTTTGGCTTTATCTCCATGGCAACCCTTCATTTCTTCTCAGCAAGATCCCATTTCACCTGTCATCCTGGTAATTGGCTAAGAAAAAAGTCATGATGATTATAATGAGACAATATTTATGAACCGAACAGTGACAGGCAAGTGTAGGGAAATGGGGGGAAGGGGGGGCTAAGCTTTCATTAGGTTAGAATATTAATGCAACAGGTTTTTTTTAGGGACTAGTAAAGCTTGTTCTTCTTGTTTTCACAGGTTCCTGCTCATTGCGAGCATGAACCACAGTGAATCTGAGTTTCGATTTGGTTTTAATTGGGTCCCACTCTCCTCTATCCTCTCATGCAGCTTTTCTCTGTTGAACTCAACTTAATTAGACCTACAAGATTGTGACACTGCCAGAAACATATTATATCTGCTCTGCCTCCATTTCCATTGATGTTCTGTTTTTAGAAGTATTGATAAGACAAGCTATGTAATGACATTTGCCGTACTGCTATAGCCATTAATGGCCCTCGTCCGGTGTTGGACTCTATAGGAGCACAAAGAGAAATAGATAAAAGGTTTTATGGAAATAAAAGATGGTTCCTGTAGGTGGAGATATCCAGGCCTAATGAGTGTTGTACCAGCTGCTCCTCATTACCAAGGTCACTGGCATGAGGACCAGCTGAGATATGCTAAGTGCTCCATAGCCTTTAAAATGACCATGGGGCTTCTCCATCAGTACTGCACTCCCTGCCACCCTAACTACTGCAAAAGACACATTACAAACATTTTTGATTGTGTCTTCCTCATTTTGACCCACTTTTCTAGCGAGACACAGTAAATGTGAGCAGTGATTCTGTATGACCATTGTGGCTACATGTTTATACAGTATAGAATGCATTTGCTTGCTTGGTTATGGTTGAGATATGTCAAACATCTGATTTATTTTATCACAAATATTCATTTTTTCATGCACCAGCAGCGCTGGATATGCAACTTTATTTGTTTAATTTATGAGCTCCCTCCAAACCTCGTTTGATTTTCAAATATAAACATCACAGTTATTTTACAGTGTTCTGCAACAATAACAAATCTTCCCTACTCTCTTAGAATAAGGACATAAAAACTAAACTATTCAGTCCCGCTTTAGAGACCAAAAACAAGAAAGCCAAGCACAATGTTGGATTTATATATGTGCTGTAGGGGGGAATGTCAGCGGAATTAATTGATTTGCTCATATTTATCAGAAGAGAGTAAGCGGGTAATCCCAGCTTGCATTATTAAAGATAATACCACAGTGGTTTCTGCAAGACCACCACACTGAATCAAAGTCTGACATGGACTCATGATGTATAGATATATTATTCAGAGCGTTGCATCGGCCTCAGAACAGTGCAGCTATTTTATCTGCCCTCCCAGCTTACTGCGTCCTCGTGCATACACACACATGCACAAAACCACCACTCATCAACCCCTGGAGGGCACCTGTGTTTTCAAAGTAAAGACCACTTAGAGAATAGCCCCAGGCGTCTGAATACCTAAGTGCCCTGTGTTACACATTAGAAGACCCGGTACAAGCAGGAACATAAACACTCTCGATAACCCTTGTCTCCTCCCAAGAATACCCCAAATAGCTCAAAACAGGGGATAACTGTCAAATAAGCCAAAATATGTAACAGATCTTCTGTGGGGAGATATGCAGCTCAACGGACAGTGACCTGGACATAACCACACTAAAAGAAGAGAAGCTGACAATTAAATTAGACTTTTTGTCTTTGGCAACTGACATTGAAAGTTCATAGCTTCTAAGGACATATACCTCATGTACAAGTTAGTAAATGTCTTAATTTCTAAATATCTTTTTTGATGGGGTGACAACAGCATCCCTTTCAACTGAGGTGCATCTAAATATGAAATGAGGAGGGAAGCAGCCACTCCTGCTCCAGAGGCAGACACAGGGTTAATGATCAGGCTTTTTATTAAATCCCCCAGTCGAGTAAATGAGGTTTGATCAGATGCCAGGAACAAGAGAACAAACAGCCTTCAGAGTCAGCTCCACAATCTGTCATAATAAACACTTTCATATTAAAAGAAAAAAACAATTCTCTTAACAAGCAGAGAAAAGACAAGAGTTTTCAGGAAAGCAAGAGAGCTGTAATCTAAATGTTTAATGACCGTTACCGCATGATGACTTTGTCTATGTGTTTTGTCTGTTTGGAAAGGGAAACGAGTCAGCGCTGTCACACTTAATTCAGGTTACCCTTTTGTGCTAGAGCAGCGGGTAAATAGCTGGGGGAGTCATTTGAATGTCTTAATCGACGTTGTAACTGCTCCATGTGTTGAAATGGAGGCGTGAGGAATGGCATCATTAAGGTAATGTGTTCAGGAAGCCAATGAGTTGTGCTCTAACCTCTGCTGCTCAGCCTGAGATTCGGTAAATGCACAATCTTAGGTCACCTTAATCAGAGAGAGACGGTACTTACAAACACACACATACTCACACAATGCCTCAATTACATTGGGAAATTGCTCTCAAATGAGTTACATGTCTAGCTGCTCTATTTATGTATTCTTGTGAAGTTTCCATGTCCGTTATGTGACTGTGATTGTACAGTAAGTGTGAGATCTCTGTTCAGTTGCAACACCAGACTGCAGTTTTACTGGCCTCATGCAGAGAGTGGGCTGTTGTATATAACAACAGGGAGCGCTGTATATTTTGTTGGGCCAAATGTAAAGCTAGGTTGTTCTCTCAACTGTGGAAAGGGATTTTAACCACATATGCTTTTATTCCGAGCCCCAGATGGTGTTTCCAAAAACAGCAAAAACCCTTAGATTTTTCCCTCTTCTCTTTTTTTCTTGTCAACCCCGCAGCTTGAGTCAACAGCCATCCTTTTTCCCCACACATTCAAAGTGTTTTCTCGCTGAGTTTAGAGGAGATTAGTAATGACCATAGGATCTTGTATCGTTTGGCGCTCCAATGTGTGTTTTGTTTAGGCTGAAAAGTTCTTAGTGATGAATTTCACCCATCAAATGCACCACTGTCGTTGACCAATGACTTTGGTGAAGGCATGGCCTGTAGTGTTTTTCTTTAATAAGTCCAGAGGTGAGGCAAAGCAAGCAGATCATCAGTCATCCTGTCAGGATCTTTCCCTCTGATTAGCCGACTGCATTGGTGGAGATATTTAACCTGCCACTGTTGCCAGTTGTTGTTTGAACTTACTAAAGTGAAACCTATTAATAAAGGAAAAAAAATGCCACTTGTTCTTTTATCCTTTTATAGGACAATAGTGAAGAAAAAGGGCAAAAAAGTGTCTGTGTCTTTTGTGTTTGAAGAATACAGTAAATATAACCCCTTTTATATATATATATATATATATATATATATATNAAAATACGATTTGTTAAACTCTGCTATGGCATTCATTCACAAAACATTTGCTGGACCCTAAATGCCCAAAGCTTTATGATGTAAGTCATGATTATTTTTAAAAAATAATCATGACTTACATCATAAAGCTTTGGGCATTTAGGGTCCAGCAAATGTTTTGTGAATGAATGCCATAGCAGAGTTTAACAAATCGTATTTTCGGTACAAATGTTTAAGGGATAATGTGTTTCATTGTGTTGTGAGTAAATCATTATCTCATTGGTATAAACGGAATAATACAGCAATTTAAAATCAAATAAGTAAAAGATATCAACTTTTGTATTTGACATTCTAAAACAAAGCCAATTGTATGAGCATCCTTGAGGCCAAAAGACATGTTGACTTTATGTGTTCACCTATAATACATAACCACCAGCTCTTACAGGCCTAAGCAGTATGCAGAATGTTTACCACATCATTCTCAGTAGGTGCATTTGATGCTATAGACACCAGTTACAAAAACAGAGGAACCGCTAATCAAATCAAATCAAATACATTCAAGTAACAATTTACAGTCAGCATGATGGAGGGTTTACATAAGTATCAGTGTGGGTAAGAAGTGGGAAAATGGTGGGTGATTGTACTAGTAAACGAAGTCTGGAGGAGCAGTAGTGAGAGAATAAGCACAGATTGTAGTAACTAAGGCAGCACTGTGAGTGTTTCAGTCAACTATACGGAGAGAGTGTGAAACCTCAGGATCTGATTGAACAACACAAACAGAGTCTGCCCAGAGGCTTAGCAACAAGTGACACAGACACCATCAATCAACAAAGCCAATGATTCTGATTGGTCAGTGTGTTTTTTTTTCCCTCAAGGGAAGGTGGCAAGCAGCATCGTTTCTTTGAATGTATGTCAGCCACCACAGCTATCAATCATCAGAATGCTGGGTTTGATTGCCTGTCAAAGTGTCTGTTTGTCATACAGAACATGTTTTTCTGGTGACACAGTGGACATGCATTCCTGCTCACCTGTCTGTGTGAGGTACACTTGTTTCCTTCTCTGTAACCATATGTGTACTTACATGCATCACAAATGGAACTAAATGCTATATTGCTCGCATCTTTAAATCGTCGGTACTTACACACACAGAAACGTGTATATATGAGTATATTAGCATATTCAGGACTAATAGACATATGACTAACTAACATATCAAATTTAACCGTGACTTCAGAAGCTGCATACTCAAAATCTAAATCAATATGAAGCAAAGCTGGGATGGATATATTTCAAATGTGCTCATCAAAATGCTAGAAATGTATTGATAGGAATGGGCACATGAAGCATGATGAGTTCGAGGCCTGCTGGAAACCCCGGGCCTAGCAGTGAGCACTGTACCTGACTCTGAAGCTCCTGGGCCTGCTGAGCCTGGCTCTGAAGCTGAGGTTGGTAGAGCTGCATGCGACTCTGTTCCTCCTGAGATCCAGGCGGCTCTCTTGCAGTTCAGGCAGCGACTGAGAGATCCTTGCTCCTGGATGTCCAGCTATTGAACCACAAAAGAAGGCAGGGCAGCGAGAGGAGGAGAAAAATCAATCCAGCACACATAGCCTATCGTCTCTGCGCAGCCACCATTCTCACTCTGTAGCTGAGGCTAAGATACACCATGGTTCTCTATCCTCCTAAGCAGATACACAGAAATAAAGCCAGACAGAGTCCTGCCCCATCAATGGCAGGCCTCATATCTGCCCTCATCTGCTAATTCTGTGTCAGGAGTATTGCTGAAGATAAACCAAATTCAATATTTATTTGAAACTAAATGGTCCACATTGGCACTCAAATCACAAACAATACACTTATTGTGCTACTTAGGATTCAGTCTTTATAATGAAAAATACAATCAATAACTCCATGTAGATTATAACTTTGAACAAGGGACATTTTTAAATGCAGCCAATGTATATATGTATTGTTTTCAATTCTGTAAGACTTTTATGTATAAGTAGAATTGCAGTTTGTGTTTATACAAGTGAATATTCCAATGAATACTTCCCTAATTACAACTATGAGAACAGGTTATCAATTATATATATAATGTAAACACTGAAGTGACAAAGACAACACACAATACTATGAAAGTTATACATTATTGTGTAATAAAAAAACAAATGAAGTACAGTAATGCAGTTTTAGAATACACAGCAATGTAGCCATAGCAGACAGTGAGATGAACTGTTCTTACAAATCTGGCAAGAAACAGTTGCCTACACAGTAAGCGATAATATAAAGGCCACTAATTAATACTACCTCGCAGTGCTAAATCACAAGAGAGGAAGGGATAGAGGGGGAGAGAGAGAGCCAAAGACAGAGAGAGAGGAAGAGGTGGGAGTTTGTGAGAAAGGAAGGGAGGACTGTAAGAGGAAGACAAACAGACCTAGCTCCAGGTTTACTTGACGCTGTAATCCAGTGCGCTTGATAATCCTGCAGTGTCGTTGTTACAGAAGGAATTATAACCAGACAAGATGGAGACCCAGACAGACACCAGGACAAACCATAATTCAACCATCTGCATACAGGCTGGCAAGTCCTCCATGAAATCAACAAAAACCGAGAGTAAAAAAGGCATTTATTTCCATTCCTGACCTGTTCACAGCCCCGTTTCATCTCCGTGTCCATTCTTGCTTCTCGGAGTAAGTCAAACAAAAGAGGCTGGCGATTATTCCTGAATTAAAAGTACAGATTATGCAGAAATCCATTTCACGGAATTGCTTAAAACGTGTCTCATCCGTTAGCACTCTCTTTCTGTATGCGATCCACACCGATAACCCTGGTCTTGCTTTCTTTGCCTCACAATCGCTCCCTCTCTCTCTATTCTCCCCTCCTAAACTGATCAATACTTCATTTAAATCATGACATTAGCACACTACTACTGGAAGAAAAGGGAGAAAACAAATACACATGAGCTTTTAATGTTAAGAAATAACGGATGTTCAATGATGGAGGAGGATTTCTTTAAAATATAACATAAAAAACAAAAGACAGAAATACATGCAACTGTGCAGAGGGCTGTAATGCTGTTTTGATTTGAGCTCAAGAGCTCACACTGATCAATACACATTTAAATCCAGGCTGAGGAGAGCGATCACAATATCTCTTCTCATCAGAAAAGGCAAACATGCTATCCCAATTATCATCTCAAATGACTAGTGTCAAGGGAACACACGTTGGATGCTGATAGAGGCATATTTCATATTTATTCAGCACCATTTTTACATTAGCACCCGAGCGCATAATTGCCTAATATATATGCACACTCACACTTTTATCTATTCACATAATTCACAATGGGCGCAATCAATACTGCCCTCTCCATACTCTGCTCCATGCTCATAAAGTGCGTCTGCATTAGATCATATAATAAGCCATTCAGAAAAACCCAGAAGAACACCGGCTAATTTCCTGGCGCTCATTGAAATTGCGAGCGAGAGCAACTGGCTAATCTTTCTGTCGTCATTAAACCCGGATATTTACCTGAGCAGCCTGAGAGTCACGGGCCTGGTGAGGGAGCAACGCATCTCTTTGGAGTCTCTGGATGGTCTCATCCCGCAGAGATAACTGAGAAGAAGCCGATCAGGTCAGGTTTTCTCCATTCCGAACATGGGTGAACAGAGGCGAGGACAGGAGAAAAGAGAGAAGAGAGAGGGGCAGAACGCGAGCCCAACACTAGGCGGGAAGTGTTGGAAATAGAGCCGAAGTCGATCACTCGGGGGAACATGCACTTACATATAGTCTGGCGCCAATGTCGACCAATGAGCAATTAGGCAGACAAGACTAAAGTTATTGATCGGGGGTTCGGGCTCTTTTCTCAGGGCTAACTAGCCTGCCTGAGGTTGTGTGATGGCTGCTACAGCTGTGGACTGCAAGACGAGGAAAGGCATTACCAGAGAAAGTGGGAGGAAGGGCAGGTCTTTCTCTCCTCAGGCCTTGCTCTTGAGTTGGGCACTGGACATTGTCATTTAGGCTCCTATTGATTGTCACAACTTTAATAAGCCTTCATATGAACGCTTAGGGGAATGCAAACACCCAATCATATATTTTGGAAAGCAAATGATCTTTGCAAAGCATCAATGACAGTACATTTGTTTTTTTATTTTCAAATTACAGAATAATGAGATTTTCTATGGATTGAAGTTTAAATTGTAAATAGACATTATAATGCTGCTATTCTGACACTTTAGGGTGAGACAAAAATCGTAACAACAATGCTTAGCTAACATAAGTTAAACATTCAAGGCCATCTCGGTGCCAAATGCAAGAGTTGTTTTTAACATAAGCCATTAGCTGGCTTTAAATGACAGCATACTGTGTTATTATTATAGGCTATATGGTGTGTAAGTTTATTGTTCTCTAACTGTCAAAATGTTGTGTAACAACATGTAATAATATGATCATAACATTTTTGTCTTATTAGCCAACAGCAAATGTGGTGCTGATGTAGCCGCTAGGTGGCTCGTGCTAACAAGCTGTGGCTCTGCTGTGCACGAGATTGGCTCAAGTGGATGTATGGGCAAGTATCTAGATACCATGGTTCTAGCCCCCTGATCAACATAGAAGACTATAGCCTAACATTACAAGAAGATATCAAGATGGTAGGGCCTGTGCCAGGGAAATGTTGTCATCACTTGTGTACATTAGGAGGAAGTGGAGGCAGGTCGTCAATCTATGTGTACAATCTATTGTTATTATAAATCCCACTTTTCTTGGCAATGGCCAAACTTGTGTAGTATTCAGGTATGGTCAAGGTGTTCATGCTAATGCCAGGGGCTGACAACAAAAAAATGTCAGGTCTTATGCCCTGACCAATGGGCTGATTGACTCTAACCATTGAAATCAATGATAAGCCTCAACCAGCTACAATTTGGGGTCCTTGCAACAGTCAATACGGCGATATTTGTAATGTTTAAGAGTCTACAATATATACAATATTGTGAGAATTCAGTTGATATTAATCAGTCACCATATCCATTAAAACAACATTGGCTTAGGAGGAACACCTACAAGAGTTTCACAGCAGCATGTATAGAAATAAATTGCTGACCAATTGTACAAAAATAGAGATCAGTTATGTATGGCTTGCACACACCATAACAGTGTACCACTGTATAGCACCTGCATGTGTTGTGCTAGTCAAATGCAGGAAAAATAATTAAGCATAATTTAACCTTTAAGAGGAAGGTGCAAGGCGAAAAATGTGTTTAATTATTCCTTCCTGGCTTCTTTTTTAAAACAAGACACAGGATTTATATAACCAAAATGAGGTCTTGTTTGACAAAGGTTGGCCTTTTCTTTAATGTATTTTGTATTAACATATTGTTAGATTGTTTTATCTAGCTTTTGTATTATGTAAATATGAAATACTTACTGCATGTTCTGAACGATGCTTCGAGGAGAAATAAAAAGATCTGTGATACAATGTACCTCCAGCCCTTGTTCACATCAATCATTACATCCTGTTATATATTGGTAATGTTGCAGATTAAATTGGAGTGTTTATCATGAGGAGTATGCAGAGAAGGTTTTGTACATACTTGCCAAAATAAGAAAATTAATGAATATGTGCTATATGCAGAGGTAGTGCACACCCCTTTTGCTGTGGCTTGTGCCGTTGTATGCAGTGCTTTCTTGTGTTTTGAAAATCAATTCTGATATTTCAAAGGGGAGAGGCATGATAATGAAAGGGCACATGAAAAAAAAACCTATCTGAGGCGATTGCTCATTCCTCACAGCTCCTAGTGCCTCTGCATCAGAAGGACACCTTTAATATTTGGACTTTCCACGTCACTCTAGACTAAATCCCTAGCAACCACCATAGCAACATACTCTGAGTTCAACGTGAAATGCATGGCAAGTTCCCTGCTGCCACCAGCCAGAGAACAACAAGAGGAGAGAAAAAGAAGAGAATAAGATGGAGACAAATAGGCTCGAAGGACCAAAATAAGCTGAGAGGAAATAACGACCTACCACAGAAATGATCATATCAATAATCACACATGCTTGTTTTGTGACATATGCTAAACGATTCACAGTATGAACTAAAAACCACACACATCTGAGAGCAGTTGTGTGTTATACAGACAAAGAACCTTAGAACAGTATTCTGTTCACATATGGTAAAATAACTAGGTATTACAAATGTCCCTGCTATACTGCCTTGTCTGATAAGAGCCTATCTCACCTGGGCAAATATATGAAAATGTATTGCATGAATAAACATGATCTTGAGCAAAGTATTTTAATTACTAAAGAGCTTATATTTAAATATATTGGAATGGAGGAAAAATTACTATACAGAAATCTTTATGGTAAATTCCTCAGTAAACACACTGGATTAACAAACACAGACATTTGAATTTGTTTTATGAATATATATTATTGAAATGACCATAGAAAAACATCACAGTATCATGGGGTCTCCATGAAATAATTGTTCATTTAAACTAGGAATGTCCCACATTAAATACATTGATTAACATTATCACAAGAATGTGAATAGGTTAAAGTGTTGATGATATTGTACCCCAAGAGGTGAAATTGAGTCACTGTAGTAGGAATATTTAAAAATGGTATTGCCCTGGTGCAATAATACTAGATTTTGTCTCATATTTTGGATATTGTATGGCTTACAGATCTGTCCATCTATGGTCCAAACATAATGAAACAAAATATGGCTTAAAACGCTGTTTCCTTTCATTACTCCTTCAGTGACTTAATATTTGTCGCTAAGATCCCACATACTGCATGAAACAAAGCTAACAAACGACCATATTAACAAAGTTAAAGCTGTGAATTTAAACATATTTTAGAAAACATGTGACTGCCATTCATTCTAAGAGCTACTTTTCAAGCCCAGAAACAGTTTGATAGTGTTTGGGTGTGTTATACCCCTTTAAAACACTGAGAAAAGATAAACCCATCCCCGTCTATGACTATTTATTGCCAGCCAGGGCAAAAACACACTCGCTAGGGTGCTCTGAGTAGCTATTAAACAAGTGTGGAGGTGACCTCTGGTTTTTAGCGCTTGTATCTCTGACAGCCACTGCTGCAAAGGCCATCATAAATGGATTTCCTAAAGTTTCAATCATGAAAATAAAAAATGGAAAGTACTTCCGAAGCAGGGTTGTGTGAGAGAAAGCTGTGTATAGATCATAAAGTGGGCTGCTTAAGTGCCTCAAAATTCCTGGTCCTTCTCAACGGTGGACCTGACCAATAGGGACCACGGTTCAAAAGCATACCTTCTTAGCTAAAAGATATTAGAAAACACAACTGCGAAAATCCATGTGGTGTTCATAAGACTAACTTAACAAATCTTCTGTCTCTTATTGTGCATCATCCAACAGATATTCAGAAGATTTAACAACATTTCTACAATGAATACATGTGAATTTGTCACTGATTCCGAATTATCTGTGTGGTAACCATGCAAACAATGCATAACTATATAGATGTAGTGGAGAGTGTATCCACCTTCACTACATTTCAGTAGTGTTGTAAATATTCCAGCACTACATGCAGCATCAGATAGGCAGTATACATATATAACCTAACATGAAATGTCCTTATGCTTTAAGGATCTGCTGAAAAAAAAAAGAAAAAAAAAAGTGGTTCATAATGGAAGATACTGTAATTTATGATCTATTGTTCAAAAATGGGAAGAATCATCATTGCCCTCAGCTCAACAGCTTGAGTAGGTGTGAATATTAGTGACTACACTGAACATGGCTAGCTAGATAATTCATTTCGTCACTGTACACACACAATGCAGTCCCATTATTATGGGTTAAAGGGATGGAAAAGCAGTCTACATTTAAATTAAAATCTGAAAACATCCTTTACTCGACCCTTTAGCCTTTGAAACGACAGGGGCTTTGTGCAGCGAAAGCAGAGGAAGGCTCAAAAGCGGGGCCTGAATCAGCTAGATTGCAATTCAATTAATGAACCTCACAAAGGGGGATTATGCTGACAGGATTATTTTCAACAACAATGCAGCACCCGCAGCCAATTACAGACGCACATGCTATCCATGCGGAGAGTAAACCTTGTAATTCAAACCCCAAACGCCATCAGCAGTAGCATAGTGGAGTGTCCATATTCTAAGACAAAATACTGTGACAGTCAATTTTAGCTTTCATTAAGTTTCATCTTGATGTCATTAATATATGTTTTGCCTTTACAATACACTCATTAACTTCTAGTTCTCAGAATGAGACTCTCTGGTTTCACCTAAAATCACCAGACACTTCATCAGCCTCTGTGAACTTTGCAGAAGAACAGAAATGTTTGTCTAGCTCCAACCTTTGATTCAAAGCCCCTGACAAGGATCTCAAACTGTCTGCTGGCAAATGAGACAAATCAAATTAGTGTAAGCAATGTTAATTTCAAGCAGCATTTCATTAAAAAAGTAAAAGATAATCAGAAACAAAGACTCCATGTCCTTCTGACTAATCTAATAATGCTTCGTTTGTTGGCTTTAATCACATTTAACGATTAAGAAGCAGGGACGGGGCTAAGTCATGTAGACAGAGGGATCTCATAATCTGCCTGTCATGGCCACCATCTGATTTCCTGCCATTAGTCACAGTATGGATGCAGGGATGTGCGGGTGGTGTGTCAACCCTCAGATGACGTCTTTTGAGAGGTGCAGTAGCCCCAGGATGGGACTGCTCATCTTCAGAGGAGAGGGGAAGCGGGGGTTCGGGTATCACCTTACCCTAAAGAGCTGCAGTACTAAACTGGGGCCACTGGCAGACATGGCTATTAGCTTTGAATCCTCGGGCCTAGATGCTTAAAGTATAATCTTCTTAAAGTTTGGGGGCAAAGCCAGAGATCAGGGAACATCTGTGTAATGTTAAGTTCTGTCATGTCAGTTTTCCATCTTTCCTTGACAGTTAAATTGTACACAGACTGACCGAATAATTAAAAACAACCTTTACCTTTTTTAGTAATGCTATAAAATGCCTAAAAATATAATCGTTTTCAAATGTTGTTTAATTAAAAAAGGTAGTGTTTACAGTGAAATTGTATTAGAACAACGTATTGCAAGGTTATTCTCCATTAAAAGGGTAGGTTTCAGTTCAAATGTATGATTTTTTAGTAAGATAGTCGTAGCGCTGTCCAGTTGGGGTGAGTACACAGGTTTATTTTTATGTTGACATCCATAACAATCATTTGGTTCATGTCCATTTTTTAAATAAACTGTTGAGATATATTGCTTGTTGATATACGATGTACTAACACAGCATATACTGTCAGACTGTTTTATTCTAAAATAAAGAATTCACATTCATTGTATTATTTTGTCTGATGCAGATACTGTTTGATTATGAAGTGTTTGTTTGGTTTTCTAAACTAAACTGGATTTAGGGAGTCTCAAAGTAGCCATGTTTCTGTAGTGAGTTTGATGTTTGCAGAGTGTTTTGCTGCATAACAGGGATTTTTGGTGACTATTTATTTCTGCAGCTGGAACTGTACCGGGGAGCGTTTGCTGAATAAGGAATAGGGAATGAAAACACTTATGTTGAATTTTTTTTTAAAAACTCATCAAATCCTCCTCCCTCAGAAAACATTAAAATAACTCATTCCTCATCAGTGGGTGAGATCACTTGAATGGAATCAATCAATTGTGTTCCGCTTGGCTTTGCTCTTCTTTGCTCTTCGTTTCCAAATCCAATCTCTTCCATGTCATCTCAGAGCACATTTATAAGGGCCCAGCCTCTTGATTATCTCCCTCCCTCGCCTCAACTCCCCCGCTGCTGCATGCTCCAATGTATTAAATTAAATGAGGTGTCTGTCCAGGTCACCCTTGCCCCAGCCTCCCACACCCCCCGCTCTCACTGCTGGTAATCAAGGGAGAGGACCCCTCCCTGCTGGTTTTGTGCCAGCCAGGCTGCATAAATTAACATTAATGAAAGCTGCAAAGACCTGCAGTTAGGAGGGAGGAAAGGACTGAAAGGAGCAAAAAGAGAGAATAGGGGCGAGAGAACTGCAGCCACAGATTCAAACTGAACTCCCACAAAGGGTTACTTTTCTCTGTCGGCTTACCGTCTTCCTTTCTACACCTTTCTTCCCCTTTTGTAGCCTAGCCTCTATCTTTCTACTGGCTATCTTCCACAGACAGACTCAGAGGAGTAAAACAGTGGTGGCTGGGGTTCTGGCAATAAATGAATCATAGATGAGGTTGTGTGAACACTGTTAACATAATCCCATGGCTCAAGCTAAAAAATACTGCAGGGCGCTTACGTCTTTGTTGTTCATCAAATATTGATGCGTACATAATTATTAAAGCACAAGTGTGCAGATGGTGGGAATATGTAGATACATTTCAGTGGCAGAGGCATTTTTAATCTTGGCCTTACGAAAAATAATTTGATTCCAGGGGATCTTATTAGACATAATTACCTCAGGGATACATACAATTATCTCATAATACAGCGTTGAATGTGTCCTGTGTTTTATATTGACAGTATTTGTTTGTATTCAGTTGGTTTATTTATGAGAAACTGTCAAAGCAGCAACAGATGTACAGCATGCTGTTGTCGTTTGCATCTCTCTCCTTGCAATCATTGCTATGACAATTACAGGAATAATCATCACGTCCCTTCATTCTGCTGCTCCCAAACTTTAATTGCTTAATGCATCCTTTACGGCTGCACCGCTCCCCCCCTCTCAGTTTCCCCCTCCATCTCATCATTCTTCCATCCCCTCCTCCCTTTCTCATCTCATGACTGCCACCTAATTTACAACCAAGTTCTTCCTGGTAATTAAAGTTGAACTACATGTAGGCCTTAAGTCTCAAGGCGACAAAGTATACAATCAGCCAATAACTACCGAGTTGTGTTTAGCGCAGAAGCTCACTATAGCAAGATATCCTGTTAGCGACTGGAGTCCTAAACACTTCACCTTTAGCCTGGGGGGCCACACACTCTCTCTTTGCACAACACTTTCATACTGTATCATCACCATTTGGGATAACATTACTTCTCAATTACCTTCAACAGAAGACACTATTTTGAATATTATGTAAGCCCCAAGCAGGATTTGGATAAGTATGGTAAAGCACATATAATGTAGGAAGTATGTAATGTGAAGTAACTTGCACAACTCTGTAAACAAAGCAAATAAAATGAAATTGTTTTCTAATGCACAATGTTGCAGGCATTTAAAAATAGTGATTCGGCTAACAACACACTAGCAAGCACTGCAAACAGACCTGCTTTTAGTTCAATTAAATGTCAGTACTGGTTGATTTGGCGATATCTCTGGTCACTCTGTATAGGAGCCAATTATTTGGTGGGTTTATGTTTTTACAGTATCTACAAAAATGAGCAGTGCGGCATAAAATAATTTGGATACACTGATCCAGATCAGCCAATCCTAAATCTCACGAGTACCCTGAAACATTCTGACACCATATTGCAATCTCACAAAGAAGCAAAGGTCAATGATCCCATTGAATTTACATCGTTTTCTGGACAGGTCCATATCTTCATCAGAATGCTTAACAACTCAATGGATGTTTAATAAAGAAGTTCATATATGGAGTCATTAAGGGTCGTTTAAGTGCATCATAGTGCACCAATGTTGCACTAAAAACCACAAAGCAGTATAAAATATATGATTAGGAGGAAAATCTGAACTGGAACATGTAAACAATTACCAGGCCTGCAGGGTACTGTTTAAACCTACAGTACATACTGTACATACATCTGCAGTCCGCCATTATTAATTTGTAAACTTCTCTTGGCACATTTAGGAGAGGCTGCTCTGAGGGCTCGGGGGGG
>NW_011369945.1:14573623-14580886 GCF_000735185.1 Notothenia coriiceps | reverse complement strand
GGGCTGTTATTAAGCAAGAGCCCAGCTTGTCCCTTTTCCTTTAATTAACTTTCATGGACAGCGAAGAGGACACACTGACACCTGTCTGGTGCAGTACGGATGATTATTCCCCACCTTGTGTGTGTGTGTGTGTGTGTGTGTGTGTGTGTGTGTGTGTGTGTGTGTGTGTGTGTGTGTGTGTGTGTGTGTGTGTGTGTGTGTGTGTGTGTGTGCACGCTTGTAGGCAGCAAACATCACATAACATGGCCCACATGTCATACAACATTGATCTATATAATGGATATATACCATCATTTTTCCCTATGCATGCAGCAGTGAGCTAACACTACTACAAATCAAGTCATGCACGCACACACTAGCACACACAGTTTGCCAGATATGACACAAATTGGATCATCTAAAAATAGATATGCATTTCAAAGTTTTGAAACAGATCGAAAAGTCCTAGCTCTATAGGGATTTTAATTAGTGTTGCTCAGTCAACAGCATAGCAACCTAATTCTTTCTTACTAATAAACAAATCCAGATTTATTTTCATCATGAACAAAAACACATAGGCTGATAGAAACAACTACCGGTACTCGTTCTCTGCTTAGTTTCATCTCCTGCATCTTGTGTTGCTTGGCATGATAAAATAAATGTTGTAGTGAAGCAGAAATTAAATCTGTGACAGATTTAAAGATGGCCAGAAAGAAAGTAGAGTTTACAGAAAGGTGTTTAATAGTTTTCTCTCCAGTAAGCGCTTCAAGAGGTATCCTTGTTGCGGGTCGTAAAAACTTCAACTATTCTAATTATAACACTGCCTGTATTCATATTGTCCTGTAAATAAAAGATTGAGTGTCCTATACGTTTAACTGATAAGTTTGATTTACATCATTCCATATATTGGGAAGTGATGTGAAGCTACAATATATACACATTAAATAAATATTAAACATACCTCAATATAGATAAAGCTGGTGTAAATTATTTTATATACATAAATATATATAAAGCCTGAATTACAAGCCAGGTGACAAAATAAATAACTCACTAAATAATGAACATTAGCAGTCAAATAACAGATATAAGAGAAAATAATTAAGAGTTTTTTCTATCAACTGGTTTGGAGTGAATGAACTTGGCTGAGTAATTGTAGTTTTACCAGAAATCAGACATATAGGCTATGCTTAATGAAAGTGTGCAATAAACAGAGTAAAATAACTAAAGGTTTCACCCAAACATCTAACCCATATACATGAGAAGAATGGAGAGGGGTCTTCAGGAATTACCGTAGTTTGAATTGTTCTTTATGACATCTATATTGTCAATTTGTCATGCTGTCCAGAGACGAAGAAGGATTCATCAGTCATGTGAGTTTAATGTTTGGTAGGTCATAATCCGTTTAGCGCATCAAGACTTTTTTCCAAAGGCTAAAAAGGTTTCCATACAGCTTTTCGAATACAATACTTCAAAGTGTGCATAAGAAAATCACCATTGTTCTGCTGTTATCCCTCATCTTTCTTTAGCTAATCTTTATTGCTACAGTTTCATAGTAAGAGCTAGCCTGCTAGTCTGTCACTTATCACCTTGAAGTTACAGACCGCCACAAAACAACAGAACCTATATGTTAATAAAATGTAATTTAACACACAACAAGAATAATGAGAAAACAATTTAACTGTGGTTGATGATTATAAGCATTCTGGGAGGCCATTAAAAATGTCCTTGTAATGACAGGAAGCTCTGTGCTGGTGGGATGAAAAGAGGGCGAGGCCAAGATTGATGGCCAAGGATGAACGATTAGAGCTATGAGCTACTATAATATTCTCCATGGCCGGACACACTGCAGGACTCAACCACAGCACTGTAAACATTTCACTGCATGCCAACATGCTTTATTGCCTTTAAAGGAAGGGAGATGTGCATTTAATACTAAAGCGAGCTGCTGCTAAGGCTCACTACACTGTCCGAACACTTCTCCACATTCATACACCCCATCAACAAACACACATGTTCAGTACCTTATCCTCCCATGTTATCATATGCACACATACAGTATCATCCAGGTAGATATAGTGGGCAAACCCGCTTATTTACAAATGCAAGATGTATTTACATGAAAACCTCTTCACAGTATTTCATTATAAAGGAGGCAATCAGATAGAGCGTAATTTTAGGTTTTACTTTTTCCATCTGGCATGTGGTAAAAACGATTACATTGTCAGTGGAACGTTTATTTTGGGGGTCTTTTTTCTGAGTTTTAGAAACAACAAGTTAAACAACAAGTTGTGAAATGTTATATGCTGTATTTGAAAATGCACATTTTACATATCTTTAACCATGAATCAGAGGAGGGAAATTGTGAGTGAAACAGCATGTAAGTGTAAGGTAAGTGGAAATTACAAATGTACAGTATGTGTAAGTACATGTATGTAGGCATGCTGTTTTGGAATGCACAGGTTTCCAATTTGAGAAATGTTATGAGAAAGCAACCAAGTACAAATGAAAATTGGAATGTTATTGATGGAAAGTGCAACATGTGGACAAAGAAGACCATGTTATGTTGCAATAAAATCCAACACACACTGAGTGAAATAGTGATCAGAAAACCAGATTTGTACTAGTCAAATAAATAATGGCCCAGAGACAAAATCAAAGCAAATCTGTGTTTGTAACAAACTAGCTGCCATAAAAAAAGGGGTGTTTGAATGAACATTTAGGGCCATTTACAATGGGCAAAAATGATGAACCAATCTCAAAATTGATAACAAAAGCAAACAGCCAGACAGTCATGAATACACCCTCAAGTGGGCTCCATGATAAACATAACATGTTATTTAAATCTGATAACGTTGTAAGAACACGTAATACCAAGTGGGAATTCTCCTTCAGAAAGGATTTAACATAATCCTGGAGACTTCAATCGGCCAAAACACTCCCTCACAGAAGCTTTGAACACTCATACCCAACAATTTAGATACCTAACTTCAGCTGAACTGTATATTTCAGGACTGTTGGGTAAAACCAAAAAGCAATTGGAAAAGGTCAGTCCACTAGCAACAGAGCCACTGTTTTAATATTGTATTACTAGTACCTTTAACTAGTTAGGATTTAGCAAGTTTAAGAGGACATAGTTATTATGCATGCTCAAGATCTTACACAGGGAGATCAGTAGTCTGTGTTGCTGTTAAGCACTGGACACAATTGCCATTTACAGCGATAAGAATCTGTTTAATGAGACTATGGTGTGCTATTGGCAATGCTCACTGGCTAACCTACTCTCCCTAAATTATTTCAAAGGGACTTGTGAGCATGGAACAATCAGGATGAAAAACTACAGCGTAAAAGGCAGGGGTTGGCACTCCTCCTGAACCCTGTGAATTTTATTAGAGGTGTGTGGAGAGACAGAAAGAAGGAAAAGAGTCAAGAAGAGAGAGCAATGACTGCAGTAAAATAGAGAGGATGTAGGTAAGGCAGTGGATGAAAGAGTGAGGGAGGGAAAAGGGGTTATGGATGGAGAAGAGAAATTAGGTTGTTATGTATATTGCTGGCAATTCACACACACACATTCCATCTGAGATCCCATCAGCTGTCAAATTGGGAAAGCGATGGGGATGTGAGAGCAGCAAGAATCTCAACAAGGCCTGAACTTGGCACACCACTGAGACCTAATCAAAACACAATCACGTTCACTGCCAGAGCTGATGCACAGAGGCCCGCACTCAAACACTCATTCTCTCCGCTCCCATTCACACCCAAGCAAACTCATAGTCACTCCCTCTATTTTTCACACAAACACTGTTAAACAAATGTACACATAATCAGGCACACACTCAAGGAAAAACATTAACTTGCAGTCACACATGGGCAAACACATTCTGTCCCATGAAATCACACGTCGGCCTATTTCAAACTATCTTGTGCTCCAAGGCAGAGAGATGATGTAGAGAAACTGCCCAGCTAAATACAGGCTCTTATCTCTCTCTATGACCCGTGACTTGAGTTTATCGCGATTATGCAGTGGTTTTATTTCAAAAGCTTCATTTCTGTTGGAGGTTATTGGTATGGAAGACGCAGACAGGAAAAATTGTTGCATATAGGGATCAGTCTAAAGTCTTCCCCAACTGAGTTTAGCCTACCTCCCTAATGCCCCGGCCCCCAGGACAGTCTATCTGAGCCCCTAATCGAGACCACTCACTCAGGTGTGAAGGCATCACGGCTGACCAGCTCCTAGGTCAGCATTCTCACCGTTAATCCACACAGATAGGCCAAATGCTGACCACTAGCAAATAAATGCTTGCAGTTGGCTCTGGCAAAGCCACTTTAATGTGGGAACAGGTGTCTGGTAGTTCATAAAAAATGTTCCCCTTGTGGTTTCCTCAGTTGGGCTAAACTAAGAGATTCTCATGAGTAGATGTCACTGATAAGATTAGGTCTGGTGTGGTTAGTGGATCATTTGTGATAATGTTCCAGCTTTAACACCAGTACTGAATGTTTATTTTTCTATCTTATCCATGAGCCAAATATTCTTACTGTGTGCCAAGTGCCAAGTGCACAGATATGTCTGTTGCTTCATCAGGTAAGAAGCACTGACTTATAGCATTTCCTTTTTTACTACCTTCTATTGAATGTGGCACCATTTCATGAGAGAAAAAAGCAGGTGAGTTTCTGAGGCTCAACTGTGTCGAGAGCCCTTTCAAATAAATGTGACTTCAGCAGCAGAAGAGCAGAAAATGAAGAACATGAAGAACACGATACTGATGCAAGAACTTGAGTATATTACAGAAACACCATAAATAAAATAGAACACAGTATACCCCAGTATAAAAGCAAACAAATTATTTACATTGCTGTAGTTATACCATGGGCGTCGCAGCCATTATATGAGGGTGGGACAAGTCCCCCCCACCTTTTAAAATGATTAGTTTAGACCCCCCCCACTTTTCCCATTTGGAAAGTCCGTGCATCGGTCTATCCACTCGCCGCTCTTTGTAGAGCGCTGTGTCAGTGCTTCATTATCAAATCCATTCCACTTGCTTATTGTGAGAATGCCCAAATCAATGAAATTCCGTACCATGTTTTCACTACTACTTTGTACCAAGGAAGATTCTCAGAGCCGTACACATGAGCTGTACAGATGCTGCGTTTTTTGCGTAGCTGTGTCTTTAGTTGTAAGCCCAGTGGCGATCTATTCACCTGTCATATCATACAATAAAGCCATCGAAAAGAATAGGATACAGCATTAAAAGTTATTCTGGGTCTTTGTGTATCATAGCTTGGCTGTGTGTGTGGCACGAGCGCATTTTGTGTGAGCGAGAGTGAGAGAGAGAGTGCACGAGAGAGAGCTAACGTACATAAGGACTCGGAGTTGTTTCCACAACAAGGAGGAGGAGAGCTCTCTCCTGTCAGACACATCTTATAACGTCAGCTCAGGGAGGTAAAGGACTCTGAGTGTTTAGATCGTTGACTTTAGTCCAAGTTATCTCATGTAAACAAGTATTTCCAAGGCACACCTTTTATATGATCATTATAAAAAATAAGAGAATATCAGTTTAAAAGGGGAGTGATTTGTAAAATATGCATAAAGAAGTAAGTCTGTTTTAAACAGTACTGTTTCACATTGGTGGTGTTGAGAGATGTATCCATAGATTTAGTCCCTAACTTTGCTCTCAAAGTGCACCAGATAGATCCATTTAACTTCAACATTTAAAAAAAATCTTCCTGGGGGAGCATGCCCCCGGACCCC
Source organism: Notothenia coriiceps (assembly GCF_000735185.1). Lineage (NCBI taxonomy): Eukaryota > Metazoa > Chordata > Actinopteri > Perciformes > Nototheniidae > Notothenia > Notothenia coriiceps. Next base: position 14,575,158 of record NW_011369945.1, on the reverse strand, counting down.
CCAAGAAGAGGTGAGATCCGCCCACACCCCCCGTCAAATTGTCCCACCCACATTGAGGATGCTTCCTACACCCATACATTAACAGACAGCAGAGCAGTGGGAGCCGGTTGGTCAATCCCCGACCCGCATTGCGCATGCGCAGATCTAAGATCTAAGATCCAGTAGAAATGATAAAAAAGTTAAAGTCTGCTGCTTATTGTACTACTACTACTCGGCCAAAATAGGGTCAAAGAGTATATGAATAAGGGGGTTATTGACCCTCCGCTTCGCGTTGGGCCGAACCACGCCCCTTAGCTGTGATATAATGAGCATATACCACGGCCTGTCGTGAGCTATTGCTTAAATATCCTATATATATGCTAAGGTCCCGCTGCTGACACGATAGCAGTCCTTTAGTGCGCATATGTGTAATTAAACCCAAGATATCAAAATCTCACTCCAGCCAGGTACCCAAAGTTGACAACCCTGATAAGTCATGATGTTGCCATCATAATCTGCACCAAAAACAGATCACAAATGTAATATACAACCCACTTAGGAGTGCAGCTCATTTTCCATTCTATGTGCGTCAGATTCATGCCTGTTACACCTAAATGTTCAGCTCACTTTACCTCACACACAATTTTCCTCTTCTCTGCGTTTCAGTTCCGTACATTTGACCCATGTAAACAGCTGTGGTGCAGTCATCCAGACAACCCTTACTTCTGCAAAACCAAGAAGGGTCCGCCTCTCGATGGGACAGAGTGTGCTCCTGGAAAAGTAAGTATGTCTATTATATGCAGTACTACATGGCCACTGGTTTGGAGAGCCGAGAAAAAGGTGTCTGGACGTAGAGAAAAGACTAGAATGGCAATCAGAGAACGCGCGCCCAATGTCAATGGTGAATTCAAATACTTTTTGAATAGTCCTATCCCAAGGTGAAATGTTGTTTTCCTATCTCCTTTGTATTCATGAGCTTTATGTTATAATGTGGAAACAAGGACACTACTGATAAGACGTGTTAGATGTGATTGCTCAGAGAATTTAAATAAAGCACAGATTGTGCACTGAATTTGAATTTTAACCAATTTACTGATATTTTGCAGAATTTAGTTCCTGTTGGGGTTTGAAAATTGTTAAAATATGTTTTTTGAAATAATCCAGTGTTTTAGATATACATTTTTTTTAATTATACAAAAACACTCTGAAGAAGTTGTTTAATTGTATTATATATTCCCCATAGTCTTAAACAAATAACTCAATACCAAAATCACCAAAATAGATCCAGTGGTTATAAATTCTGTCGTAAAATACTGTTTCCTCGGCTGGAAATGGCGGCCATTTTGGAAACGTATTTTTAAAATAAATGACCCCAAAGGGATGAATTTTGGTGCTTGTTTCCACTGTTCCACAAGATTGTTATAGCTATCTGCAGGACTATAATAATAATAATAATAATAATAATAATAATTATTATAATAATAATACATTATACCCCAAAATTGTTACTAAACATAAGAGACGAGTTTCGCAGAAAACCTCAAAAAATCTTTCGG
>NW_011369945.1:14494138-14571181 GCF_000735185.1 Notothenia coriiceps | reverse complement strand
TCCCGTCTCTAGCACCCCCGCAGCCCGAGCTACGAGTGAAATAACTAAACTTACATGAAACTTCCGTTGGGTTGCTTTAAAGTCAAGCTTCAGTTTAAGACTCACCCTGTAATAGATGTAGAACATGTGATGGAGCATTACTAACCTGACTCAGATGGTTTGTTTCACCAAACCATAGGAAAGCTCCATTGGAAGCCATTTGGAAAAGGGCAGGCACTTTCAAAAATACTTGGCAGGTGATTGGATCAATCTGTCTATCACCTTCTATCATGGGCCACTTCTGATTGGTTAACAATGGCTGGTACATGTGTAGCACAGTTTTTCTGATTGGTGTGGATGAGTGACACACAAGAAAAAAAATTGAAAAAAAAAAATTGAAAAAAAAAAAGATTTGAAAAAAATATCGCAGGCTTTGCGATTTGATAATCGCATCATTTCAAATCGCGATTTCGATTTAAAATCGATTAATCGTTCAGCCCTAAAGGCAATTCAAGGTGCTTTACAAAAATGAAAGACATTCAGACACATTCATTAAAGAAAAGATAATTAAAGAAACATTAAAAGAAAAAAGACATTAATAAAAAGTACATGAATAGAAAGTACATGAATAAAAAGTTACAGTGCAGTTTTAGATATGAATAGTTCACACAGAAGTTCCATTTGACTGATGCCTTTCTTTAAGGTTTATCCGAACATGAGCTGTGTACGCTTGTATGGCACATACGTCCCGAACAGCATACACAGAGAAAACCAGCCAGGACAAAGTCCCCAGACACTGATTCCCTGGGGTTACTAGCCCCAAATGTTCATTAACCAAAAACGAAACACAACCGCTCAGTTTCAATTAAAAGCAGCGGCAAAAAGAAAAGTGGTTGATGTAAGTAGTATCAATGGTTTAAAGACAGACTGCTGCTTACCTTTAGCACAACCAAGGATCTCCACAAACTGTCTTTGTTTTGCAACAAACAGCATATGTTGTCAGTGGACAGTGGTAGGTAGAGTCACTAAGAGATGGATGGTGGGCCAAATAATAATCTGGACACTGTGGAATTAGCAGAAAGGAGAATGAGGACTACATTGCATTTCACAACAGTCCACACTTCCCATTTAATATCATTGCACAACAGATAAATTCACTGTCCTGGCAACACAACTATATTATCCCATGTTTAGTGGCAGTCCTTGCCATTCAGGTATGTACATGTGTCTTTGTATTTGTGTATATCTTCTGCTTCACTGAACTCGACTCCACTCTTACTAACAGATGCTCGCGCAGAAGCCCCTGCCCTCTCACGCCTGATGAACCAGAGACAAGTGCCAGAGGGTAAACATGTCCACTGCCACATGTCACTTTCTAAACGGCTGCATTAAGCATGCGCCACATGCCATAGTCAATGGAAGCATAAACGTCTTTGTACTCACACATGCAGACACACCACTAATGACTTTAATCCTGAAATACACACCAGTTCTCGGAGCCCAGGGCTGTGTTAAGCAGTTTTGTTAACTATTGCATGCAATGAACGTGCACTAACATGGTTGTAAGCAGAACCCTGCATTATTCAGACTGGGTAGATGGGGTAATTAAGAGTCTTGTAGTCACTTCATAATTTATCTACGTTAAAGGCCTTGCAGTTTTGCTGGGATAAACAGAGCTGGCACATGATTTGATGTTAGATGAGACAACATGGCACTTGTGCATAGAATTGCTGTCTTTTTCTATTTAGCCTGCGGCTGGTTAGGGTGGAGCAATAGTAGCAGGCCGTAAATAAAAAGCCATTTTCCTCCATATATATATATCTCTGCCAACATATCCCTCGCCTCTCACGCGAACACTTTTAAGTGTTATGATAAACAAACAATAATATATCTTACTTTATATACATTTAGTAGTTATTTAGTATTAAACATTGTATAATTGTAATTTGTTATTTATTTTTGTATCACAGGTCAGTCAAATAAAAATAATGATATAAGATGGTGGTCTATGCAAGTGGATTTGAGATTCCATATATATATTTTAAATAGGCTTAGTGACATTATAAGACTGAACATAATGACATGAAACACAGAATACTTATTGTGAACAGAATGTGTTATAGCATATTAAGGAAGATATCATTTCAGACATTTTTCATGCAGCCTAATATTTTGTAGGTTCATGTGTGTAAATGATAAACACAAACTCAGTTACAGACAGGGACCCTTGTATGACACATTAAACGATATAACAACTCTGGCAAGACGTTGTAAGAAACAGCCCTACTGTTTTAGCATCTAATTTAATAAACAGGAGCACACAAACCGGAACATTAGGTTATGTCTGACCTTTTAGCTACAGAGTGTGCGTGCATTAGTGTGCACTCTTCTAACTCTACTAAAATGCTTTGGCATGTCTTAACTCTCAGAAACACAGGAAGTGATCTCAGAACTCTTCAAAAAGGTCAGGACAGCTCGACCATTTCCAGTCATGACATTTGATTGGCAAAGGTAGAGCTGAAGCTTGGAAAAGGTGAAAGGTTGCGTCCCTCGGGCAGCCACCCACTAGCCTTTCTCTTCTATTGTAATATTTGCAGTGTGGCCTCTTTTTTTGCTAATTTGCATATTGGTACAGTTTTTAAATTGTATGTCATGGACAGGAGCTTGTTATGATGAGAGTAAATATGCCCTTGAAGTATCCTTTACGGTGTGGAAATGTGGTACACATAAATAAGGCATCATGAGATTTTCATTGTATTTAAGATTGAATGACTTACTACTTGATTAAAAAACTGCATTCTGAACTTTCTCAGGACATTGAGATATGTTTGTTGGGTCATTAGCGGTTTACATCCAGATTGCCAGTGCTGCCTCCTTCAGCCCAGTATTTCTGCCTGCAGTCTTGTGTGCAGCGTGCTCTTGTGGCTAAAGGCGCTCGTTAAAGTCCATAACTTATCTCACGTTTGAAGCTAATGGGAAGAATACTGGCTGCAGTGAAAAATAAATTACATTTTTCCCCCCTCTCTCTTCCTGCCCTCCTAACCTGCAGCGTAATATAGCAGAGGTGAGAGTATGCATTACAGATCTTAAGCATTAGAATTTATCTGTGCTGCACGACGCTGACTGATGCATTTCGAAATAATGTACTGGAGCTGGGCATTACAGGAACCCCTGTTACTAATGGACAGCTCTCGCCTATGGCCGGCAATGTATATCATTCAGCCGGACTACCTCATCAACTCCAACAGTTCCTTGCAAGGCTTCTTTGCCAGACCGGCCACTCAGGGTTTGCATTTAAGACTCATGCAATAAAAAAAGCCCCTTCCATCTCCCTGGCTCTCGACTCATTTATTCGTTAGTAAATCCGTCAATTAGACTCTTACTCACTCACACTATTCTTTAAAGAGCATGCACACTTAAAGCAAGGTTTATTATGAACTTTAAATCAAATTATTTCTTGAACTCTTAAAGGTTTCGTAGTGTTACCAAATCCAAAATCAATCTATTCATCTCTATGCAGTATCTTAAAGCTGGGTTTTTCAGCCTACTCATTTACTGTGGTTGTATCTCGCAGATCTTATCGACCTTGCTTAAGACAACGCTGAAAGCTCTTTCGACAGGACTATCTGAACAACAAACTCAAATAAATCGGCAGGTGAGAACATTTGAGTCGAATTTAGCCCTAGGTGGTGTTGTTTCAGGGGCAGTTCAACAGAAGGCTTTTAGAAAGTGTGGATGTGTGCTACCAATCCATGTTTTTAAAAACTGAAACTGTTAATCAAAAAAACTACAATAGGTGCCCTACTAGCAGAAATCAACATTTGACACACAAATCACCCTGTATCTTGGTATCCTTGTTCCAACTGAGCATAAGGATAATTTCTTTAACACACAGCTAATGTTTTTTTGCTCATACTTGTAAAACAGAACCATGTTTTTGAAGTAGCTGGAGACTGTATTGCAATCAAAATTCGTTTTGACTTTTTTTTTATTTGACTTATTAGTTACAAATGACTTCAAACAATACTGTACATATCACATGTTTTTTTAACACACATTTAGTTATAGGCAAGGCAAGGCAAGTTTATTTATATAGCATCTTTCAACACAAGGCTTTACAAAAATGAAAGACATTAAGAAAATGGCATTTAAAAACAGCCATTAAAAAGCAAAGATAATAAAATAAACATTAAAAGAAAAAATACATGAATAAAAGTTACAGTGCAGTTTAAGATATGAATAGTTCAATTAAAAGCAGCGGCAAAAAGTATTATAAAGTAATATCAGCACAGTAGAAAGTATTTTTTTCTCTCTGTCTTTATCTTCCCACAGGCATCACTGCTGCACATTTCTATTTAATGGGTTTTATGTTTTAATAGCTACATCAGACGGTAGCTGCCTGTCTCCAAAGTAATGTAAAGAACAAGGGATAGGCCAGATGAATTCCATCCACACAGAGGTCAGAGAGACAGAAAGTGAATAGCAATGTGGATCCCCCAGCAGGCAGCGGGAGAGACAGACTAATAAGAGCATAACAGGAGAGGAGAAGGGGGCCCTTGGGAACCAGCATAAAGGTTTTCAGTACATTTTTAAAAGAAAATGGTCTGAAAATATAATGATGCCTGCTTTGAAATGCATCAGTAATCAGAGAAGGAATTTGTTCTAGGATATGAAGTAGGATTGAAATTCCCCAGTTGTGTTTAAGAATGGGTTTTAGGTGGAAGGCTGGGTGAGTAAGGGTGAGAGGGGAGAACATGGAATAAGAAATGCGAGTGTAAGAGATGGAGGCCTTTTCTTTCTCTTTTTGCAGGTACACAGGGCATGGAATAAAATAAAAAGTTCTTGTTATTCTGGTTTCATTTCCCCTTACATAGTTTTTAGAGTTTTTAGGAAGTAAGCTATTTCTCACACACAAAACTTTCCCAAAAATCCTCATGCAAGGCATTTGGTGAACCATGAGCCAAATTGGATATTTAATGCACAAAAGACTGACAAATGTCCCCAAAAAAACGAGTCAATGATTGAAATTGTATAGTATATAATGTACATAGTTAACAATAACAACAACACACACATTTGGAGGCAGGAAATAGACACATGTGCAGTTGTAAAAAGTGGACTGCAAACTAAAAGTGAAGTCCTGTGTTTTTAATCAAAGGTTAATAGAATACCTAATTAAATGGCAATTTAATAAATAATGCATTTCTTTATTACCCATCTGAGCAATTTCGGTGATGTGCTGACTGTTGTCAAATGGTGTGGATGAAATCTCAGTTTTTCAGTGTAATATAATGATATGACTCCATAATTGGAAAAAAGGATGGTTTTGTGAAATGAAGGGAGAGCGTAGTACGTAGCCATGTTCTCACCAAGTGAGGTCTTAAGATGATTGTATGCCCTGTGGATGTAAGTAAATCTGAAGTCAGCAGTCCTGCTGCCTAATCTACGCTGTAGACTACATTGTATGAGCAATATCAGTGTAATATCCAGAATAATGGCCTATAATGATTTTATAAAATACTACCCCTACTCCTGCTTATCATCCTCATCATGAACATGTAATATAACATTGCTTGTTTTGTTATTTTATAGGTATAACTAGTTCATTCTAAAACAAGAAAAAGACGAGTTCCTTTTCTAAACTGGCATTTTTGGGGGATTTAAAATAAGGTTTTGAAAGTTTTTCTTAAAAACACAAAACATTTTCATTGCATTTCTACATGATGATTCTTCTCTATTGGTAGTACAGAGTTGAAGAAGAGACATGTTGTTCCCAATGTGAGATAGGCTTTTGTGAATGGTTGTTGCTGTTTTGTGGTGTCGGTCCATGCTGGTATCCAGTCTTTAGCTTTGTGCGTTCTACTGTAAATAAACCAAATACCGGTCTGTCTTTTGCTACCTGAGCTATACTGTTATCAGGATGGCAAGGCTGGATAGAGTAAGAGGACCAGTGGAGGAAGGTCAGGACCCCTACCTCCTGGGTAAAGACACTGAACTCCATCCATCTCTGGAAACAGTGATGGGTCTGTCAGGCCGCTCCCAGGTAGCCGTGGACCAGCACTGCCACTCTGTAATAGGTCAGTGTGAAAAGGATGTGTTGGGAACTCAAACTGGAGGCCAACAGACAAATAGCTATTACCTAACAGCCTGCCATTAAAAGGTTGACTGTGCCAGTGCCGGAATATAAATGCTGCATAGCCAGCCCAATGTCATATAATTGACATTGGCTGATTGTTTACTGAAGTGCACATTTCCAGTGTACGTTCATCATGGCTCCACTAGATGTTTTATTTTATTATTTCCTTTATGTCATTTTACCGCCGGGCTATCATTTATAATTTACCAAACGACATCATCCCATCCGCACTGGCATGCCTTCAACTGTGCTCAACAGCCCCCAAAAAGTGCCTTTTCCTTTTTGGAATGGTTACCAATAATACATTTCAATTTCAGAGCGGTGGGCGAATTATCCCAATTGTAGATTGAGAATTGTTGTCTGCCTGTATTTATTTTTGCTGCACATGTGTTACAGTCCTAGCCCCCTGATGGATGTCCCCACACCCTCGGCCTTTGCTTTGATGTGGATTATCACTGAGCCTCATCGTTGCCCCCAGTCACCCTGTCAGCACCTTTTGATGTTTGCTGTGTGCACTTCCAGATAGAATCTCTAATAAGAAGTCATTATCATTTTGATTTCTTGCTGAATGAGAAGATTGACCTCTGGCATTTAGACTTGACGATTGGTGGTTGTGAGTAAAAAAACTGAAGTGGTTATGATATGTTCCCTGCTGTATGTTTGGTGAGTTTAAAGGCAGATTTACACGTCTGGCATTCAGCAATAATTCAGTTGACCTAAGGGTGTATTGAAAAGTAAGTAATAGCCACTAATTCACCTCTATGCAGGCAATGCAATTCATCTCCTTTTGGTTATTGTTTTGGCTTTCAAGCCAGCACATAAACAGCATAGTTCTTTCCTTTTTATATTTTAAATATAAAGCATGAATTAACAAATTATAACATGTCATCTACAATCTTTCAAATCAGCCTTATGTTTATTTGAGATTTCAATCAAAAGCGGTATTCTTCAGGACATTTCAAAGGAACACATACACTCATTGTGTATTTGCTTTATTGCTAAGAGGCAGTAAAAGACAAAGGGAATGTTTATTAGCGAAAGTTCTGGCTTAATTCAACTCCATGGCTTTAATTAAAGGGCTTATTACAAGGTGCCTGTGATGAATGATGACATCCCAAATCAGGCCTTTTGGCTAACTGCTATGTGTGAGCCCAGGAAGCACCTGCACAGCTCCAAGATGCTTTTTTGCAGGCCTTATTTGAAAGAGGTATTGTAATTTAGTTCAAAAGGCTTTATTATTTTTCTTGCATACAGGGGGATCTTTCAAGACCCCAGGATGACAAAGACCCTCCGTGTGCTTCTTTCTTTATTTTAGGTCTGGAAAATAATCTGTGATTAGCATGCTAATGATTGGGATTGAAACCTGTGAAGATAAAGACAATTGAAGTACTTTCTGGGTGCCTGGAGATAACAAATAACCTTTAACAGATGAAATGTTCTGCTTCCATTGAGTAAACTCCTAATTTTCTGAGCAATTTGTGAAAAATACTGGCAGTAATCTTTTCTTTTATGTTTGGGAGTCACACATCTGCCTCCAGCTCATTGTAGTTAATTATACTGAGGACCCTGTATTCTCATCTTTTCCTCTGCCCCTTTCTTTTTAGATGCGTTCCTGTTGGATCTGCATATTTTCTCCCAAGCTCTACTTGATGTTGTTCCCGCTGCTTGAGTTCTGAGTGGTTCATTTAGGAGGCCTGGTGGTGCTGCTTTGTCACAGTGGTGCGAGATCAAAGAGGCTACTTAATGCTGAGGTTTAGGAAGAACTAGAACACCCAGTTCAAGCAGTGTGCCGGGCCTGCTACGGCTAGTATCAGGTCAGAAATAATGAGCATAGTATAATAGCTCCTTTAGAAACACAAATCTCCTCAAATTTGGACATTATACAGTGGAAGCAGGGCTTTATGGAGCTCTCCTCAGGGAAGCTGGAGATAAAGAGAAGCACAGGTATACATACGGCCAGGTCATAGTGCTGCTCAAGTCAACAATGAACAAATAAAAAGGTTGGGTGGGAGGCCCTGGCAGACATAGAGACTGGCTTCACAGGGGAAAACAGCGCTATGTGTTCAAAGAGCCCGTTTGAAGATACTGGGAGGGCTGCCCTTAGCTGAAGACATCTGCCCCACGGTTCAGAGTGAAGGGATCTTAGAAACACAAAGGCACACAGCATTGGTAAAGATGTGTTAGTAAATGTTTCATTCAAAACCGTAGGTGTATTTTCTTCCTTTGGACGGTCCTTTGTTTCCTTCCTCTATCTACTGAATTGCATTTTTTCACTATTTGTTAAATGCATCATTCAAACACACACATAAACACGCCAGACACTGGTAGGTTGTGACCCACTGTGCTGCAAACCTAGCCTCAGTAGTTGAGTATCTCAGATGATACCCTGCAGTGTGCACACCAGCTCATCTCTCTCCATGACCCAGGCCTCAGGCTCCAGACAACCCCTGCCTCGTTACACTCCCCTCATCCACCTCACATTTGCTCTCTGTTTCTATTTCTCTTTCTGTGTTTCCTTTTTTTCCCTCTCTACATTGATTCAAATCAATTCAGTCTATGAGTGCCTGTTGTGGATGTATCCATTTGTGTTGGCAAGTGGTCTCTTAGAGTAAACATTTCAACAGATATGCATACAGTTAGATTAAACCAATAAAACATGATACTGAACACCTGAGCTAACAATGTATGTTGGCATAAACAACACTTCCAGCAAAACATATCGGACACTTCTTAGCTATTTATCTGGAGCACTTAATCATGATTTTGTTGAAGCGTTTTGGAGCTGTTCCGCATGGTGTCTGTGTGTGCATGGCATACAATGGAGGACAATACATGACAGAAATGTAATATTAACAATGGATTTCTTCATTATAAAGATCTTCCTGTGACAAGTGTGTTAAATGGCGGATTATAAATTGTCTTTATTTATTCAAGCTATTTTCTATGGAACAATACATTTGCAATGACAGGCATCTTTTCACTGTTACACAGCAATGCTGTCATAAAATCAGTTCTGAAAATGTTAAAGATGTGAACTTTGAATCTACAGTTGCAAGAAAAGGTATGTGAACCCTTTGGAACTACCTGGATTTCTGCATAAATTGGTCATAAAATGTGTTCTGATCTTCATCTAAGTCACAACAATAGACAAACACAGTCTGCTTAAGCTAAAACCACACAAACAATTATATGTTTTTATGTTTTTATTGAACACACCATGTAAACATTCACAGTGCAGGGTGGAAAAAGTATGTGAACCCTTGGATTTNGATTTAGTTTTTAGGTCAAATAATTATTACACTGCTCTGAAAACTCACTAAGGTCAATATTTTAATTAATTATAGTAAGGGAACATCTTAGGAGTTAGTGTAGTGAGTTTTCAGAGCAGTGTAATAATTATTTGACCTAAAAACTAAATCTTTTATGAATGTCCTCTGAGGAGGACATGGGGATTTGTCCACTATGGGCCAAAACTAACACGTAGGTTTCTGTAGGGTTCATGGCAGACGGATGCAGTGGGAAAACATACATCAAGTGTCAGATGTATCTCTTGATTTAAGAAAAGGATGGAGTACTACAAATGAGGGCTCAGTATTTGTTGCACTGAGTTGTTGTGCTCTAATGTTGTCTAAATGCACTGTATATTAATGTTCTTTGTATACTATGCTTCGCATAACTAACACCTGATGTCCTCTAAATGAGGACACACAATAAAACTAAAATAAAAATATATATTTGTAGTTTTTGTTAGTCATTATGTTAATAACACCCTAAAGACTTGTGTGATCTAAAAAAAAAAAGGAAATTTGAAACCTTTGTCTTTCTGGGTCTCAGGAATAAGCTAATTGTGTGTTTCAGTGTAGTGTAGTTTTAAAAGCTTTAGCAGAAGTCAGATTATAAGACAAGCAAAGAGGATTGAGGAATGCAAAATAAAAAAAGTCTTGGTCGGTGTAATGTTGTTTCTCCCTTCTCAGGAAAACATACTGGATGGTCTGGCAAATGTATTCTGCTCTATGTTTTGTATAGATACTGTGGGCTTAAATTAGTCCCTTATTAGTCACACATACACACTAGTCCTACAGTTGCATAGTTACAGCTATTATGATCATCATACTTATTCTGAGAAATCCAGTGACAGAATGATTGAAGCAGATGAGAAAGTAGTGGAGATTATTGAAAGAATGAGGGAGCATCAGAACACCAAGTTAATGTTAAGAGAAAATAAGTGCCTAAACGAAGCAAATCATCATTTATACACGATGTGAGCATGTTAAAGGCCAGATTGAACAAAACACGCAGAATACACTCATATACAGTACACACCTATTGAATAAACTACAAACAAGTGACTACCACCTTGCCCAAAATAAATCTGACCCCTGTCATAACAGACTATTCACATTGACCCTTTTAACTTCCATAAGGTGCTTATATCTTACCACAACCAAAATGGAGATTGTATTCCAATTGAAGAGCTATTACATCATTACATAGAGAGAGAGAGCAGACCCTTTTTAATGCTGTGTGCTTTTAAATAAGATTGCTCCATCATTCATGTTTAGACTGTATTTATGGATATACCTATTTGCGTCTCTGTGATTTCAGATGCTGTTACCCATAATGCTTAAACCTTCATGCTAGTGGAACAAGATTGCCACTTTTATGGGAATATCTCGTGCTGAAATAAATCCTCACCTGCTAATGTGTGCTGATGGGTCAAGGGGTATAATGATTTTGAAGGGAGCTTTCAGTGAGAGTAGCAATCTAGCCCTGCTTTCATGTATGCCTTTCCTTGAAAATACACTATGTACTGTACCATCACAGTTAACTCATATATTGTTACTATGTATGTTCTAAACTTCACCCACCTAGTTTATAAAATACTTTATAGGCTGATACCTGATCAACAAGAACACTACCACAACAATGGTGACTTACATCAAATATAATGCTATTAATGATTGATTGAATGTATTGATAAATACAATTCAAAGATAAATTGTATTTTGTTTCGTTTGATTTTTGGTTAACCCTCAATGCGCTAACCTTGGCACCCTGAACAGACCTTTGCATTCACCGCCCGATCACATGATAGCCCTATAAAACAATGGCACCCCCGATGCTCAGCAGACTTTTTAACACAGCCACGCTGATAACAGACGCAGAAAACATTGAAAACCTTCATCTCCTTTCAGAGTGGATCTCCCTCTAAATATTTATTGTTAAAGTTCTCAGGATGCTCGCTCCTTCAGCTTTCGGAAGGGAGGCAGCGGTAGCCAAATAGTGATAATAATAATCACAAGGGAGAAGACCCTCACACTTGTAAGGAAGTTTCTGCAGCTCCTCTGCATCCTCAATGACAAACCAATACCACGCACTCCTGACTCTACACTCACTATTTGTTTATCCGAAGCCAATGATGCATTGTGCGGTGGTATTAAAGACTGACACACAGCTGATCCAAGACATGCCCATTGTGCTGATCAAGCAAAAGGTTTCTTGGTCATTTAGCCCAATCCCAGAAGCATTGCCTCATGGTGTGATGGCTGAGAGGAAGACACTGAGAAGCTTATGTGGTTAGGCTGCGGGACCCCCAGTTGGATGGTGCACAGGGACCTTGCCACCTAACCCTTTTTTACAATATCAGCAGTTGGAGTGCATAACATCACTTTGTATATATTTTTGGTGTTTGTACAATTGTGAAGACTTTTACGGGGCAAAGCACATATCAAAAAACGATGCATGCCCAGCTGTCTCCTTAATTCAGTTGCTCAGCTCAAACTGGAGTATGGGTGAGCAAATATTAAAGCCTGTTCGAGGGTTATACCTATTCATAGAACTAGAGGTACATCCAAATAACTAAATTAAACCGTATGCCATTTGAAGACGCCACTTGAAGCCATGATAGCAAATCTTACATTTGAAACCAAATCTTGTTTGTAATCTTGTTTTCCCTTTCTATTTTTAGTGTTCAGTACTTTCAGAAATCTCTGAGAAAACGAAATTGTGAAACACTCATACTTCCGTCCCTAATATGTATTCATTTAGTCTTTTTACAAAAGATACTCAACCCATCAAAACCTAAATACAAATGTATTTTGTTTCAAAGTGTACTTTACTTGGTCCTTTCAGATGGAACAAAAGATTGTTTTTTCCTGAACAACTCCTGCCCAATGTTGTTTAAATTACAGTCAACGTTATTGAATGAGGTGAGCTTTGACAGAAAAGCCTAAACACAATAAGAAAAAGAGTATAAAACACATTTTAAAGATGGAACACTCCTTTTGATTTTAATCAACCAAGGACACTTTCAGTTTAAATACATCATACATTGCAAGACCAAACTCTCAAAAATAATTGTGCTATTGTTGTTATCCTTGTAAGCTGAAATGTGTTAAAAACAAATAAATAAAGGGAATAACTGTGACTCAGATGAGAAAAGAAAAGTGACCCTGCATATGTTCAAGGAAGCTGTGTAGTACATGTTGCTGGCTCAGTCCACCAGAATAAAACTATTTCCACAGGTTCACAATTATTTAGCTCAATGAAGGTGATATCTCTGTGGAAGTTGTTGTTGTTGTTGTGTCCAGCCAATATACAGTGTGAAAACAGTTCTATTTATACCTACATATGTACCGTTAGCATTAGCCAATATTTGCCATTTCCTTAAAGCTAGTTTGTTGTGCACAGGAGTCATAGGGAACACCATGAAGAAAATTCCAGCTTATGTGACATGTTCCCCTTTGGCTTAAAGTCAAAAGCTGCTTTTAGTGTCATTGGTTGTTCAATATTTTCTAAAATGTATTCCTATGGCAAAAACAACATAACGGAAACAAAAAGGGTATAAAGTTTGAACCATAGGAAATTAAACCTGTGATTATTATAAGAACCAAGGGTCTCCTTAAAATAATTGCTTTTCAAGTGTAATGTTTTAATTAGAGATTATGCTGCAAGAATTGTTTTAAAGCAAAACTCTAGAGAAAATATTTCTTACAGACCAACAATACATTTATCTATGTTAAGATTTTTTTTATTGAAATTGACTTTAAAAAATGTTGGTATTACTTAGGCTTACATTTTTTTCTTTGGAAACTTGCTGTTTTAGGCAACTCTTATGCCAACTCATTACCACTTCGATAATATTTAAAGTACATGACATCATAGAAGAATAACAAAGTATGTGGCCATATAAAAACAAACAAACCTAAAACTGTATTTCGTCATTCACGATTAACTTATAACTAAACAAAATATATATATTTATTATTTTGAATACAAATTATTATTGTTAATATTTTAACTCATATTTAAAAAAGTAAAATAAAGTGTTTCAGTTCACATAAAAATAAAGTAAACCATCACAGCCTGAATGTGAAATTTCCAATGCATATTAAGATACTGGATTCAAATCCAAATCTAAATATCAGTCATTCATTAGAGATAATGAAAGGTCTGTGCGGTATAATAAGCTGCCGGTTGAATGCTAATTCAAGAAAATAATTGATTGCATGAATACCATGCACTCAGTTAATGAATCTTGGCAATTTCACAGCATTGTAATACACAAGGAAAAACGTGTTAATAAAAAATTGCAGAGAGCGAACCTAGTAGACAAAAAATACCTCGGTAATAATCTTGACATTCTACTTAAGAAAGGTCCGAGTTGGAATTAGCGACACCAACCAAATCAAGTGCGAGAGAAAAAGAATCGGAGCCAAAAGGTGAAATTACAGAACGCTGGAGAAGGGTTGGTATTTCCATGGGAGGGTCCACTTTCTTCTTCTAATCCTGAGTCCGGATGCCAGTGGTGAGAAGATGACACACTCCATTTATTTAAGTGTGTGTCTCTCTGCATGTGTCGAAGAAATAAAAGGAGACATCATGCTGACTTACATAATGTAATCTCCTTTGTCTCTTTCTCCCTCTAATGAGCACACGTGCCCTTACGCACACGTACACACTCCACAAATTCACATGTCTGCTGACTTACATGTAATGTCCAACAAGGAGGGAACAGATGCCCCTTCAGAATATAGGGGGAGGCGGGCACACTCACTGCATTTGTGTGCAATGGGTTCTTGGTAAAAAGATGCTTTTTACCATCAGAAGCTCACAGTGTCCAAGTGTGAGGAAACGTAGAAAGAGTGCATTCCATCTTCCAGCACCTTGGCAACTGATGCAAAAATATGACGAAATAAATAATCTGTGGCCTTGAGGAGGAATTCTGAAAAAAAAATAGTTTTTGTTTATGTCCTCAATGCAATGGAGTGAAGTTGCGAAAGCCTTTTCTCCAACGCAGTCCCCTGTGGCTTTTTTTTCTCCGGAACAATGTTGAATTATCCCTTTAGCCATTAGCCTCACACCAACTATGCAAAGTAGGCCAATCAACACAAACGATAGATCGTAATAAAACAATAGCAGCAAACAGAATCCTGATGGCTAATGAGAAGCCCAAACAACTGGTGTGCCATTTCTATCACACATCAGGATGTTTCTGGTCCTAGTTTCCCTGGATACAGCCTGGAAGCTCTGTGCTGGGCTTGGCTGGGCTGAGTGGTGGCATCCAGGGTACTAGTGGAGTCTGACTGGAGCCCACACACACATGCCTTCAGATGCAGCCTCTCTCTCCTTCTGTGTTTCTCTCTCCTCTCCATCCCACCCAGCTGCCTTCATCCAACTGAAGGGGTAAAAGCTGCCAGCTCCAATGACTTGAAAAAAAATGTAAAAAGCGGGCATCAAAGAGAAGGGATAGAGCCAAAACAGAGGTACAAGACAAAAAGCAGTCAGAAATCGTTGTCGCTCCGCCCAGTCGCAATCTTCCGCCTTTGTTTTTTCTCTCATTTTATTTAGTTTCGCAGTTGTTTTAGCAAATTAGCATCTGCTACTGAGCCTTTGTAGAGGGATTTATGTGCCCCCCTACACATTTATCCCATACCACCCGTCCCCGCCCCTTGCCTGCTTTCTTATCCCCCAGTCAGTCTGCCAGACAAGTTTTTCCCACCCAGTCACCCAGCCAGCAACCCCTTTTTGTGGGTGTGCTTGTTTGGTGGGTCTGGTCTGTAAGTGTGTTGCATGTCGTGCCAGCTTGGATAGGAGGAGAGATGAGGAGGAACAAAAACTCTTTGTAAGTTATGGGAACACTGTGAGACAGATGCAGGCGCTAATAAATTATACGGTTCATTTGCATATTCCTGGCATAAGACATTATGCTAATACTGATCTATTTGCATAATGGATTCCTCTTGTTTCCTCAATTGCTGCTTTTATTTTAAGATGATAATAATAATTAAAAAAAAGATTGGGAAAAAAGACAGAAGCCATTTGAGCCCTATGTCGCCGCTTGCCACTGCTCTTCTGAAGCATTGGAAAGAGAGACTCGAAAGAGTACAACATTCTGTGCTCAGATCATCTTTAATTATACAGCCATGCAAAGCTCGAAAAATAAAATGTGTAATACATAAACAGGCATAGGAGAGAGAATGAATTGAATATTTAATATAGCAATTGCATGAAGTATGCGGCACGATATTTGCAAGAGTTCGTACATTTCTCTCTTAATTAGTCTCTTCTGCATTGAACATAAAAGCAAGCCACAACATCGCTAATTAACGGCAGTATGCATGCACTCTTCAGAGGGAGGGGGATTCATTAAATAATTCAACTATTATTTATTTCCGCTTTTAACCTCATCAGCAGCGTACCAAATGACCAGAATAAAAATTAAAAACATAGACGAAAGAGCAAAAGCAGATCTGACCAAGATAATTATTTAATCAAATATGCGCCAGGGCACCACTAATGACACAATCGCTAATGAGTTGAGAAAAGATAATTATCACATATACAAAGCTTTAAAAAAAAAAAATCCGAATAGACAGAAATGTATTAACAAACCCTTTGTGTCGCTTCTTATCCATGTCCTACAAAAGTAACGGCAAAGCAGATGGTCACAGATCCAGCTTTAAAAGTGATCGTGATATAATTAAAGACAATTACAAACAGAGACAGAGCGAGAGAAAGCAGAGTCGTGTACAGCTGGAAGAGAGGTTGGGAGACAAGTAAATCAATAAAAGAATGGAGGGTGGTAGAAAAAGGACTTTGATTATTTATAAAAATACAAGGACAACACTGAGCGGTCGGATCAGTCAGCAAAGCATCAACTTGTATCAGTTAAAGCAAAAAAGCAGCTTGAAATTCTATAGTTATCTGTACAGTATGTGCCATGTACTGTGGCAGGTACAAGGAAAGCTAAATGTTGTTTTTGTTGCAGTACACTAGGTCTCCAAGTTGTGGTTCGAGGCTCTCTCTTCCTCCATCTAGGACGAATAAAAGCAAGGGTAAAGCAGAAACACAGTTAATGCCTGGCACTCCGGTTACACGGCAGGGCGCAAAGCAGCAAGCCAGCCGGCTTATGAGAACTGTTAGACAAAATCATCAGCTTTTAGAATCAATTAACCCAAATGTTAATTAATGTCAAGCCCATAGTAAAAAAAAAAAGGGAGATGGAAGGCGGGTGTACTGGGCACGTGGAAGGAAAGCTAGTGAGAGGAGGAGGGTGGGTAAGAGAGGGACTAAGAGAGAAAGGGGATGGGCAAATAAGGGAAACAAGGAGCGAATGCGGTTGATGGCAGAGGGAAGTTGGCACAGTGCCATCCATTCAGTGGTAGCACCAAGGCAGACTCCTGCTCGCTCTCTAGAGTAGGTGGTTAGATAAAGCCTGGGAGAGAGAAGGTTCCTGTTGTCATATTGGTAGCACCACAAGCTTTGAGCATTTTGGATCTCGTTTTTTTAATTATTTATTTTTTGTGGATGGAGGGGCTGTCTAATATTATTATACTATGAAAGTAGCATGGAAGATACATGTCTCGAGACATATCTATCCTTACTTCAGTATCGCATCTGAGGACAAGCAAACGACTGCTGATGAAGGAGTCACCTACACCTGAGTGAATTTTGGGTGCTGCCATACAGACGGATTGGCCTTTGCAGCATGAGACCATGATGAAGGTACAAGGATGGATACATCCTCAAATACAGCAACATTTTATATGACAGAAAATGTGAGACAGGAAGTGGACCTACAAAGATGGGTGCTACATACAGAAGAGCAGGAAATGGAGGAGGCATCCAATGGGATTAAAGAAGGATTAGAAGAAGACATAAACAGAAACTTGGGCTGTTTTATTGTTCTAGCGATCATTTGGGGGTGTGGCAGGGGCAAAAATGGAAGCTCCTCCCACTCGCTCATTCTGGCTCTCTCTCAAACCAGCTCTCTGTGCCAGGCAGCCAGCCAGCCATCTGGGCAGGAGAAGCCATGCCAACTCATCCGTTAGCAGTGAAGGACGTACCCTCGGAATATACTAGCGATGACAAATTCCATTTCGATCTCACAGTTGACATTTATGGACTTGGGCAAAAGTCATTGGTTTGGAGGATGCCCAAGGAGCAATCATTTGGCACTTGCGTGTCTCAAGTTGTATGCCAGCGGGAAAGTGATGGCATTTGGAATGAAAACTGGCAAAGGAAATGGAATAATAACCACAATTGAGACGGATCGACACAATCGGATATTCTTCACGTTTCAATTGCCGAAAACGAAGGAGACAAGAGCAAACAGAGACATCAAAGCACCTGATATGACTAATTAGAGCAACATCTGCTTCGTTAATTAATTAGGGCGACACACTCAATCAAAAGGAACAACTTGATTTAGGCTGTCAACAAAAGGATCCATTAAAAAGGGATAAAACAACAACAAAAACAAAAGGAAGACAAAAGCGGCAAACTGTTTTACTATTAGTGGAGGGCGTGAAGGGAGTGTCTCTTTTTGTGCCAACTCCCTTCTCTCTTTACCCCTACATTTTCCCCAGTGTAAACTGCTAATTCTTATTGCGCTGGATGGCAGCCATATTGACGTATACCATAGGCACTGCTGCAACAGACGCTGCCAACCTGCCAGTGGCTTGCATGCCTGCAAGAGGAGGAGGGGGGGGAAGGATGGACTTGAGGGACTGTGCCTGAAGCTCAGTAGCAGCTGTTTACAATGTCACAGACACAAAAGACAGACAAAAAAGGCAAACATGAGGATGCATACTAATGAACTGCCAAAACAAATTATAATCAGTGAGAGACAGGAATTAATTACAGTTTTTTCTTCTATTTGAACTTGTGCTGATCAAAATGGATCACACATACTGTTTTCCTTTGGAATATTTTTTTTCTATGAGGAGCCCTTTTTTAAATAGTCCTAAAAGATCATAAACTTTTATAGCAAGTCAAGCAATAGCAGAGAGGAACGCAGATATTTATGTGCTTCATCTATATTCCGAGCAATCATCATGGACTTCAATTCCCATAGATCTGGAATAGTATCCAGCATCATGAGAGCCCAGTGAGACGGGTGGCACGGACACAACAGGAACTCAGAGGAATTGGTACAGAAGGCACAGGAACAAGAAGACTACGTGGGTTCAAGAGACACTGAGGGGGAGGTGCTGGCCTGCCTGCAACCAAACTGGGGGTGGTGAGGCCGTGGGAACTCATTACATCCTCCACACCCACCCCACAACTCCACTTCTTTCTTGCCCCCTTTTTGCCAACCATTGAAAAGAAATGATCAAACTCCACCCTTTCAGGATTTTCCTTCCTGCGCCAAACTATCATAAACATATGCAACGCAGACTTACCAACTGGTTTGAGTTTCAGTTCGGGGTACTATCTGGGTCCGGAGGTACGTTTCTGTTGTTCCCGCAAAGTCGGCTGGCAGCGGGCACGGAGCCAAGGATGGGCATCGCTGCAAAGACACACAACGGAGGCTTTAATTAAGTTCGCTTTCATCATTAATATGCACAGTTGGAATTAAAACAGTAATTAGCAACGCAAGGATATTCATCCACTGGCATCCAACGATTATTGTTTTCATTTTCTTTTTTCCTGCATTTCTTTGGACAAGATGCATGGTTGTGCAATATGAATAATTAAGGAAGTCATCCAAAGGGAGGGATTATAACATCTTTGTGCTTGCTACCCAAGCTTGGCACTACCAGGATGTCTGAATCTGGTTGAACCACCACTGAGAGAGGACCACTTGAAAGATGGCATCTTTTTGGGCATCTCAAATGCGATAATCGTGATCGCAACAAATACGAATAGCGATTTATCTAAATCGTAATTGATGTCGCATTTTTTCCGTGTTAATCAAGGGGAAACACATGGATATTCTAATCATTCGGAGCTAATGAACTTTGGATAATCACCCTTTTATTTAATTCCATGGGGGATGTTAATTGGGCAGCGTCTTCATTACACAAATGGATTACAAAAAAAAAAGCTTGCGCAAGAGAGCAGAATGGAATGGGCGGTGTAGGTGTGTGTGTGTGTGTGTGTGTGTGTGTGTGTGTGTGTGTGTGTGTGTGTGTGTGTGTGTGTGTGTTTGTGTGAGAAAGAGAGAGAGAGAGAGAGAGGCAAAGCAAGATCGGGGATATTTTTCTTCCTTCGTTTTATGCCAGAAGTCAAATAATGCCACAGTACTCACAAACAAGCAGAGAAAAGCTCCTGCATTGCCAGTGATGTTCAAGTGCTCCCTGTTGGAAAACCTGGTGTCTTAACTCTCTACCTGCTCTCTAGAGCACCATCTCTCACAGATGAAGATATCTGCCTTTCCGGGTTCTGGATTTTACAAAACTGGAGCGAGAAGAAACCATCCTGGAATCTAATTTCTCTCAAATTGGATATTATTTGTGTTATTGAAATGATTAGCGCATTATCAGCATTGATCTTTATTAGAGTGTTGTTTTTGGCGCCCGGCCGAAGCGGACTGCAGAGGAGGCAGCAGACACTGTGGTGGGCACTGGCTAATGTCCACTGTGCTTAATCATTCTACAGCAGAATGGTTTTATGCATATTTCATTTGCATATCATTAAATCGCCAAGGCATACTGCCAAATGGCAGCAGAGAGCGAGGGACTGGAAACAGAAAAGCATATAATATAAAGAGAAAAAAAGCGACTCATTATGCGATGACAATCTTCAAAGCTGGGTTTCTGGTTTCTGGCAACCTTCCAATTCGTTTAATTCAACATTAATTACAAAAGTCATCCTGCTCAACCTTTCCGACACGGACTAATTGAGCACCTTACATCCTGTTCAAGGAGCAATCTCAAATACAGTGATTGTCTGTTCATGCATGTAGAACTAATAAATGTTTGTGGATTTGTGAATTAAAAAAGAAATAGATTATTATAGCGATTCCAGACGTTTAGAAATGTTTGCCTGTGTCATCATGAAAACTGAGTTGAATTAACAAGAATTTGTCAATTACTATTATTACTACTATTACTACTACTACAATACCTACTATTTCCTCAGAGCAAAACACAATAAAAACAAAGCCTAGAATAAACCAGATCCTCGCTTTAGAACAAGGCCCATTATAATTGACTTAATTTGTGTTAAGTGAATCCCCCCCACACACACACCCAAGCAAACACAGGACATTCTTTGAGAATAATTTTGCACAGTTTATGAATTTGCAAAAGAAACACATAATACAGAAGGATGTGGAAGAGAAACTAAATATATTAAACTACAATTTTGAGTTTCCTCAAAAATGAAAAGTATTAAATGAGACAGCAAAAGCTTGTTTATTAAAAAATGCCCAAAGAATAATTGCGTTAAGACGATTGAAATCTTAACGCAATCATTCTTCAAATCATTATCATTTTAATGGTGCACCATATTTTTGAAATCAGCTCCTAATTGACGGGAATCAACTCTCATATAAAACAATACCCCGGCGTGGTTCAACCATAAAACCACAGAAAACAACTCCATGGTAAAAAGAAATCTCCACAGAGACCCATGTATCTAATTACTAATCCTCCCTTTTCCAGACATCCTTGCTTAATTCTTTCCCTATGCAAGGAAAAATCGCCCCTAAGCTAGAATATTCAAATGAAGTGAGCTTCACGCCTCAGACAATTAGCCATGTTTAGTAATTTGAGAAATGATTGCCGCAGGTGCAAGGAGGAGGGGCCGTACAGAGGGGGCGCAGGCTGGCAGGGGAAGCCCAGTAAAGTGGGTGGGTATGAGGCTGGCGCTTTGTAACCATGGCACATGCAGATGTCGCTGTAGTTCTTCCAAAAGCTTCTACCAACCGAGAGGGAGGGAGGTAACGAGGAACTCGTTTGGCATCACACACCTCCACCATGCGTTTCTAAGGAGGAGTGTTAGTGTGCACGACTGATGGAGTGTGGGAAAGAGGCTGGTAGCAAGGGCCTGAGGAGCTGACGTGGGTGAGACCGGGGTTAGGGGAGATTCCTCTGTGTATGAGGGAATTTGGATGCAAATAGCGATAGTGGAGCATTGGAAAGGTTAAGCAGCACGAGTGAGGTGTCTGTGTATTCCTGAGCCTGTCATAAGATGTAGACATTATGCAGAGTGCTGACATTAATATGCATGTGGGCCCTCTTTATTATGCAGCTCAGCGTGAGGTAATATTGCCGGGCTGATCTGATTCGCTTCGGTTACTGTCTGAGAATGTTATCTCTCTCTGAACAAACACAGCTTTTATTTCCTCACAGCCCTGTCAAAATGTTTAATTATCAATCATATCCACAGAGGTCGATTTAAAAAGGAAATACAGAATCTCCAGTGACAAGTTCTAACATTGTCAGGGAAATAAAACTGACAACCGAATATGTCAGTTAGATGATAGAGTACATTGTTAACGGCATTTCATGGCTACTTTTTACCCATTAAGTAGCATCAATGTGTTACATTACTAGTAGGCACTTTTTATATTGCTATAGACTCTTATCTAAAATATACAATACTTGATCTACATCTACGCCCTGTCTGTGTTCTTCTAAAACTTTACCAAAAATATATATAATTGTTTTCTTTTTTTGTGGCGGTGGGGTAGGAGTTTAAAGCTTTAATAAAATAAAAACAAAACAGTCTGAAACTATATGGTCTTCGGTATAATTTAAAAAAAGCTTTAAGTGGAACCATTACTAGGTATGTCAGTCTGTCAGTCTCAGCGCTTAGATTCCTCCATACATAGAGTAAACTATCTTCTGATAAATCTGTTTAATAAATACTGTAATTCCTTTGTCAAATAAATCAGTTGGAACTGTATTTAAAAAAAACATTACATTAAACACAGTAACACTAGTGCGGAATCCAACGATAATTCCAATCAGAAAATATCTGTTCAAAACACATACATACATTAAGGCTAAATGATAGTAGTTGTGCCAAGCCTCATGTCTGTCAGTCAGCTCCATACCACACTGGGTCAGTGCAACCTCACCAAAGCATTTGCACAGCCACGACACCCCACCTTTTGGCTTATCACACAGACTGAGGGTGGGTGCAAAGTAAAATGCCTTTACATATGTTCTTGGATTGCCTCTGCAAAATAAATCATACACATGCCAACAAGCACATACGCACATGCAGAATCTTACCGAGCACGAAGGACTCAGGAGGGCATTCAGCAGCTATGTCTGTGAAGCAGTGCTATCTCTTTAACCACCGTCTTGTCTGGGGTCTGCAGATTAATTGGGTCCTGGTAATTCTATCAGATTAGTATTAATACGCTGTCACTGAGGCAATCGAGGTGACCCCATGTATCTAGCCCACTCTTCATAAACTGGTGTGAAGGTCAACTGTCAATCAACTTACACAATATGATAATCAGTCTTTAAAAGTCAGTATGAGGATGCCATTAACAGCAGCAGTAATGGCTGATGAAATAACTGTCATAACGGCAAGCCTCCGGGGATGAATGCTTATAGATTGACTGGGAGCACAGAGAAAGAGGAAAAAGAACCTCAGCCTTACAAGGAATGTGCAATTTGAGAAATCCAGCCTTCGAGACACCTTTTAGCCTCAACATAATTAGCTAAATCTTAACAAATACAACAATTCAATGTCAACGCTGCAAAGCATTTTTTCAGTTAAACTACTAATATGAAGCCGTTTACTTGAAGGATATGTCCAGTTGGAAGTTGACTGTAAACTCAGTCCTCTAACAGAGCAGTTCTTATAGCATACTATGGCTGTCAGGGAGATAAAGATGTACCATCAGAGTGTGACTATTTTGCCTGGTCTATTGAGAAGCTGCTGCCTGTTTGCCTATTTCAGTGAAGATAGACTTGAGTGCACATGAGAAACCCAGCATAGACTGAATAGAGTAGGCCATCCTAAGGGATATAGTCCATAAATGCCCCCCCTGAGTCCTGCATGCTCAGTGAGATTCTGTATGTGTGTATGAGATTGTTTGAATGTGTACGATGTACTATCTGTACAAAGAAAGAGACAGAAGATATGAGGCCAGGCCTGGTCCCTTTCCAAGTGAAGTAAAGTGGAAGGAATGGAAGACATGAGAGAGAGAAAAGAGGGGGACAGATAGAAGAAAAAGAGAGAAATTGAAAGAGAGGAGGAGATGAGAGACAGTGTGAAAGAAATGGTGTGTCTGTACTGTGTCCCGAAGGGCCTGAACTGGGCTGCTGGCAGGGGAGCCATTACATGCGTGTCTGTGACAGCTCACTCTCTCATTACGCCAGGAGACAGTTAACACCACCACTTTTACACCCCAGCTTTATAATGCAGACTATATCATCACCCACCACACAGACTTTAATATATTTAGCGGATGCTTTGATATATGATACGTTAAAAGGAGCAACTTATAAAGCATGCTAGTTTACACTTGCGCTCTGTAAGAGCCATTTTAAGCCACAGTTGATTTATTTGCTTTTGTTAAGTCAGGATATGACGTCTACTGATGAACATCTTGAAGTTGACATATTTTAATGGAATTATTTGTTTTGAGTTTTATATAAAGAAAGAACAAAGCAGTTTACTAAAGACACATTTTTTATTATAACGTTTTCATATTTGAAGCTCACAAATGCAATGCGAATAGCGAGCTTATAATGGTCAGCTTCAACATTCACAATAAAGGATGTAAACCTATAGTTTATATTTTGAATGTAAGAAGAAAAGAATGTAACTTGAAAAATTACAGAGTTCTGCAGTATCTTTAAAAGGTCCCATGTCATGCTTTTCTGGTTATCACCCGTCCCCTTGTGTGTTATGTAGCTTTTTCTGCATGTAAACGGTCTGCAAAGTCACAAACCCTCAAAACACACCCTGTAGCGAGTAAAACTCTAACACAGAAAAGACCTGTCTACGCTGCCCCACAACGCCTCGATGGAGATTTTTATTTTTCCATTTTGTTCTTCCTGAGTATAGCGACGTGACCATACCCAGGTCCAAATGGACCAATCTGTGGAGCTCCTCCCACACACACACTCACTCAGCCTTATCGTTTCTCAGCCGCGGCTCCGTGGATCTCCACTCACAGTTCGCCAGGCTGAGCTCCGTGGTGTCTCGCTGTCTCGCAGACCCCCACGCAGCAACCAGGAAACGACACCAGTAATCCAGCTCACACTGTCCGCTCCTCGAGCCTCAAAGGGCGGGGCAGCGAGCCCAGCAACATCCCGCCAACACGGCACCCAGACCCCACGCAGCATTCTCATCTGTTTGTCATTACTGGTGTCATTTTCTGGTTGCTAACAAACGCCATTGTAACACATAAACACACATCAGAGCACACTGGGCTCATAGGGAGGGGGGGGAAGAGCTCCAACAAGCCGTTTAGGACAGAGAGTGATTACACATACTATACAGAGATGCTGTATGAGAAAACCAATGTGATTTTGGAACATTGAACAACCTAAATATATTCTAGTAGACCTCAACAATGGAATTATGATCACTAGAAATGGCCATGACATGGGACCTTTAAATAAATTAACTTTGGGGTGTCCACATGCTGAACTGCTAATCCAGAAGGTGTTGTAATTGCCTGAGGAAGGAGTTGGCAAAGTGCAGAAGGAGATACAAAGGGGTGGCAAAACTTAAATATTCCAAATAAAATAAAAAAGAGTAGCAGGAGGTATTTGTTGCAATGTTTTGCTGACCATTGCTGACACTTTATTTTGGTCATAAAACTGCCTTTTTGAATGTTCAAAGGTGGTAAAGTTGACTTAGAGTCCACTTCTCCTGTAGTTTTCATCACCTTGTCATTAGTGGCTTTGACACAACCTTTCCTACCGCTTTAACCCTAATTTTATTATATCTGTTAATCTGTCTGTAATAGAATATGATGATTTCCACTTGGCTCGTCCCCTGGTTCTCTCTACTTTGATAGCAACATCCTGATGCACTATGGCTGCAAAGAGGATCTCCCAGAGCTCAGCATGTTGGATAGACAGCTACAGTACTACCTAGCAAGGGGTGTCCATGTCCTATATACCATACTGATCTAATAATACTAAAGTCCTGCTGAAACACCAGAAGCCTGCGACATTGAGAACCTCTTGAAATTACACGTTACTCATAATTCACAGTACTGTCAGGAGACAACCTGTCTGGTTAAAACCTCCCTTCTCCCACCCACTCAAAAGGAGCTGATGCTGTGAATGCGATGAGGGAAAGGCAAGAGGCACTCATAGGAATAGCGCTAGGCAAGCACACATGAACATGACCTCTGCTGGCTGTTGAAAAAATCTGCTGCCTCCACACTTTACTGCTAAAGGGCAATGACAGACTTAATTGGACAGAAAAAGACAGTTCTTCAAGACTTTTGGCAAATCCTCCTGCTAAGGTTATGAGAACTGTTTAAAAGAAGGAGCCAACTTAAACAGATGGATTTGTGAAGCAAGAAGACATGCATCAGTCACTGTTTAAGTTCTGTAGGCATTAGTCAACTTATTGAATCAAAATCCAGCCTAAGTTAAGCAATCAATGTTTGCAATTCCAAAATACCTTTTTACTTTGGAACATGTGTTTTCAAAATAAATCTCCCCACTGTAACCTGAGCCCAAAACAGAGGTATCTACTGTAGGTGTACAGTAGGTGGGTTTTTGACTTAGGCCTCAATGCCTGCACCCAACATATGTCGAGTGTTACATAAGGTTCAAAGGGAAGATTGAATGAACGGATATAATGTAGATGAAGGACTTTGAAAATGATTGACACAAGGGGCTTGTAATAAGAACCTTGACACCAATTCTTTTTCCCCCCACAAGCCAAAGACATTAAACAGTTTTTTCAGTGCAAATCTGGAGAGTTACCTCGATCATGGCCGGAACAAAAGAGGGAAAATTGTGCCTTTTAGAGCTAACAGCCTTAAATGCTTTTTACCTCTTAGAACTTTTTATGAGGTAAATTAATATGAAATGCCTATTCTCCTTGTACTTTTCAGTGTGATGGACAGGAATATTGGACAATCTCTGCAGAAACTAAAAAGCAAGACTAACCACTGCCGAAGCTCTTTAGTAATGTTGGCTTTGTTGGAGCACTTTGCTTTTGCCTGCCAACCCTCACATTAACCACAGTGAAGAAGTTGTTGAATAGGAAAGAAAAAGCGAAAGGAATATGAGGGAATACAGGGAGAGTCATTCTACGAAGAATGTCAACATGAAAGGTTGGGAGAAGGTGAGATGGGACTTTGTCTACATGGAATACATAAAATAGGTTTAAGATAAAATTAAGAAAGACTGGGTTGTAAGGCAGCATCATCTAAATATATTTAGTGAGCTACATGCCACTTTGAAAATGCCAATTGAATATGTAAATGATAAACACAGGTAAAAAACAAATTGAAAGCACCATGTTTTTTTTATAACCTTCAGTCCCTGTTGATGGGTTAATTTAAATGTATTGCCCATTCTGATGACACTGAGTGGCAGACAATAGTGGTAGTGTGGCAAATACCGTTGTAAAGGTGGATTTGAGCTAGATGAAGAACAGAAATACCATTCCAAGTGCGTTAGAGAGGAGCAGTACAAATTGTGGCACATGAGAGTGATGTAGACTGGGACGTACATGATCTGCTGTAATTGAAGTTGTGGCAAGGAGAAATTGAGAGAAATTAAAAAGACAAACATCGAGAGAGAAACAAGGTACTAAGATAAGAAAAAGTAAACGGATACATCAAAACACTCTTAAAATAAAAGTATGTGTCTTCCAGTAGGGGGGGGGGCAGCTCTCTGATGTACAGCATTGACAGGAAACACTGAGGTCCCTGGAGGACAAAACTCTTACTTATAACAAGCATTAGTGATAGAATAAATGACTGACACTCATTTACTTTCATGATGAATTAAACAGAATAAATCTACCCGATGGAGAAGTAAGATGACTTTACCTTTAGATCCTAACACCAAAGTATTATGGCTCCAACTGTTCTCTAGCTACATCAAACAATAATAAATACATTATCATATCGACCAACAAACTTTAGAAATATGACATTTATGATGGTTCAATCTTTAAAATAAGAACATACTGTAAGGAATGTCTTTCATTGGATTAGAAAGAAAATAAGCACTTAAACTTTTCAAATCTTCAAAAGCAGTTACTCTGTATAACCATTCAAGATGGCAGAAAAAAATTGAAACTTTTTAGCTCTCAAAGGGAAAATGTTAAATTGTTATACAACACAATTTTTTGCTAACAACAAAATCATAACTTAAAAATACAAAATAAACCTAAACCTGTCCTTTTTTGTCATCAATTTGCTTTCAACAGTGTTATAAAGACTTTAAGCAACAGAACAGCAAACATCATTGGACGCCCTATCCTCAAAAGATTTTCTAGTATGCCTAAACTTAGTAACTATTGTTCTTATGAATTAATAATGAATATCAAGATAATGAATAATATTCTCATGATTATCTGAATATATAAAAAAGGTGGCATTCATCAAAATAGAAAGGGCAATTTAGGGTCAAGTTCTGTGTGTATGTAGTAACGGTTGATGTTGTTCTACCCATGTGCAAGACAAATAAACAATTGGACGCAACAATAACAAATACTTGATTATGAAAAGGTTATAAATCAATGTCTTGGAAAGGAAACACAACCAGCAACTCCTTACAAGATGCATTTACTGGGAGGAACTAGATGATTTGTTAAAAGCACATAAGACCCATTATCACATGGCACATTACATCATTCAAAAGTGGCCCCATTGCAAATATAAAAGCTAAAACAAGGCCCTTTGATACAGAACACCTCTTTATACCCTCCCTACGAGGCCCAGGACTAAATTGGATTTTCCCAGCACTTTTTCTTAATTTGAAACATCCATCATTTATTATTAAAGAAAGGAAATAAAGGAAAGTAAGGGAAGAACTGCCTTTGGCAGCATCAAGAAGCCCTGTGCTAAACCACCACCCACAACTTTGTGCTTTTTTATACCCTTCCCATATCAAACCAGGTAACTTTTGAAACTGTCTCAGATATCAGGCCTTCTATATTTTGTTTGTTTTTCAATTATAACTCATTTAGTTATTATGGATTTTAAATGTGTTAAATTATACATTTAGGTCTGTTATTTGATTACCTGATTGAATTTCAACAACTGTCAACAATTGGCGTTGATTGTCATGTCCTCCAGAATCAAATTGAAATGTTGTTCAGAAAGGAGGAAGAAATAATCATTTATTAAAAATTATCCAATTCAATATAATACAATCCTGCCATGGACACAGTTGAAATTAAAATGATATTGCCAAACTGACATAATGTAACTACTGATTTTGACATATTGAACTGTATGTAGACCAACAGGATATCCTTCGTTCCTTCTCTTATACTCATATACCTCAACGTCAATAGGCAACATCTCTTTGTAAGGGGCACATCTTCCTTACAGGGAAACTTTGAGCACTGTTTTTATCGAAATGTATTAGGTTCAAAGATAGCATTAAATAAGATGGAAAGACGTATATGATAATGAATGTTGACATGGCAATTTCTATGCATCTGCATGATGGATATGTCATGTCAGACATGACATGGTGAGGGACACACTCCTTTGAATGGCCCCCACAGAAACAGAAGGTGGTGGTGCATCTCTCAGACACCCAGGAAATCCTTCTTAATAAAAGCTCATCCATGTCCTTTTGTAATCCTGCTCTGTATTATCAGCGTGTTGCAGCTAAGTGTTGCAATTAGCCCGGCCTTTTTCATGCAAATCAATTTGACAGCACAACAATCAGTTAGTTATGCTTGCTGCTGCTCTTTCATTCTCCCCCCTCTACTCCTTGTCTCCTTTGCCCTCTCCCTCCTTTCTACCTCATTTCTCTGGCATTTGAAGAGGTTGCTACATTTGCATTATTTATCATATAAGGTTAAAATATCCACCACTCAAGGCAAGAGCATGTGGTTATTAGCACAGTATTACAAATGTAAAATGCAAAATGCAGTCATTTGCCTCACTCATGCTTACCAGTGCATCCGACAAAATAGAAATAGGATCATACTGTACTTAAGCTATTCAAAACAAACATGGGATGATGAAGGAGGGACCTGTCCATCACTTATTTAAAGCCAACTAAATATGACTAAACTTTTATCCTTATGTTTTATCCGTACACAAAGCACCTTTTAAGACATGATCTTGGTTCATTCCAAGCCGCAAAAATTCATCACAGGGCCAATGATGTACATTGCAGATGCGCGTAGAGTGGTAACAGGAAGTCGATTGCTTTGTTACAGAAAATACAACAGAGTATGATTTAGCTTTTTTTATTATACAAAGTAACAAGGCTTTCGCTAAGCCTAGGTTTTGATTTATCTCTCTCACATACTAACACATCCCACATATGCTTTTAAAATTAACAATTACAAATACAGGTTTGAATCCATTAGAGGTCAAGAAAAAAAAATTAATTTTAAAGTTCGAAAACCGAAACGTATTAGTGTGATGTAACCTTAGTAATAGAAAGTTCCCCGGTTTTACAAATACAATTCTCTATTTGGAATCAAAGAAACACAGACAAACACCTGCACCACATGACAGGCTATCATAAATGTATATGTTAAAGGCTACTCGAGCATTAGGTTCCTCATTCATTAAGATGCATGTGCTGTTGGAAGGCTGGTCATTGAGAATATTAATAGAAACCATTTGTTCATAGGAGGAGTCCCATCAAAGGCCTGCATGGACTTGTGCTGGTATGATAGATAGATGTGGCTTTATTACCATTAAAAAGTCATTTACAAGACAAATAGGGACAAGCTTTTGAATTACGGTTACTTTATAAACAAACAGGATCTAGAGTCAAAATTAAAACCAAAGCTGTTTGTTTGAAGTTGTGACAAGTTCTAATTCGTGGAGATTTCCTCGAACACCTTGTTTGTTTTGTGTTTGTTTACATAGTCAATAGCGCAAGTGAACTGAACAAGTGTGGTCAACATAAGTAGTGAAGGCAGATTCAATATGGTATTCACTCTGTTTCACACATTATATTTGTGTGTGTTTGTGTGCCTGTTGGCATCCAGAGAGCCTTTTAACAGTGGCGGTGTCTCATTAACATGCTAGCCTACTATAAAAGCTATCTATCCATCTAAATTCGTATTTTCATCAAAGTCGTTAGTTAAGTACAGAGGCAAGATGGGGAGACGTTAAGGCAAAATCAGAAGGAAATAACTGCATGTGATCTTTTTTCTAAGGGTCAAATAAATTAAATCTGACAGAAAAATATCGAGGGAGAATTTAAAAGAGATTTAAAAAAAAAAAAAAAGAGTTGTGGATGAGAGATGAGAGAGAGAATGTGTGATAGAGGGAGAGAGGAAGAGAAACATAGAAGAAGCGCTGCAGGATGGTGTGTGTGCCTTTAAAGTGAAGTCTCAATCTCATGTAGTTTTGTTCCTTAAAAGGAAATCAGAGGGCTTAGCTGAGGCATTGCCTTAAAAGTCATGAATAAACATCAGATTGCCTTTCTGTGCATACATCATACATCACAAGATGACACTACCTAATGGATGAGGATTCCTCGCCCTCCGACACATGAAAAGGCAGAGAAATTACCCACCAAACCATGCAGCCACATGGTTCTAAAATGGGCCGCTCAGGGAGAGAAAGGGAGGGGTGATGGGTGAGAAAGGAGGAGAAGTGAAAAAAAGAATCTCTTAGTAAAATGGATCCCCATGATAACCACATTCTCGTTGGTGAGCCTATGTTCAGTGCAGGATCAAATAAAATAAATTATATTTCTATATCTATCTTTTGCCATAAATGAGACCCCTCCTTTCATTTCTGAAATTGTTGTCTTTCATTACAGACAAAAATCCGTAGAAAATCCTCTTTCACCCTGCTCTTTGGAAAATAACGTATCAGTGTGTCTCAGCTCAAAGAGTGAATTTGTTAAAGAGGGGCAGTGGGCCGGCTGACTATAGAAAAATGTAATCTGCTGGCCAGCACAGAGGGCCTTCTGATAAGAACAGCTGCCGGGCTCACACTGTGTCACCTCCCAGAAACATGCAGCATACAGTAGGTGCTGAACCTGATGAAGGGGGCCCGAGAGGGACGGATGCAATTGGTAGAAAGAACAAACCCAAACAGGGACAGGGTCCAAGTGAACAGCGACTGGGAAAAGATTAGAAGACTGACAAACAGTGTTGCAAAGGGGGAAATTGATTCAACAAAGATTCGGCTCCAAATGTTCACCACTGCGCTAAATTCTAAATTATTCCAATGATTGCATTCCTCAAAAGAAAACTCCCTTTGTCATTAACAATGCAACAAATCATCTTTGAAATAGTTTCTTAATATAATAAAAGTCCCCTGAACAATAGGTCTGATCAAATCAGTAGGTAGGAAAACACTTGTGGTAATATGTCCATGAATAAGTTGTGGTAGGGGTATGGAGGAACAGGCATCATTTTGAGCTCACGCATGTCCTCCATTTCCTATCTGCAAGCGTGGGTGCATCATCTGCAGAGAGCCTAAGGCAACTATGCGCAGGACATTTCCACAGAGGATCACTTAGAAAAATATCCATCAGAAGGAGATACTAATTAGTGCAAGTCCATTTATGCATGTGTATGTGTATACGTGTGTATATGTGTGCATGTGCGTGTTAGGGCAGAGGGATGTACACCTAGCCAGGCGTGAGAGCAGTGTTGTGCAGCCGAGTGCAGTAATTTCTTTGATCATTTTTAATGGCCATTCTTTCATGTGAGGCTGCAGCTCGCACACAGCTCCCTGCAGGTGTCATCTCATTCCTTCAGTTGTGGGATTAGTATGCGGCAGGCAATAAAAAGCCAGGCCATTACACTGTGCGGCACACATACATAATCTCAACACAGTGGGATCATTACCTTTTCAAAGGATGATATCAGCTCACCGTCTACAGAGAGACACAAAGGAAGCGATAGAAGTAGAGTAAAAGCGGAAAATGAACCAAAAGAGGACAGAAATAAAGAGGCTGCAAACCACAGTAGCAGTGTGGGATGGAGGGGGTTAGAGAAAGAGCTATCAATCAGAATTGCAAATAATGGCAGACAGGCAGGCAGTGGATGATGGTTCAGTTCCACCAAAAGGCTGGCATGATATGGACACAGTGGTACCTGTTGCATTCTGAAATAAAGTCTAGAACATGTTATTCTCTAACATTGTAAGTCCCCAGATATATTATTTGGCCATTTCAGCTGC
This sequence comes from Notothenia coriiceps, assembly GCF_000735185.1. Taxonomy (NCBI): domain Eukaryota; kingdom Metazoa; phylum Chordata; class Actinopteri; order Perciformes; family Nototheniidae; genus Notothenia; species Notothenia coriiceps. The sequence continues at coordinate 14,538,545 of NW_011369945.1, read as the reverse complement.
TAATTTGCAATAATAGTTGAGAAAATCTGATATTGTATTCTAACCTTGCGATACAAAATACCAGACTGTTGCAATGTATAAACCCTAATCATATACTAAATACAAAGATTCTATAACAATCCATCAAAGAGGAAAACAATCCAACCGGTTCAATGCTGCAGTTTAGCAAGCTGAGCTGTGGTAGAACTTCTAACAGATCATCCCTAAAGTCTAACATATATGACGCTCTTTACACCAAACACCAGTTTCCAAGGGCAAAGAGTGCTCCCACTGTGCCTTTCACAAACACCTGTGCAAATGAAAGTAGAGCAGACACGCAAAAGGTCTTTAACAGCAAAAAAAAAGCCATTTTCATGATATGTGAATCTGTTCAAACCAGCATGTTGTTTCATTATTAATAGTTCTCAAGAGGCTCTACTAGTTGAGGTAGACGGCTGGCTTATCTCATCCACCTGCAAACTGCATCTCCCATGGTGGTCTGCTGAACCCAGTGCAATTTACACTCAGTTTTCCATCCATTTATTTCACTACTTTAACCTGTTCTCATGTAGGCCAGAAGTCCTTCTTTTATGAATCTGATATCTTTCTGTCCATCTTTTACACTTTCCTTTTTTGCCCTTTAAGTTGAAGTCACTTGTATACAATAAAACTTTAAGGAACAAAAAGGACATGTGTCATTTGACTTTGCTTTAGAAGATTAACACTTCTCATAATTGTGTATCTCTCCCTCTAGTCTTTACTCAACAGCAAGCCTAGCTCAACACAGTAATTAGTTGACTCCAGGGAAATACGTTAGATAAATCTTGAGCTTTGCATTCAGGCAAAGCTGCTGAGCCCTGGTATTTTTTAGTAATCCAGTTAATCACGAAGAATCTGATAATATCAATTATTTCAGTAAACAAGGAAGTCTAGATTAAGCTTTTGCCCCTCACTCAATCCCTGCATTAAATCATCACACAGATACATTTAGCAGCTAATTGGAGTAAAATGGAGCTCTGAGAGGGATGATGGAGGATTTCTACACAGTGTGTGGATGTGTCTGTAATTAAAAGTACACATAGTATTTTCAGGAACGGGGTCAGGGAATGTTTTAAACATGATAGTATTGTCCACGAACAATCATCCTCCATTATTTGAGTAATATTAAGTAATAACTAAACCTTAAACTTAGCATTGCAAAAAGTTTCATTTAATTTAAATGTGCTTTCATTTTAACAGTCTTGGATTGCACATCATTTACACTTTCAGGAAATAATGCGTCTTTTTATTTTATTGCGTATTTGCTAATCTAATTAATCTCTTTGCTATTTATATCTTGCCCATTTCTGAGTAAAAGTGAATGTAAAAACATCTTGTGAGAATTCTGACCATGGCAAATGCGGGAATCCTAAAGTTTTAGGACTTCATTTAATTGCCACTCCTTTAAGTCAATAAATTGGGAAGCAAGCAAATATTTTTCCCTATCAGATGACTTCAAATATAGAAGTTTCAAGCTAACTTTACAACAAACCTCTTCAGACAAATAGGCCTTTGGATATTGAAAATATGTGAAAAATAAAACTCAGACATAATTTAGGATTCTTCGCTAATTTCATTGATCAACTGCAATACTATTGAAGACCTTGCAGACATCTTGTTGACAGGCCTTCAGATTCCTGGGGTTCCTCAAGGAGATAAAAAGCCAGCGTTCCTGCGGCAAATGATGCCTTTCTCCAGACCTATGCCTCTGCTCTTCTTTTAATTGGCCTCTTCTGTAGATGTGAGCCTTAATGACTTGGATGTCCCAGGATTAAAAGACTCTGTGTTCAGGCAAGACAATTGTCTTAACCTTTTCTCAGCAGCTATTTATTTCCAGCTACGCCCCTCCCTTTCCAAAGAAGCTTTTTTCTGTCATTTTACTTTCTACATTTCACCCGTCTCTTTATATTTTCCACCATACTTTCACATTCATGTGTAATATGTAGGTTACAGGTCTACCAACCTCCCATCCACTTTTTGTGCCAAACCACTTAACTATTTATCAAAGGTTATACTTTTCATTTGATCTTTTAGGATACTTTCATTATTTAATTTGTCAAACAATTGTAAGTCCTCACTTTCACATGCCAAATTGAACACCTACACTGCAGTCTTTACCACTACTAACTTGACTTTATGCACTTAAAAGGTTTGAACAGCCGGGTCCTTCCTCTGATACACAGCGCCCCACTGGTAGTCCAACAAAAGCTGTGTAGGTGCTATGATCAAGCAGCTGATTTCTTCTGCACTAAACTATATATTCTATTAGTTGGAATGCTTGCTAGGAAACAAATTGTTTGTACTGCTACCATTGCCAGATTGTTTTGACAATAGCCACATATTCTGAAATTGTTATTGGAATTATTCTCATATCATGCTATTCTTCTATTGACACATCTCTTCTACATTGCCTTTATCATCCTATTATCTGTTCTGAAGCGCCGTATTTAAAATAGAAAGAAGTGCAGTAAGGTAGACTCCACAGCAAAAATGCTAGACTCCAATAGGATCAAGATGTTAACAATGAAGTGAAGACACGTAATATTTGTATAATTTGAACATTTTAGAAATATTGCCTTCATTTAAAAAGAGTTTCTTGAGAACTTCCAGTTGGTAAAAGTAGTACTTAAAGTACTGGAGATTCATTGAATGAATTGATAGATTGAAAAAGTAAGCTTAGCTTCCACTGTAAGTGTTTTGTTGTATGTACGTTAAGCCTCTGACATAAAGCCTATACTGCTCCACGGATAAGAGACTTGGAGGACAACCAAGAACATAACGGCTAAAGTACAAGCATTAATCAACAACTACCCAAGAGAATCTTGAGCAGATGTGAATGATTCGGCCACACACTCTGAAAACATATGCCAGCATTGGTCCTTGGATTGAACCCCCCAGGCAAAAGAAAGAGAGTTTGTCCCAAGAACACCTGGTGAGAGTACCTGCAGACTGACATCAAGCAGAGCAGGCGGAAATAGAAAGAGCTGGAATGGAGAGCCCAGGAGAGGAGACTCTGGCAAATTGTGGATAACAGCCTATGCTCCATATAAAGGAATGATAGACACAAGTAATGTGCACATTTGTGATTTGCTTTAGGGGGGGTCATTTATTCAGAAAGGCTGTCCATCCTCCTTCAAAACCCACCACCCGACCTACCTCCCCTCCAGTTGCACAGACCTGGCCAGTGCTGAGTGATAGACTAATCGATGTGCAGCCTAATCAGCCAGCTTAACTCTAATACCCTGGACAGGTCCACATCATTATCATATCAGCCTCCGCACGTTTTGAGGTGACATGGAAGAGGCGAAGGATTAAAGACAATCTTGTAAAGAGGCAGCACAATTTTTAATGCGTTGACCAACCAAGAGAGGCCTGTGAAAGCTGGCAGCAGGGAGAGGGAGCAAGAGTGACGACCAAAAAAAAGAGGACCCCAGACAAAGACTTCAAGTCCGGTTAAGGCTGCCACTTCCTCTGCTGGGAAAGGATCATGCTAAAGGTTCACTATTAGCATTACTTAGATGCATCGTCTAGAGCAGGGGTGCCCAACCAGTCGGTCGCGATCGACTGGTTGGGCAGATTCCCAGTTGATCGCGAGATGTGTCTAAAAATAGAACAACAATATTCAGTTTTATCGTTAATGTGCTATAACATAATCTTCCTGTGCCAGAATAATGCACTTGAATGCATCAAAGCTTTGTGATTAGTGTGACCCCATGTGTCGGGGCGTGGCTGGTGGGCAGTGGGCACTAGTTCGCTGACGTTGTCCGTGGCAACAGGAGTGACAGTCCGCACACACACAAGACCACAATTATGGCAGAAGCAAAAAAGCCCAAAATATATAATTTTCACTCCGAGTGGGAGGAAGATTATTGTTGTATCTATTCCAATTCAAAGTCCATCTGTCTCATCTGCAATGCGAGCGTGGCTTTATCGAAGAAGGGTAATTTAGGAGCGGCATTTCAAAACAGTGCACAAAGCTACGTGAAAGGACAGCTAAATGCACAGCAGTCCATTTTCACCAGGCCCAACAACAAGAGCAAGGCTGCTACCATAGCATCTTATCGTGTCAGTCACGTTCTTGCGAAACACATGAAGTCTTTCAAAGACGGCGAAGTTGTGAAAGAAGCATTCCTGGAGGCTGCCGACGCGCTTTTTGGGGGACAGTAAAAATAACAGTAGCATTTCAACAGGTTTTTGATATAATAAAAACTCAAGTTAGATACCGTTATTAATCAGCTGTACGTTTGAGTTTGTTTGAACTTATTCATTATAATTATTGAACAAAATGGTATAAGAATACAAACATTAAGATCTGTTCTGTTTAAATTGATTATAGTCTATTATCAATTCAGGTTAAGAAACTAGTGTTGCTTGCATCCTATTTTAAAGGCATTTCTTTTTATACTCTACTAAAATGCAACAAAAAAAGGGTTTGATTCTACTAATGTTGTCTTTTTTATTGCACTTTGGCAGCAGATTCCTGTGTAGCTTCAGATCTGAGTTGTCTTATTAGTAAGCCTAATTTATACTTTTGTAGCAACACTATTTTTATATAATGGCAAAGAAAGGGTTCAGAGTCTTTTCTTTTTTTCCTGTGTCCTATGTGGCAGCACTGTTCAATGTTTCTTGAACACATTACCCACTGTAGTTTGTGACGTGTGAATAAACTCCAACTCTGTATCAACAACACTGTTGTGTAACTTCAGTTGAATACTTGTATGTGTGTAGATTAGAAAGAGGTAAGATAAAGGATCTGCAGTATTTTATGAAGTAGTAATCGTACAAAGGTCAGTTTTATACAAGTAGAAGTGTGTATTTACCTGGTAGTAGGCTGTCAATAATGGCTACACCTCTCTATTTGGACTGGTAGATCTCGGCAGACTGGCAACTTTAAAAGTAGCTCTCGGTTCAAAAAAGGTTGGGCACCCCTGGTCTAGAGGCAACTAAAGAAGCACTGGTCCTTGCAGCCATGCCAATGCCAGCCCTTTACTGGTGTCTATTACAGTGTAAAGTTGTATAAGTTAAGCACACATTTAGGAGAGCTCAAGGAAGGTGTAGAAATTATCCATAAACTGCTTTACACAAACTGTTTACAGGCAGTAAATGACGCATAAAAGGAGAAACAGGTTTGAGGTTGCTGGGAGCTCGGGGCATGTGGTAGAGTCTGCATACTTAAAGCAATTATCTTTACAGACACGTACACACAACATGACCAGGGGTTAATTACACTTAGTAAGGGGATGACATTGACATTCACACTCTCACATAGCAACCCAATTTATAATGCAGACAATGGCATAGAATCTGAATAATTTGTTTCTTCATAAAAATGTGTAATCATAATTCATCTGTATAATGTCTCCACATATTGCTAAAATTCATTAAGTAATTATTTAGAATTGTCTTATTACATTAATGTACCTCCAAATTATATAACCTTGTGTGTGTGTGTGTGTGTGTGTGTGTGTGTGTGTGTGTGTGTGTGTGTGTGTGTGTGTGTGTGTGTGTGTGTGTGTGTGTGTGTGTGTGTGTGTGTCATTCTTTTGATCTAAAATGTAATGAATGAGCAGACTGATGAGGTTTGCATTTCATAATAAAAAGGTCAGCCTTATTAACATGAAAGGAAGATAAAACCACTCTGAGCTCTTGATTTCTGATATTATAGACACACAGTCAGCTTTAAATTGTTAATTTTGAATTTTGAAGTTGTGCTCATATATTGGTGGTATATTAAAAAAACACATGCAATCCAACAAGAGATGACATTCATAAACGGCTTCAGCCATCATAAAGCAGTAGTACTGGGTTGTCCTGGATAACTACATGTGTTTGGCTGGTATTCGTTCAAAGTTGTTTTTGATTCGTAGTTGAACTATGCTTGAAATGAATTCATCCTCTTAGTGAGGTTTGTAACTTGAGGCAACGGCTCCCCATCATCATTAATGTTTAAGATGGCTAACAACTGTGCTGTCAACAGCTTCCAAGATAATCGACATGTCAATCAATGACGGGTGTGAGGCCGGCTTTTAGAGGGTCCCTAAGGTAGCTGTTTAGAGCACGCTCAGTTTAACACAGTGGCAATGGGAGAGTGTAAACAGAGAAGAATATAGACTCCAGCATTGACTGGCTGATCAATGGCATTGATCATTTAGCCCACAGAGCCTCCACTTCTCTGCATGGGCTGCTCATTTCCCCCTCAGTCATCCCACTCCCAGGCTTTACGCTCTGGATCACAACTACTCTTTACTCAGTCACTAACAAATGTAGCCAACACACTAGAGGGAGACAGAGAGGGGGGCTTATACAAACACTACATTTGGTTGGATGTTGTGATATGTTTGATCAAGTTTGACAAACTTGTATGGTGTGTTTTTATCTTCACACTGAAGGTGATGGGTTTTTCTTATACCCTATGCAGTTATTAATATTTTCTATTTAAACCAAAAGACGCAGGTATTATTCATAGCAGTTGTGTAGACCAAAACAGTGCTAATAGGAAGCAAAGATATTTCAGTTTTTATCAAATTGCTCGACTAGTTGTCATTATTATTAGCAAAGTTGAAGTTAAATTAAGTGTCGTAAAAAAGTATTGCTGCTCTCTCAACATTGAGAAACAAAATTATGATAAATGATCCAAGTCTGAGAGGCATTTGCTTTTCAATGTATCTTTTAGTGGCATGGGAATAGAGACAAACTCAGAGTGACACCTAACTTAAACAACAAGGCAAACCTATTGGTTCATTCTTCCTTGATGCAGGCCGAGTCCACCACTTCAATCACTGTACAGGCTGATATGTTCTGGCAGCATTCACTCTGAACTGTGGACCCTACATAAAAGGCAAGGACCCTCAAACACGGAGCTAATTTCCCCATCCTAATTTACTGGTGGTAGTCCTCTTTGTTGCTGGAAGAGGAATAGTGCATATTGGGCTCCCCAGCAGTGACACTATACACAGTGTGTGGCAGTGTGGACAGAGACAAAGTGACAGCAGGAGTATATCATCTGTTGGATTGTTTTTTTACAACCTCAAATCAAGCAGTGAACAATTTGACCAAACAAATTTGGTCAAGGTAAAAAAGGAAAATACATGTCACGCATTATAATCATAATCCGCTACCTACAGTATTACTAGCCAATCAACTGGATCCAGCATACTGGGTAGCTGTAACTACACACAGGTCCATCAGTTCTAAATTCATGATGAATTTTTACTCTTGCTCTTTTCTCAAAGCATCCATTTCAGATGAGATGAAAAAGTAATATTCCAGCAATAAAGCTTGATTTACATCCCCTTCGCCGTTCCCCCTCTTCCTTTTTTATTTGATCATTTAGCCAGGATCATATAACTGTATATCAGACACAAATGAAATCAGGTCCCATACACATTAAGGCCATGTCTTTCTGCAGCTAACGTCCCCTCCAACCCAACCACCCAGCTCCACAGCAAGCCAAGGGCAGAGTCCCATTCATTTTCAGGCCCATTTCCTCCTATGATTAGGCGATCAATCAATCCCAGCATTCAATCTCATCAGGCAGACGGGATTATCTGCCCATCTTCCCCTCTGCCTCTTTCAACTCACTCCCTCCCACACACACAGCAGCACATTAACATCAGATCAAGTATCAGCCAACACAAGCAGTCTACCACATCCTCTGACCACAAACAGACAGCTTCTCATCTGAGCCATTTCTCACTCACCCCCTCCATCTCCTGCAAATGGCTGTGCTCAAATAAATAAAACCGAACACATTGTTAGTGCTAACTATTTTCCTTTTGTACGGTGCAAAGATTTCAGGCTTCCTGCTTCAAGATATTAAAAAACAAGTCTTAAGAAGAAATGGAACCCCCCGACCGCCTAGAGATCTGCTTATTCTCATCATATTTGTTATTCTCTGATGGAGAGGATTATTATAAAACATCATATTGTGAGTGTTGAAGGGAAAAAAATGAATTAGTAATAAACGCAAAGAGACTAAGAGCACACACAGGAGAATGACATTACTTTTATGCCATCACTAATATTTAATATTTCTATGTTTTTTTGTTCAGATAAGCACTTGGTGAAAAGGGACAATTTCCTTGCAGCTAAAATATTTAATAATTTCCCCTTAATGGCAAAAAGCTTTTTGATGTAGAAATGCTAATTCTCGAAACAACCCTGATGAAACTGTCATGCTTTCAAGACACACTAGCTTTTAGTAACCATGTGCTAGGTTAATAATGTTTCACGTCTGAAAGGCAGCCTTTCCTTCCATGCTCATACCCCCGTGAAGGTGGGCCTCAATACACCAGAAACTAAATCAAAACTGGTTCAGTCATATTGGGAAAAAAACAACTCGGAAAGAACTATTTCACTGTTAAGCCAAGTGGCCACGCACATGTCTATATTTATTATACATTTTAACTATAAAATACACTTAAAAAATAATTATTTGATAGTGAATGAAGACTTCTTTTGTTTTTGTTCACTATTAAAACATGTTATTAGTGCAGCAATAGGAAGTGTGTTTACAACATTTTTTTTAATATCACACCCTTTCACTTCAATCGACTTTACTGTAATCTTTGTATCGACAGGTTTAGCAATGAATGTCCCTACCAAGCTATTTAAATGTTTATTCTTTCTTATTAACATAAGAAAGAAAGAAAAAATAGTTTCTGTGTTTCTGAACTATGTCTGTTTTTGTTATCCATTTCTTCACATCAGCCATGGATGAATTGGTGCTTTGTGCCTATGTGAGCTACCTGTGAAGCACCCAAGTGCTGGATCATCCATGGTCTTCATCATCCACCTTCTTTGGACATCACGTGGAAGTCCTCCAGGATGTTTCCCATCTTTTCTGCTCACTGAGTGAGTATCAGTGTATTACTGATATCCTATCAATACAAAAAAAAGTTTCCATTAACATCACTCACATCTTAATATGAAGATAAATAAGACTCCAGAAACAAAAATGAAAAAAACCATATGAATAAATTATTTATAAACAAACTATCCTATTCTAATGTCAATAGCAGCAATATGGTCAGACTCTCTGTTGGACTCCTGACTGTCCGTAGTAGCGGAATCTGCTAAAATAAATGGCTTTAATAACACGTCTGAATCCTCCTCAGCTTTTGTTCTATACAGAGTAGGTCATTGTTTTTAATAATGTTCAAGGACCAATTAAAAGATGCAAACTCCAAGATGCAAGTCTTGGTGTTTCCTGTTGACCTTCAACAATTCATCTTAGATATGGCACAGTATATCTTAAACACCATAAACCAAGCCACAAAACTGAAATTCAGACAGTGATATTGGTTCTGCTCATGGGCATTTTTGACTGTGTGTATTAGGCGTGAGGTGTACACATGATAAGCAGTCTGATCACCACTGGCTGCTCGGTTAGGCACAGAGTTTGTGCCGAGAGCTAATCTCAACAGTGATGTATCATTACACAATTCATAAACAATAAATATTTAAATTAGGTTGAGGCAAAATAATGCATACTTATTTTACAAAAATAAAAATGACCCAAAAAATAATGTCCTTTCAGGGATAAGATCTCCATATTTGAGCATCTTGGATCAGCTGTGATCTGATTCAATATGCTTTTAGACGCGAGTGGTGAATAGTTTTGATTGAATTGGTTAAAATAATTGTAAGCATAATAGTAAGGTGTAAAAACAGAGTAAACCATGGCTAGAACGTGGCAAAATAATGTTGGTGTGTTCATTTCCTTCATTGTGTGTGGCTGGAGATAATGCAGGGTGGGGCTAAGGGGAGGGCTGTATGGAGAACAAATTAGTTTGGCTTCATCATATCCTCTTGCAGAGTAGCCTTGACCTGCTCAGAGATCTTGATAGAGCTGTCGTCCATTTAATTCATAGGATACACTGTGTATGCCTTATTTCAGGGAGGGCCAAGTCATATTTGGGATTGGATGAGAGTGATCCCACTGAGAGAGAGAGGATACTACTGGCAGATAGACAAGTGTGCAAACCGAATGTGTGCTGCTTATCAGCTTATAACCTTAAAAATATAGAAACACTGTGAAGAAGCCTATACATTTAGCTAACCAATGTTTTACAATTATTCTAACTTTTTTTTATTGATAAATTATTATATTTCAAAAACAAAGATATAATGATAAAGTGGGTGTGTAAATAAGGCCACAAACATGTAATGTATGAGTGTAGTCCCGTGCAACTTCATTACATGACTTGATAATGTAAATAATTGTTTGATACTAACAAAAATGAGTTATTGCTGTTTGCAAACAAAAGCTCATATGCACAGCACTAATGGTCGAAAGCATCACTTGCACAACACAAAGCATATTGATGCAAAAATGATGCAAGACTTTATTAAGGCTTTAACTGATACATAGTGGAAAGTCCAAAATGTCCCCTCCTCATGGAAAGCAGACATTTAAACTTGTCATTGCAGAAAAAGCACAGGTGAAATAAATGTGTTTTATCAATGGCTCAGTAACATTAAGGGCTATATATTACAAACAAGAAAGCCTTGCAACTAGCAGACCTACTGTTTAATATGCTGACTATTTTACTAATTTGTAAACTGTCAGTTTATAAATACTGGGATACTTGAATGCAACTGAGCCATTGTTAACATCACTAACAAAACGTGTGCTTCTCCTACTATACATTAGCATTAAGTCCAAATTTACAGTATATTAAGCATGAGTTAAATGTATTTAAATACATAAATACAAATTAAAAGCTATTTCATGAACAGACTACGGATTAGTGCAGTGATCTTAATAAAAAAGTCTTTAAACACACAATTCAAAACAGCAAAGATTGTGCAACTTAATCATATGACATGTGCCTAAAATCTGTGTGTAAAACGTCCCTACAATAATACGTTAAATTGAATACCTTTTTGCATTGCAGCTAGGATGATTGCAAATGATTGTTGGAAGTTAAAAAGTGGGCCTAGTCATGGACAGTGAAAAGCTAGCCCGCTTTCTTACTGTAGATTTCTAACTAATTAGATATGGGCGGTCTATTATTAACTATCCCTTATCACACTCACCTAGACACTTTTCTTACTACTTATATTGTTGCTCTGATTTTATACGATCCATGTCACGGACAAGTCCAGCCTGTTTCAGTGAACTTTCAGCTACTTCACCCACCTGTTCGTGATTGGGGCTGTAAGAATCCTTGGTAAAGCGATCGGCTTGTGTATCGGCTTGTGTAGAGCCCTCAGTGTTTGTGTTGTGGTTGTCAAAGCTTGGGCGGTAGCATTGTATGGTTAGTTTATTAGCTTGTCATTTGTAGCATACACCAGGTAGCATCGTACCTTAAGCTGCTGGCTAGTCGTACATTAAACGTACACACACATGGGGAAAAAGACGTTAGACCTTCAATGTATTAGCACTAGCATACATTCAAGATACAGAGAGAGCTAGCTTGCTAGCTAACGTTATCTTCACTCGAGAAAACTCAAATCAAACCCTATACCCTGGGGAGCGCTTACCACCTGTAACTATACACTCTATGGTCAAATACTAATGTAAGACATGTTAATGAGATTGGAGGGATAATATTTATGTTTAATAACAAATTGCACTGCTGTGAAATCTTTCTTTGATAATTCACTGTTGCACTAATAAATTAAGATATTTGAATGCATCTCTTGATTTGAATTATTTGTTATTAGAATTGTTGCCAGCAATGCTGTTTATTACAAATAGCCTATTTTGGTTTCTCAGTAAGACTCAATCATTATTCCAGAAAAAAGAGGCTCATTTCTGAAATATCCCTCTTAGCCTATGTCTTGTATGGCTTTTGTATTAAAAATACCTACACAGTTTTGTTTATGGATAAGGAGTAAAGATTCTGGTCAAGCAGTCCCCATTTTTAAATGTAGTTAAGTAGTAGGCCTATTGTATGATATGACAAAGATAATAACAGTTTGATATTTTTTTTTGATGTTAATTAATACTGATGGTCGAATGAAATCATCAGTTTAGTCAGAAGATGTTGTGGATTAGAGTGCACTCCTTCGGGCCGGTGAGATTTATCTGGCCAATAAAAGTGGCTATGCAAGGCTCATAATGCGACTATGACTTGGCAACATCTTTGTTACAAACTAAGATTATTAAAACGATGTCCCTTGGCAACTCATTATTGCATCAATTCGGGCCATTTTCTCCTTAAGCATTTAATTAAATGTAAATGATTACCAAAGTACAGAACAGTCAAGAGCTACATGACTGCCAGCTTCAAGTGCATTAGGCCAGCAGGCAGATGACTTATTTTTTGTTTTTTCCCCCCCTCTATGCTCACAGCTCCCTAGCATGCTTGTTGATCTTCACAATGTTGACATTTATTACTCACAGTATTGTTCCTGTAATCTCCCATTTTCTGTGTTTTTCAGATGAGCTTTTATATCAGATCGCCTAAATGATTTTTCCTACTGACATTAAGGAGGGGAGAAGTCTTTTGAACAATTAAATTGTTTGGCAAACAGTGTAGATTCATATATTTTGCCCATTCTGGGAATACAATAGAACCAGGCCTGCTTTCATCTCAATGTGTTCCTTGTATAAATGATGTTGACTTATTAACCTGTTAAACATGAATGAGTCTGATTCGAAAAGAAAAGTGTCAATTCCACTTCACAAGACTTGTCACACAGACAGAGTTACAGATTTTTCTCCTTTGTTAAACCCACTGGATGCTGGAAAATTCAGTAATTGTGATATGAGCTAAGTGCTAAAAGCAAGTCAAGGTAACTTTTTTATCCTTGAAATGGAGGAGCTTGAAACAAAGGAAACAAAGGCACTGTATTTTATGTTACACACAATGCAATCATTACACAATGCCTTCTTCAGAGGAAGGGAAAAAAAGTATTTTGAAAATCGTGTTTTATTATTATTATTTTCAGAGAATATGTCTAGCTGCCATTAGAAGAACTGCGTCTTAAGGCAATGCATTGGCTTTAACATTCAAAAGTAGTGGTTGATGCTTGGACTGTACATTAAGCTGTAACAAGAAAACACTGAATGTGCATAGTAAAGATCTGGCTGTGGTGAGTATACATGGGCATGACATTAGTGACAGCTGTGAAGAGTGTGACATTAGCAGCAGCTGTAGTGGATGTGGCTTCAGCTGTTCAGTGTTTGAATGCAGTGACTGTACAAGTCATGGCTCTGTGTTTTATGATTGCGATGTTCATGTGGACAGTTTGATTTGGAAAGTGATTAAAGCTGATTAAGTAATGCATAAACAATAAATAATGTAACGTAGTTGTTGTTTTTTTATTTGATAATGCCTCCAACTGGTTATTTTTGGCTTTTACTTCCCAAATTTCCACTTTGAACATTCCCAATAATTCAGTAAATTGCCAGCAATGTTAAATAGAAGCTTAATCAGATTAGGATAATGCAAACCGTTATGCTGACTCGTGTAAAATATCATCTCTATCTGCTCAGAGTTAGCTAGAATTTACAGATTGTAGGACTTTGTGAAAGAAGGGTGGATTATCAATATGCTTTTTATTTGAGAGTAATTAGAATTCTTCATTTCTCTTTTAAGCCCTGCAGAAAGACGCAGGGTGGTGGGGGTGACAGGTTAATTGAGGAATAATACCCTTCAGAATGATGGATTTTGGTGACTTGAGATGTCAGAATCCATTATAGGAAATTTAAATTTGCAATTAAAGTGGGAGGTTGGGTGCAGAATTATTTCCTTTTAATTCCCCCTTGCTTCCTCCCCTGTTATTATTAATGTTCTGCATTAAATGTGCTGGCCCTCTGTTCTCTGCTTTGGCACTCCACCACCATCTATACAGTTTGCCAAAATAAGGCTTCATTAATGAACTCATAAATACATTTAGATTTTAGAATGGAGATGCTTGACTAGAAGGACAATTCATGGGTTTATTGAAAATACACACCTCATCATACCAATACAAATAACTGAAAAAGCACTCAAGCCCCAACATAACCAGCCTCTGCTTAGTTGCTTAATTAAATCATTTGTATTTACTGCGTTTGGAACTTTTAGAAATGTGAGCTTTAATCCTACTCAAGCCTTGTAGTCTTTGGCTGTGTGAACTCACTCTAAAAAGACAGTTTTTACTGGACTATAATTTGATGCTGATAAGCAGTTGACGACATTTCTGCACTTCACCTGTTACATAGCTCATATCCAAGGACATTTTTGATTTAAGTAGTGTATGTCAATCAATTCTAAAGTCAAACCTTTACCACAGGCCACATACTAAATAGTCTGCACATCAGATGTTTCTTTACATACGTTATTTTACTCTTATTTTTACTCATCTCCTATTTCGTAGTCTTTTATTATTATTATTATCACTATTATTTGAATTTTTTTTCTTGATTTTATTTTTTATTTTATTAATCTGTGGGAATCTGTGTTGTCCTGTTTTTCACGCTTACCCTGTTGCTACTTGTACAACTGAATTTCCACACGGGATTAATAAAGGTCCATCTTATCTTACATACTGTATACTGTATTTCCTATTCAAGTTATTCAATGTAAAATTAAATGTGTTATTTTATATGCTGATCTTCGTTTTTAGACACTTTAAAAGGCGTTGCGTTAGAATAATTGATGTATTTGCATTGTTTATATAAAGATTTCAGATGATTATTTCTGCCACAAGTTAACAATAGGGCATTAACTGGTGAATAGAAAAAAAGAGGACTGATGTACATTATTTGGTAAGCATTGTGAAAATTGAGGCGGTGGGTGAATAAATTCAACATCTCTGTTTTCCTGTGAGGACTATCTGCAGCAGCAGCACATTAATGCCACTATCAGCTACTATATCACCAGTCAAAGTGACAAATGGCAGACAAGCGCCTCTCAAATATTCAGGGAGGGTGGAGTAGTGCAGGGGTGGTAATGGGTGATAGTGTTTTTCCTCCATTTGGCAAAAGGACTTGATGTAACATTTGGGGAGAGATAGTTGAAACCAAAAGAAAGCAGTGTCTGAAGTCTGCATGTTTGCATGTCTACATAACTATGTTTTAGTGCGGAAAACAAATTATTGTCCCCCCCCACACACACACACACCCTCCCCCATCTCCCCCATCATTCGGACAGCTGGAAACAGAATTCATCCGATTCGTTCTGCTGCTTTTCTCTCTCCCAACTGCCCCATTCCCCCCACCATTCCCCAGTCCCCCTCGCTGTCGTAATAGGATCTGCAGGAATCATTCAAAGGCTAGATATAATTTACTGCTTGCCGTGCACAATACCCCCTCCCACTCTCACCCCCTTTCTCAATCGCACAAGGTGCCCTGCGGATGAACTAATCATACTTGAAATATTATTTCTGCTTCTTATTCCTCCATTTTATGAACAGCTCGTTTTTATGGTGCAATGGATTTAACCCCTGCTTGGACACTCACACCAGGAAAAGGAGGTGGTTGATAGGTGTGGGTGGAGAGAGAAATACATAAAAGCCTTTTTGTTTTATGTTTTTTGGTTAACATTTCTCCCTTCTGTTTGTTTAAATGCATTTGTATCTTACCCGAACCTTAATTTCCCTAGCTAATGACCTCATCTTACAAAATAAAACATTACTAAGGCAACACACAAACACAACCAGGAGCTCCACCGACAAAACTATTATAAAAAAGCAATTCCACAGGGCTCTTTTACCCATGATCCCCATGCTCTCTTTATGCAATCCACATATTTGGACAAGTAACTCCTCTTCATTCATAATATATACAGCGCAGTAAATGCTCTTATGCATAACAGCCAATATTAGCATATGAGCTGTGCCGCTCTTTTGAAAAGAAAAAAGAATGACAAGACATTTTAAAAACAATTCCCTCTCATGTGATGTACCTAGCAATACATTTGTTTTCTTTACAAAAAACCTGCAGGCCCAGTATGCAAGTGTTGAATATACACGTTTTTATTTTAGTCACTTGGCAACATGATCTTTTTGAATGCTAAATGGAGAGAGATCAAACATAAGCCAACAGAATTTGGTGAACAGTGGAAAATCAATGGAAACTTCTATCAACATCTATTGATTTGGCACTTCATTGTTCATTGATCACTTGAGGCACAAGTGGTCTGGATTAATGTCTTCTAAAAATAACTGATACCATGAAATAATTACCCAAGCATGTATTTCCCTTTCTTTTAACTTGGTAAAAATGGGATAATTGATTCATAACAGTACTTTTGAAACTAACATTAGATTGCATTTTAAGTCCTCAGTTAGTTTCACTAGAATATATATTCCCTTAGATTGACATCATCTCAGGATGGTATTCTCATAGGGTCCACAGACAGAATATTAACAGTACACATCATTCTATTTTTTGGGTCAGCTATGTTTGAGGAAATTGTCTTGTCTGATTTGTAAAACCCTAAACTGTCCCAAATCAATTATAACCTGACAAAAGTTTCGCCTTATATTAATTTATTAAAGATTGTTCAGTATCTGCTGTTGATAAGAAATCATCATTTTTTTGTAAATAAAGTTTTTATTAAAAAGTCAGGCATTATGAATATGGTAAACCAAAATAAAAGGGATGAAATTAATGGCCGATATATTTTAATTTGATTTTTTCTTTAAACCTGAAACATTGATATTGGTTTAGAAAAATCCAGTATCCACTGGGCAGCATTATTTTTAATTGCACAGATTTGTGTAGCTTTCATACAGAGCTTTTTAAGGCTTTTGTGCCTGTTGAATTGCCAACATATTAAATCTTCTTTTGAATAGAGAAGAACCAGGTTTTTCATTGTGGTCTTAGTGATTCAGGAGTAGCCAATACACCATGTTGATTACAGATATAATGATGCAGCTGGACACCCAGGGAGGTGGGGGTGGGGGTGGGGGGCAATGCATTTGTATCTTTAAGCCAGAAGCCATCAGGACACTGCCACAATAAACCTCTGTTTTATTCCAGTTATTTTCACTCTGCAACAAAGGAGTCCTGTTGAGGTAAGTACCATATATTGAATTGTGTAAGGTGGATATGGTGTTACAAAAACATCTAAGTGATACCAAATTGTTCACCATAAATCATAGTGATTGTAGATTGATGTCCTTCCGTGACTGTATTTATGTGTCCATCAATTGGTCAATATATATCCCTGTCTCACTTTTTAAATGTTTGTCAAAGTGGTACAAAATAAATCTCATGTAGATCTAATAAAAATTTGACCTCACTGTAACATACGTTGCATTGCACCATTTGTTTCACAGGATATTGTGTGTTCTACCAATTAATCAAAGGAGAATAGTGCCATTAAAGTTCAACGTAGTAATTGGCTATGAGGTGAGCATTTGTGTCCTTTTGCTATATATAACATGTTCTTAAGAAATACCCGGCTTGATTAAATAAAGCCTTTACATCATGAGCCAGACTGCACGTTCCCAGAAAATGTTCAACACAGCCTTAATAATCTGTATTCACAGAAAAGTAAGATTGCTACAGTACAGTACAAGTAGGCCTGGGTCTCTGTGTTTCATTCAAGCTCGGCTCTGTGTGTGTGTGGGAAACGAGCCATTTTGTGTGCATGCACGAGCGAGAGAACAACAAGGTGGACAGTTTGTTATTGCACACATTACAACAATTTATATATAAAATTAAGCATTTATTTGAAAGATTAGCAATATGTTTTTAAAACCTCTATCATTACGGACTAGAAATCAAATATTAACCATGTTATTGATTCAAACTTTATAATAGCCAACCAAAACATGTTGACTGCTTAGCAACATATTATAAGTGTTACAAATGTAGAAATGTAATAGATGATTTATAAATCCTTTAGTTATTATAATCAAATACTTGTGTGCAACAATAAACTGTTCAAATTACGTAAATAAAATAAAAAACTTAGACTCAGATACATCATGAATCATATAATTTTTATATTTAAAGTTTAATTTATTATCACATTTCTATATATAATAAGCCCCAAGCCTGTTTTTCAGGTTTCAGGCTCGAAAATGATATTCCCAGAACAAATGACCATATCTTCCCTTCTAAAAGGGTTAAATTAATTTTTTTTTTTTATAAACCTGTGAGATGGATGTAGAAAAGTCCGAATCAATATAGATGTTTTTTATTTGAAAGAAAATTCAGATTGAACATGGTAAAAAACTGTAATTTTTTTTGAAAACTACCTTGGATGATGTGTTAGTAGACTAAAAGCTTTAGGAATCCAAAGTACAACATATAATAAGTACCCTGTATCAAGATTGATGCAAAACAAGTGATATTTGACCTTTTTAGTGAGGTTTAGCAAAAAAAACCTCTTATGGGGCCATTTGGGTGGATTTTCCTTATCTCTGGCCCCCCTTGTTCGATTTTGACATGTGACATCTCTNAACATATATATATACATATATATATATATATATATATATATATATAAATTGTAATTCCTAATAATGCATGCTGCTCAAGTATTGACAGTGACTTTTTTATTTCAAAAGGGACAGTGCTCATTAACACACATTTCAGTTAATGTGTCAGTTAGCCAAGAGGATATTTTTCCTCTGTAGTCCCTGGACAGATGTTGTGAGTCACCCTAAAAACACATTTAATTTAAAATAAAAAGTAAATACAATCAGAAAAAACATGCAACATACAATACTGTAAATGCTCATGAAAAAAATTAAACAAAACATACATATTAAATAGCAGGAAAATAGCAACAGGCACAGGCAGTACAGACAGACAGAGGTTGTAAAGAGCAGTAGATTATTTCAGTGTTGACAGAGCTGATTCCTCGCTAACTATGTTTTTAAATAGGATTTTAATAAACTGAATGTATTTTGTTCTCTGATTGTTGCTGGGTTCCATTTGTGCAGCTTTAACACAAAATGTAGGTTGACTACCTTTCCTGGAGTGGAATAATGCAATCTCTATACCTCTCATCTTGAGCCAATTGCATTCTGTAGATACTGAGCCCTCAACAGTGTATCAAAACTGACAATTGCTCGAGACTAATGGTGTGAATTAGGAAACCAGGTGGCTAGAAGCTAGGGCCATGTGTATCTGATCAACCCAGCCTGCAGAGACTTGCTGTAAGGGAACTAAGTCCCTATACATCTGGCCAAGTCAACGTCTTGATCTGACTAGGTCACAAAGCCCTGATAGGTGTATGGTATAAAGAAGAATGTTTGAGCACTCATCACAGAATTGAGAACGTGAGATACAGGGAGATTACACATTCTTCATTTGGACCTTCACAGGATTTGTTGACAAATTCCCCTTTTTAATCTGTCTGCTAAACGAGCATCTACCAATCGAAGGGTCAGTTGTTCAATCCCCAGCCCCTGCCTTCAACGTGTCAAAATGTCCTTGGGCAAGACACTTAACCCACAATTGTATGTTTACGGTATAAAAGTGTTTTTAAGTCACTTTGGATAAAAGTTTCAGCTACATGACATGTTATTAAAATTAAAATGTGCATTCTGTATATCCTTGAAGTTTGAAAGGGAAATATATTCCTTTCGAATTCTGTTATTTATAAATAAACCTATTACTTTTTTCTGCCTTTCCACTCTATACAGCTGACGAACTCAAACCGTCACCCAATGATTGGACTGAATCCGAAGTAAGCACCTGGCTTAGATCCATTGGAGTGAAGGAGCCGTACATAGAAAAGCTTTATGAGGAAGAAGTAAATGGACAAATCCTTCTTACACTGGATGAGGACTTTTTGAAGACAAACATATGCATGAAGTCAGGGCCTGCTCATTTGATAATTCAAAAGAGAAATGAGCTCATCAACTCAAAGCAAAAACCTCAAGAGAAGATTAAGCCAAACCCCGGTAAAAACACGGAGGACAAGCAAAACATTCATCAAAAAGCAGTTCAAGGTCATCCAGCACAGACTTCTGTAAGAAATACAGAGGACTCTGTCGAGAGACAAACTGCTCAAGAGCAATGTGTCCTGACTTCAAAGGAAGACTGCAGACCAAGACCATTCGATCAAGAAGAGATTGATTTCATATATGTCAAGAACAGAGTCCTGCAACCTGAATCGGGTGCTTTTAATCTAACATCTCCATGCCATGAGTTTAAGTCTTTATCTAAAGCCTCTACATTGGATCGCACAAGACTACAAGCTAAGTTTGCCAAAGAGGTCCTTAAATTTGGAACTGGCTGTATGAATATCAGAACAAATGGCACAATACACTTTGGCGTAATGGATAGCAAGGAGGATGCAGGATACGTGCATGGTGAAATAATTGGTATCGCTGTACAAGAGAAAGACATTTATGTGGATGCTTTGGACTACATTGAGAGGAGTATCTCCTGTGACAAGGAGCATGTTCGCCAATGTGTGCGGCCACCAAGGTTCATTGAGGTTTTGGATCGAGAAAGTACGGAGAAGAGGTATGTGGTAGAAGTTGACATTGTGCCTTCAATAAGTATTGTTAAGAGCAAGGTGTATGCAGTCCGTCTCCCAAACTTCAAAGAGTCAACCAACAAAGTAGAATTTGAGAAAGAAGCAATTCTGCGGAGGGTTGGTTCGAAAACAGAGCCAGTGAATGACAAAGACCAAAGTGATTTTTACCAGCGAGTCCAAGATCGGGATGCTCAAAGAGAAGAGGCAGAACAAAATCTGTACCTCAGTGCCCCAGACTTCTGCCAAGATCTCGGAAGGAAACTCAAAGTGCTAATGACCAGTGGGAAGAAATTAATTGAAAAGGAAAAATGGTTCATATTTGTCACAAACAAATTCAGCCCAAATGACCTTTGCCATATTGATTGGCTGCTTAACATGAACGTGTTCTGTGTGTTTGACTTTGACCCAGAGTCAAAGACATCAGGTCTTTGCAGTAAATACCTTCAGCATCACACTGCAAACATGCATTCTCTGCAGAGCTATAGGTTATCTGGTGACATGAGCATCAAAGAATTCACAAGCCACTTGCATCTGTTTGACCAAACTAGCTGGATCTTTTGTAACGGCCGTTCTGACTTCAAAGGAAATGAAACTCCATGTGATGAGATGACTTGGATAAAGACAAAAATGACTTTCCTGCGGGAATCTGTGTCTTTGATCTGTAAACAAATCTTGCCAAAAGGGGCGTTCCAGGTCATTTTTCTTCTCACATCACCAGTAGAGAAACCTCTCTTGCACACCTTCTACGAGTTTTTCACAGACATGGAAGGCCATGAAGACATCATCTGCATCTGTGAATCAGAGAAAAACTTCCAGAAGTGGCAAAGCTTTGCAGAGGGGTCATGTGGAACAGAAACTGTGGACAACTCCAGTGTCGTCGGGATGAAGATGAGTCACATTGATTCAACTCTCCAGCAAATACAACCCTTAAACACACTTATCAGCAAACGCTTGCCAGTCTTTGTGAAAGGGACATGTCTTCTTGAAACACTCATAGAGGAACAGATGTATTCCCTGGAAATTCTGAGTGTCGATCATTGCAATGAAACAAGCAAAGAATTCATTGATGAAGAAAAAGCAAACATTGAAGCGCAGTTTTACCGTGGTGGGATAGTAAAGTGGTTGAATTTCTGGCTTGCTGAACAGAAGTACGTTGGAGAGGTTATTGAAAGAGATGCTTATAAGGATGTTTCCAAACTTCTCAATGACGCTTTGAAACGAAAAACAGATCAGTCTCCGGTGAACAGTATAAACATCTACCATCATCCAGGGAGTGGTGGAAGCACTGTGGCAAGACAAGTACTTTGGAACACCAGGAAAGATCTAAGGTGTGCAGTTGTGAAGCCTTCATATGCAGCTGGTCTTGTTGCGCAACATGCAGTTGAGCTAAGAGAATATGAAGAAAAAGATCCACAGACATGTCTTCCTGTGCTTCTTCTAATTGAAGACTCAGACAAAGAATATCTAGATGATCTTAGGAATGAATTTGAAGTTGCCACCAACACCAAAAGAATCCAATGTGGAACCCTATGTTTCATTTTGTTGAGCTGCAGACGATCCCATGATCCAGAGAATAAGTGCACGGAGTCTCCATTACAGAATGTGTCTGTCACCCACAAACTGAGTGATAAAGAGAAAAGAAAGTTTGCTGGAAAACGTGAGGTACTTGAAGAACGATATGCGCCTGAATTCATCTTGACATTTGTTCTGATGAGCGAAGGATTCAGTGATGAATATGTTCAACACTTTGTGGAACATTTGCTTCAAGGCATTGACCGTCAGGCTGTGGTCACACGCCTCATTTGCTATGTTGCACTGCTGAACACTTATGTCCAAAACTCCTTCATCTCTCAGTCCCATTGTCAGGCTTTGCTTAACTTTACCATTTACTTGGAAAGGTTTCGCCAGCATGGGTTTGAGAAATCACTCAGTGATCAGGCTAAACTAGTCTTCTTGCATCTTAAAGATGACAAGACACACATTGAATCAATCAGAATCATTCATCCACTGGTTGCAAAGGAAATTCTCCAACAACTTTTGGAGAACCAACAGACCCAAAGCAGTTTAGCAATGGATTTGCTCTATGAGAAGGTGCTTTTTGAGCACAGATTTGGAAGGGACGGATATATGTTGTTTTTGAGAGCACTTTTCTTAAGGCGAGCCAGAATAAGCAAAGGGGATAAAACTAATAGTTTGTTTGCTCCTCTGATTGAGCATGTTTGTGAAAAGGAGAAAAGCCCAGACAAAGCAATTGAGTTACTCAAAGAAGCATTCGATCGTTTCGGTCAAGATCCACTCTATGCACAACAAGTCGCTCGTCTTCATTATACTTATGAAAGGTTTGAAGATGCAAAACAGTGGGCGGAGACAGCAGCCAAACAGCTGCCAAACAACTCCTACATACTCGACACAAAGGGGCAGGTGTACAAAAAATGGTTCCAAGCTAAACACAAAGCTATTGAAAATAAACCAAAGACAGCAGAACAAATAGCAGATGCTGTGGAGACTGCACTGAAGGCTGTGAAGTGTTTTCAAGAGTGTGAAAAAGCAGCTGTTGCTGAAAAGGGTACCCATAACAGCTCAGGGTATGTTTCTGAAGTGGAGGTTGCATGCAGCTTGCTCAAACTGATCTCTTCATCACTAGTGTTTTCAAACCAAGCAAATGGCCATTCAGAGTGTATGAAGTACCTGTTAACAGATTACATTCCTGAGGAAGTTGAAGATGCATGGCAACCCTTTCATATCGGTTTGAAACAACTTCACAAGACAACACAAGATGCCTTGGAATGGATCTCAGAAGACCTCAGTTACTTCCAGACGGACATCGATTTAGATGGAGAAGAGACCCCTGAATGTCCTGAGGGGATGTTAAGTAATCCACTGAAATGGTTAACAGAAAAATCTTCAGAGTATGGAAAGTACTTCAGTGAAGCTGATGTTACTGCACTTGACAGGGAATCAATCCCTGCCAATCTAACCTCTTTCCAAAAACGCATGCTCATCTGTCAGCTTGGTGGTGGTAACATAACATCAGTCCTCTCCAAGCTAACTGACCAGAGGGAGGCAGTACCTCTTCTAGAGAAAATAATTTCTCTCTACCCCAGCAATCCAATAAAAGCCAAATTCGGTCAAATGGATATTGTCAATTACATCACGGCCCACATCACTCTGAACTGCCTGTCACCACATAACCAACATATAGCTCCTCTGAAAGATCTGCAGGCACTTTGTCATCAGTTCCCAAATGATAAAAGGAAATGTTTAACACATGCACTGTTCTGGCTTACATTGCTGTTCTGGCCAGAGGATCATGACACAGATGTGGAGAAAGAAACCAAATATGAGATTGTTCAATCAGCTGTTGAACACCTGGAAAAAGGGTACTGGATCAAGATGAAGGACATTCTTCAGCGAAAGAGAAGGCTTTACACCCATTTTTTACTTGGCAGTGGGAATGGATTGGATAAATTTGTCCACAAGAAAAAGTTTGATAGAGTCACAAAGCTGTTCTCTGCGTCTGAAAAACGCATGAAGTGGTTCAGGGTCGAAGCATGGAAAAAGCCTGAGATTGCCACAATGCTGAAACGTGTTTCCGGATGGACTGAAGATGGAGTGGTGTACCTCGACGGCCCACGGAAAAAGAAGTTCCATATCCTGCCTCTTCATGTTCCTTCAGTGCCTCACAGTAATGAAAACATCACATTCTACCTGGGGTTTACCTTCCGAGGCCCTGTTGCCTACAACATTGTTGTGAAACAATAATTGTTCAATAAACAATGATCCTGTCATATAGGGCTTGGCAGTATATTGCTAAAGCATTTGGCCGAGTATCTTATCTATTCAAACACAACAAGGCTCTTACCATAGTTTGCCAAGTATAGGCAATATTTGTCAAAGACAACAATTAAACTGTTATTATCAATGATTTTTTTTTTTTTCTAAGAAAGTTTTATAATGATTTTTTCTATCTTATACTTAGCGACATGTACTACAAAATACAGCTCAAGTGGCATTTGAAAAAAACGATGTTGTATACAGTATGTATGAACATTGACTATGCCATGATTGACTGGATTCCTGGGGTAATAACAATGCAAACTGTTTTTGCTACTCTACAGCTCAATGCTTCACTAATGGGAACCTGTGTTGTCCCCGTGTAGACTTGTATCTAGTATCCCATTATTTTCAGATTGTTTGTAGTTCCAGAACTGCAATTCACAACTGGCATCAAGATGTATTTCGAATGCATCTCAAGTGAGGATGTGTGCCTGGATTTTGCTAACTTTATTGCTGCTAGACAGAAAAAAGTTGAATTGATGTTCAAAGTGTCAACCTTTCCTCAACAATATTGCCTTCTTTATCATGATGGCTTATACTCGCTCTTTTATATTTTTCAGAATACAACCCAGAAAGGGATTAAATATATCTAATGGGAATTGTATCAGTGTTTTAACAAATCATGTATTAAGGGCTAAACGGCAGGATTATGTACAGTTGGAAAATAATGTGTACTCGTATTGATATGCAACAGAAACACATGTATTAAAGTGTAAAAATCCCTACCTGTCCATAAAATGAGCAAGTCCGGCAACAACCTGTACTTGTTTTCCTATATTTTTATATATATTTTTATTTTCTTCTTGTATTAAAAGCGTTGTAGCCTAAGCCCCTACCTGTACTTACTATTGAATGTTTTTTTGTTTTTGTTTTTTGCATTAAATGCTTGGTTTATGATACTGAAGAAATATTTGACTGTTGTGATTGGTGTTCTTCCATACATTTGAAACATTTAGCTGAATACAATAAACGTTTTAACCTTATTTTTTTGTTTTTGCAGTCAATCTTTGAACAACCTTTAAATATCAGACTCATAGTCTTTAACAAGATATTGATTTACCAACTGGCAGACTTTATAAGACAATTGTAAGGCCCTATTCACACAAATTGACACTTAATATGAAGAGATTGGACTACTCATTTTCACACTGTCAAAGAACTTGAATATTTTTGGCAACTGCTGCATAGTGTGGAGATAATATAACAAATATGAATAACTCTAGAAAGGGACAAAATGACAACTCTGAAATGTCAACAGTTAAATTATTTATGTATGGTTAAACCAAAGTTAGTTGGCCATCAATCAATCAATGTTTATTTATATAGCCCAATATCACAAATGTTACATTTGTCTCAGTGGACTTCACAGTTTGTACAGAATATCAGTATGACAATACGACACCCTCTGTCCTTAGACCCTCGCATCGTACAAGGAAAAACTTCCAGAGAAAACCCCACAGTTTAAAGGGGAAAATGGGAGAAACCTCAGGGAGAGCAACAGAGGAGGGATCCCTCTCCCAGGACGGACAGACGTGCAATAGATGCCGTGTGTAAATCGAAGAGATAATACATTTTTCAGCGTAGGTAGACCAAATGTTTGGAAATGCATGTGTCTGTAATAAGAAGATGAATCCACAAGGATGTCAACAATCCTGTGGGAGCCATCAGGGAAGTAGTATGATGAGAGTCAGGCAGGACCTCAGAGACTGGTTCAGCCACGGCTCGAAGTCCAGAAGGTCCAGGCCATAATTGCTAGAGCTTGATTTTGTTTAATTCAGAGTGTTGTCTGTTCATCCCTTCATTGTGATATTAGTTATGTTGGAGTTAAATTATGTGGCTTTCAAATAACCTGAAACCAAAATGGCTCCCTGATGTTGTAGTATTCTGTAGTAGACCCGTCTTTGGGACAAATGTGTCAGTCAGTACAGAATATATACATTAGCAATCGAATGAGTATAAAAACATCACTTCCTAGGTATTTCATAATTAAAGGCGAGTGACATATTAGGATATCAATAAAACATTTCAATGTTATTGGGTGTGATTTCAGTAATAAACAGCAAGTCATGGGGTATGTAATTGTATTTGACCGTGCATGGTTACCAGATTTTTGTTACATCAAGTGTTTTTGGTTCATCAAACAGTTTTATTAATGACTAAAGGCACATTTTATTTCCATTTTTATAAGAATCGAATTATTTTAAAAAGTAGGGCTAAATTATAAAGATGTTTCAGACAGCATTTTTTAGATTGATCCACAAACACAAAACAATATTACCAAAATAATAATGAAAATCTACCTACATTAATGTTTTCACTTGGTTCAAATAACGATAGTAGCTTTTGTTGTTCTAGCCTATGCATGTTCTTTCCATTTTTGAAACGTTTTTGTTTTATGTCGTTTTTGTTAATTCACATAAAAATAAAAGCGAAAAAAGTTTTCAGCAGCAGTAGCAGCAGAAGTTTTGGAACTTTTGTCCTTCTATGCTTGCCGTAGTTGTATTGTAGCCGTGTTTACTCTTCTACAAAACAAATGATTTCACTAAAATACTGCTTGTCCGCTGTCTTGCAAAACAACATGTTTTTGCTACAGGACGAGGACGCGCACGCAGTTTGCTGGGAAGCACATGCTTAATATTAATAGCTCCGACACTGAACTGCTCGATAGATAAATGTTAGCTCACAGCTAACAAATCCAGCGGCCACAGAGCCAATGAGCAACAGCTCAACGCCCACAAAATGAACACAACTGTGAGTGTAAGTGATTATCTGCTATACATTCATGACAGCTGTCTGTGATAGTTACAACTTACTCTACTATTAAATATTTACCAGTGGTGCAAAGTGACTGAGTATATTTACTCAAGTTCTGTACCTCAGTACAATGTTGAAGTTCTTGTACTTTACTTAAGTATTTAAACGATTTGTTACTTTTTGTTTCTACCCCACTACAATTCAGAGTCAAATCTTGTACTTTTACTTCACTAGATTAATTTAATACATTTAGTTACAGATTTGGATTGATTTCGTGAACTATAATCAACACTTAAATAACACTTTATTTATACATGGAGTAACATTCACAAGCTACTCTGCAGTATAACAAGTAATTACAACTAGCTCCACCGCAGCTTTGAGAACAATTTAATGCATCAATAATTATAATCAAAACATATTATTGATATTATTCTGAAATGGGCCAATCTGTTTAATGAGTAGCTACTGTTACTTCCTGTACTTTAAGCATATTTTGATGCTAATAGTTTTGTACTTTTACTGAAATTGTATTTTGAATGCAGGACTTTTACTTGTAACAGAGTATTCCTACACCCTGGTACTTCTACTTTTACTTAAGTATAAGATCTAAATACTTTTTCCACCTCTGTTATTTACACCATACGGAGCACAAGGTGTGTATAGCAGCAGAGCTTGAGTGCACTGTCGCCTCACATCTCTGATGAGTATGGGTCTGCTTTCTCACTTTACTGCAGCTGTGCTCCTGCTGCTCTTTACCTTTTTATGTTTTTACACCAACCACTTGTCTATTCATCAGAACAGACTGGTTAGATCAGTTTCTGCTCAGCACACTGAAGCACATACAATACTTGGTTATTATTATCCAGCAAAACCACAGAACAAGTCAGTAGAAACAAGGACTGTTATATCCAGAGCTGATAAATGCACCCTGGCCCCAGAGAGTCGGTTTGACTGTGCCAGGGACAGGCTGCTCACCCAGAGAGAGTGTGAAGAGAGGGGCTGCTGCTATGCCCCCCTGCCTCACTCTGCAGGACCACCTTGGTGCTTCTACCCCAGTTTGTACCCTGGCTACAAAATGGGTCCTCTCACCCCCACCACACGAGGACAGGAGGCCACCCTGACTCGTGCCACCCCTTCATATCTCCCCAAAGACATTGCCACTCTACACCTAGAAGTGACAGAGGAGGCTGCAGGCTGCTTACACCTCACTGTGAGTACCCAATGTCCATGTAAAACATGAGATGATGGACATGTTGCAGTGCCCATAGGGTTGATTTACATTTTAAGTATAGATGACTGTAGGCTAATGTAGTTTGAGTTTAAAAAGGCAACATGGAAAGGGATTTTACTTTTCATTTGCATTACACATATTGTTATGATTTAACAGAATTGATTTTCCATGAAATGCCTCACCAAAACCATTAAAAATTCAGATATAAAAAAATAGGTAAGGTTGTTACATTTTGTATCTGTTTACATTTGCTCACATTGTCTAAAAAGTCTGGAAAAGAAACCGAAATGGACTGTACCACCTGGACTTCTCTAGTATTATGTAGTGCATTCATTTGTGAGTAATTTGTTGTAGACAAATAAGGTCTAAAGATCTGATTGTGAACTATTTTTTATATAGTATTTTATATATACTTTTTTTATTCTTTTTTTTTTAATTGCGTTGTTTAAAAAGCACTCTGAATCTGGCTTACATGAATAGGTTTTGTGTTGTATGCCAAGATAGGCTTGTTACAACGGGTGAGTCCATAATAACCTTTATTTATTTATTAATATGTATGAGATCAAGGGATTAGACCCTCTACAATTCTGCCTTGGAAAAAACTGAAATTATATTTGTTTTCTCACAAGTTTAAGGACCCATCATCTCAGCGATATGAGGTTAAGCTCCCAGCTGGTGTTCCTCAGAGCCCAGCTGATACCCAGGATGTTCTCTATACCACTGAATACCAGGCGGAGCCATTTGGCTTCATAGTGCGCCGGAAATCTAATGGAAGGGTTATGTGAGTATCTCTATTCTGTTTTAATATTTTTTGCATTTTTTAGCTGCCGTCATAGAAACCATCTATAAAGCCTTACTAATCATTAATATAAAGATCCTACTTACTCACACTTAGTCATATTATACCTTTTCCCACCATTATAGTCATATTTTCTACATGTAGTATGATCACTTCCTTATACATTTCAGTAAATATTGTTTTTTTTATTTTACATTATTTAAGTATATTTATCTAAGTCTGTGTTTTCTATCATTTGTAACAAAGGAACACAGTGTGCTTTCATTAGTGTGTTGCGCCCTATGTTGTACTTTGCCGGTAAATGGTAAATGGACTGTACTTATATAGCGCTTTATCCAGTCTTTAAGACCCCTCAAAGCGCTTTACATACTACATGTCATTCACCCATTCACACCCATTCATACAGAGCACTGTACCTTACTCTAGGACCTAACATTCACACACATTCACACACCGTTGGCCATGCCATCGGGAGCAACTCAGGGTTAAGTATCTTGCCCAAGGATACATCGACATGTTGACTGCATGGGCTGGGATCGAACCCACAACCTTCTGGTTGAAAGACGACCACACTCCCTCACAGCCACAGTCGCCCCGGTGTTGAACTATATGAACTATCTTGTTTCCATTAGATTGTAAAGATATACATAATAGTGACCAGAGAGTGTATTTATTTCCACTATTTATATTGAGAGGCTGGGTCACAGAGGGTTCTTTTATCTCATTTAGTCTTATCACTCATGGATAACACAACTGCACAAAATGAGCAGCGAGGTGTTTTCCCTAATCAAGATTTTCATGAAGTGCATGTGTGTTTGTTCTCTGTGCCCCGCCTGTCCAGCATGAATACCACGGTTGCTCCTCTGCTGTTTGCTGACCAGTACCTGCAGCTGT
Source organism: Notothenia coriiceps (assembly GCF_000735185.1). Taxonomy (NCBI): domain Eukaryota; kingdom Metazoa; phylum Chordata; class Actinopteri; order Perciformes; family Nototheniidae; genus Notothenia; species Notothenia coriiceps. The sequence continues at coordinate 14,508,625 of NW_011369945.1, read as the reverse complement.
CCACCACGCTGGCCTCTTCCCTTGTGTCCGGCCTCGGGGAGCATTACACCCCCCTCCTCCTGGACCTGAACTGGACCTCTGTCACTCTCTGGAACAGAGACATGGCGCCCCACGTGAGTCATTTGCAGTGGTTCAAAACACAAGTCTGAAGGGGTCAAAAGAAGAAAAAGCAACTTCTGAAACGGGAAAATAATATATTTCTTCTTTGTTTATTTTTCTCTAATGATGGTGAAATGGAAAGTTTACCCTCTTCGAGCACAAATATAATCGGCCCCTTTATAATTAATAATAAATTGTAATGTCTCTAATTATTTGGATATTTTGAAAATCAAGCTGTCCTTGTAGAGCAGGGGTGTCGAAACTACGGCTCGCGGACCATTTTGAATCGGTCCTCAGCTAATTCAAAAAGTATAATGGAAAATGGCCCACAAATGAAACTTGTGCTTGTCTTATATTGTACTTCTTAAATAGAAATGTAAACATATATTACACAGTATTTTCTGTGTTCATATTTAAGATAACTTTTCAAATACATTCAGTAAATTAAAGTTGGAAACATTTTCTAACAAATCTTCGTTGATAAGAGAAAAGCCCAATGACTTATTTCCATAACAAGCTTGAAATGAACACCCTTCCTATTTCTCCTTATTATAATCAATCTGAGGCTTCTGTTTTAAGGGATGAGCTGCCAACACTCACAAGCATCATTTACCTACATTTGATTGATTTTAACTTATAACTGAACTTATGAGGCAATATATCTCTAGTGAGCGGCCCAGCCCTTCGTATATTTTTCTGTGTGTGGCCCTCGGTGAAAAAAGTTTGGACACCCCTGTAGAGGGTCAAGCTTTTGTCATTTACTCCCTCTTTGTCTGTTGTGTGATCAAGTTGTTAATGTTGACACTTGTCTTTCTCTACAGGCTGATGCTAACCTCTATGGCTCCCACCCATTCTACATAGTCCAGGAAGAGGACGGCTTGGCACATGGAGCTTTCCTTCTCAACAGCAATGCAATCGGTACCTATCTGAATGTTCATGTTCCACTGCCCCTTTTTTGTCCATACCAAACAATTCAGGAATAATAATTATTGCTGAATATCTTTCCAAATGTCTCTGCAGAGGTGATGTTGCAGCCGACCCCTGCTCTCACATGGGTGGCTATCGGTGGAGTCCTGGACCTGTACGTTTTTGTGGGTCCTGATCCTCAAAGTGTTATACGACAGTACCTTCAGGTCATTGGTACGTCTTTACAGTGTTCACATTCAGAAACACATCTTCAGGGGGCAAAACAAATAGGTGTATACACACACTAGCAAGATATAAGTGTAGATTTAGGCAACTTAATGTGTTTACCTGTTACCATTTATCTATCACCAGGCTATCCTATGATGCCTCCTTATTGGTCGTTGGGCTTTCATCTGTGTCGCTGGGGTTACACGACATCTAATACAACCCGGCATGTTGCACAGCGCATGCACAATGCTAAGTTTCCCATGGTAAAGTTCTCTTAAATTAAAGTAATTATTACAGCTCACCGAACATTTTCCAATATATGTGCATTTACAGTATGATGTTCACATTATTATGATCACTGAATTAATCAGTCCAACTGCTGTAACGTCTTCAGATACTTACAATACTGACGTCCAATTGAGATTATTTTCTTTTTCTTTCACCAGGATGTGCAGTGGAATGATCTGGACTATGCAAATAAACGCAGGGTGTTCACATTTGACCCGTGGCGATTTGGAGACCTCCCACAGATGGTTGACGAGTTCCATAGGAGTGGCATGAAATACATCCTTATCCTGGTGTGACATATTTAAGTTTAAATAACTCACCAACTATTAATGCTGATTTAACTATGAATCAATACTTTAGCACATGCATCAGTTATTTTGATTGTTTTGGTATAGTGAAAATCTCGATGTACGCACAAGTAATCATTACTGATTACAGTTATTTTTCAGTAGATGGCAGCAAAACGTTCTTAACTTGTCAGTCATGCGTATTATTTCCGTCTCAGGACCCTGGGATCAGCAGCAGAAGCCCCCCTGGCACTTACCCACCGTTTGATGATGGGCTGAAACGAGACGTCTTCATAAAAAATTCTACAGGACAAATCCTGATAGGGAAGGTTAGACTTTTTTCTGGGGATGCATGTTTCTCTGTCTGATTTTCATGTGTGTATGTCATGCAAATGTATATATTGTGTATCTAGGTTTGGCCAGGCCCCACAGCCTTCCCCGACTTCACCAACCCAGAGACCGGACGCTGGTGGGAGGACTGCATCAGAGATTTTCATTCTAAAGTTCCTGTGGATGGTCTATGGATTGTGAGTATTTAAAGGGGCCCTAGTATGATTTTTGGGGTTTACCCTTTCCTGTAGTGTGTTATATAGGTTTTTGTTCGTGTAAATAGTCTGCAGAGGCTTAATCACAAAGTTCATGCCAGAGGGAGTTAACGAATCACAGCAGACTGGGCTCTGGTTTCAGACAGAGGGTGAAAATAGGTGCTGCAGTACAGGCAGTATGAGTAAAATAAAGACCTTTTTGAACATTAAAGCATGGAAACATGTCACAGTAGAGGCACAAAATATAACTATGAAACCTGAAAATGAGCATAATTTGTTCTCTTTAAACAAACGGTCCACCGTTTATTTTGCCACAGATACTATCACTTAGACATCAGTTATATCAGGTTTTCTGTTCTGAGGCATGCTGTGGATTGGTTTGTGTGCACCTTAAAATCACATAAAGAAAATAATATTGTATTTCCCCTGTGCTCCACCCAGGATATGAATGAACCATCCAGTTTTGTGCAGGGCTCAGTGGAGGGCTGTCCTGACAGTGACCTTGAGAACCCGCCCTACACACCCAGTAAGTGTATTGGATCAGTGTTACTAGCAGGAAATTAATACAGACTTTATACATTTACATTTAATAATAATAATAATTCATTACATTTTTATTTAGAGTACTTTTCAAGGCATTTGTAGTCAGTTTATACATTGAAGTAGATGTGTGAATATTGTACAAGACACCATCCAAATAACTATAAATGCATAACTGATGGCAGAATATGTTGCATTCATTTTTGCCTGTGTGTCTCCCTGACTTTTATACAAACAGGAGTTGTTGGAGGCAAGTTGAACTCGGGAACTATTTGTCTTTCGGCCCAGCAGAAGCTGTCCACTCACTACAACCTGCACAATATGTACGGACTGACGGAGGCCTCTGCCACTCACAGGTGAGACCATGCAGTGGTGCTGATGCATTTTGACGAGCTAGTTTTGCAGGTAAAGGACAAGGGGACAGAGTCACTGTAACATCACCCATTGAAGCCTCCACCTATCCATTTGGCTGTCTCCATCGTAGTCTTTATAATCTAATTACCTCTCATTTACAAAATGTATATCAGTATGAAGTATTCAATTCAATTCAAAACCTTTATTTATCCAGGTGAAATCCCATTGAGATCATTGATCTCTTTTTCAAGGGAGACCTGCAGCAGTAGGTTCCACATGAAGACATAAAAACATAAACAACAGAACAACAAAAGGACATCATACAGCAACAATTACAGGGATTACAATTTACATATCTATCCACCGATAGAAGTATGTTAATCTTGTATCAGTGTGAAACTAGCCTTTTAAGATTTTTAACTCGTGTTTAATATGTTTCCTGGGGTAATAATTGAAGTGGGTAATTTGATCTCATTGACTTCTTTTTGCAAAGAGAGGCATTGCCCCCTGCTGGCTATTTAAAAAAAAATGCAGGTTGAGGGCACAAAACAAATGTTTCCACTTTATTTATCTTTGAGTTACACAGTGCGGGAATAGCAGCAAAAAGGGTAATAATGGCCATTTTATGGAAGACATCTGCTCTAAAAGGACAATGTTAACACATTTAACAAAAAAGGTAATATCTTGACAAATTGAAAAGATCGTTATTCATGTTTTATCTTTTAGTAGAGCTAAAGCTATATAACTCATTCAAATTCAAACTGCACTTGCATGGTCGCCAGAGTATTTGTTTAGCTAGTTTAAAATGAATGAATAGAAAGACAGCCTTTCTTTGAGAACATGCATATAACTATTGAAAGACATATATTGGAGGTCACCAAAGAATATTTAGGCCACGTTTTTCTTTTTTCTTTTGTTTTTTGTTCTGTATTCATCCCGGTGATGGTTGCTTTCTGCAGCGCTCTCATGAAGGTACGAGGAAAGAGACCCTTCGTCTTGTCTCGCTCCTCCTTCCCTGGCATCGGACGCTTCTCTGGAGTCTGGACAGGAGACGTCCGGAGTGACTGGGAGCAGCTCCGATACTCCATCCCTGGTGAGGACATGTAGCTTTTGAAAATTCATTAAATTGTGTTTTTACACTCTCACTGATGTTGGCATGAATGTGATTATTCAGTGGGATATTGGCCTTATGGGGGATCTGTATGTTGTAGACATTATTTTTAAATCTTGTTTGATGTAGTCACAGATTGATTGACCTTTTGAACCTATTCCCCCTCTAGCTGTGCTGCACTTCGGCCTGTTCGGGGTTCCCCTCGTGGGGGCGGACATCTGTGGTTTTGGCGGGAACACCACTGAGGAATTGTGTGTACGCTGGATGCAGCTCGGGGCCTTCTACCCATTTATGAGGAACCACAATGACAAGCCAAACGCTGTGAGACAGAGACACTGCTTTTGTTCTCAGTGAATGTTTATATCAGTTTGTTAACTGGTGTGCTTCATTAATGCATTTTTTATTTATTGAGCGCTTTTTCTGGAAACAGGACAATTCATAAAAACACCATCAAATCATTAAGTTAACTTTGTTTATGTTAAATGTTTTTAAAGATGTCAGAATTTGCCTTGAATGTGTTTCCACTGTGTCTAGAGCAGTCCATCAGTTTCATGTATTATGAATAGATGTAACTCTATATCTTCTCATTGTCTGTGTGTTTCTATGTGTCCCCCAGCCTCAGGAGCCCTATGTTTTTGGGCAGAAGGCCCAGGCAGCCATGCGGAGTGCATTGAACCTTCGTTACTCCCTTCTCCCTTTCCTCTACACACTCTTCCATCATGCGCACACCTCTGCTGACACTGTAGCCAGGCCACTCTTCGTGGAGTATGTGTCTTCTCCTCTGGATTCCCTATTGTCAACACAAGACAACATAGTTCGGTTTCTATGACATTATCTTTCTCTTTCTTCCTTATCTACCTCCTTAGGTTTCCCACTGACCCTAACTGTCAGACCATAGACCGACAGTTCCTTTGGGGGAGTTCCCTTCTCATCAGCCCAGTTTTAGAGCGGGGGGCAGAAGAGCTGGCTGCTTACCTGCCCCCTGCCACTTGGTACAGTCTGCACAATGTGAGCTCAACTTCAATACATTTTTTGTTTGTGTGCTGTCAAAGACTTTGTTTGAGGTTTTCTGTAGTAACACGTGACTTAAGTGTTTGCCTTTTTCCTTTCTGGATCGGGTCATTTATTTATTATTTATGGTTCATTTGATAGGAACAGAGACAGACTTTAAACAGCTATCCGATAACATAGTGTTCATAGAGACTGCTAGTTTGCAACCGTAGAAAGCTTTTTATAAAACTAAAGGATTAGAACGGTGAGGTAAAAAGCAGATTAAAATATATACTGAGATACTTTCAGCACACTTGAATAACCTTGCATTTAAAAATACAATTTAAACTTGTTTTGAAATTATTTTATATGGTATGATTTAACAAAACAGTTCTCAATAATATCTATCCAAGATCTTCCTTATTGTTAGTGTTGTGGTTCATTTTGTGAAAGGAAAGTAACGGTATAATGTTATATTAAATAAAGAAGCGATTATAAAACGTATGGTTTTAGTGTTGTCCTACCCTGTCTTTTGCAAGTGTCCTCAGTATTTCAAGCTTAAATTGTAAAATAATATGTGTTGTGCCCTCTAGGGTCAGCCTTTCTACAGTAAGGGTCAGTACCTGCTCCTGCCAGCCCCCCTGGACACCATCAACGTCCATGTGAGGGAAGGACATATAATCCCCCAGCAGGTGGGTGCCAACATGCAGTTTATTACACATTGTGTGGATGTATTGTTAATAAACCAAGTGGGAAAAAATGAAAACTGATTTAACAAGAGCTTGAATTCCTGTTTATAATTGCCCTTCTCTTTAGCAGAATACAGTTTGAGGCTTGTGTAACATAAAATAAGAGGTTTTATCACTGAACATTTTCATTTTTGTAAAGACAATTGTGACCCCTGTATTCAAACAAGTCACCTTAGACTTTAGGCTGTGACATGGCGCCTATGATCAAATGGCAACTATAACTGTCATGTGTTCTGACCATAGGGTTCTGACTGACTTCCCAAAGCTGAAAACTAGCTTAAACACTTTGGAAAGAACAGCACATTTTGTTTGTTTGTACTATCTTTAATGTTTTCTTTGCTCTGCCTTTTGTTGTGAAGGAGCCTGCTTTGACAACGGCAGTCTCTCGCAGAAACCCTTTCTTCCTGACGGTGGCGCTATCAGCAGGAGGTTGGGCATGGGGAGACTTGTTCTGGGATGACGGGGACAGTCTCGACACCTTTGAAACGGGAAATTATTGTTACGTTATCTTCATGGCTGGACAGGTAGGAGAGGAACGAGTGGTATTTGCATTGGGAAAGCTGATGAGCAAATAGTTAGCATTTTACTGCACCACTACTTGACACAAAATTGTCTTTACTGAAGGGACTCAACTCAATTCTTGACATTACTTTGATCTAATATACTTAGACTAAAACTACAAAATAAATGATCCCTTAATGTCTTCAGTGTCAGGTGGTGAGTGATCCCCTCAGGCTTAATGGGGCTCTGGATGGTCTGGTTCTTGGAGGGCTGCAGGTTTTCGGGGTTCCCTCCCCACCCCTATACGTGTTAGCCAATGGGGAACAAGTCAGGGATTTCATGTACCGCAGTGACACCAAGGTAAATTATCTGTGATTCCTCCCTATTTACTCATTATGCCTATTGCCTAATGTATTTTTACCAAATAAAGCTATGTTTTTTATTTCACTTCCCGCAGGTTCTAACAGTGACCAACCTGGCCTTGCCCATGTCAACGGTGTTTAGAGTCCAATGGGCTCTCTGATACACTGAACTCTATTACCCAAGAACCATAGGGAGCTTGGCTTTTTTGCATTGTCCCAACCATCCCAGACCTGGCGATGCACCTTACGCTATGCTACCTCTTTATCCAATAACTGCTTTGTAAGGAGGAGTTTAAAAAAAAAATTGATGACATCAATCAAAGGGAGCTATCATTTTGACATTTTATGTTTTCTTGAAAGCCTACATTTGCTGCTGATGATTTGATGTATTGTAAATAGATATATTTTTTAATTCTTTAATGGCTTTTTTTTACCTGTATATACCTGTATGTTTTACATCAGTTTTGTAAACCTTTGTTACTAATAATGCAGATACATAAAAATGAGTCAAGGTGAATTTGAATTTCCCACATCACTGCATTTGAGCGCTCATCAAAAAAGCATTACAAATGTAATTAGAATAAATGGTTGTTTACAAGAACACTGCTGCTGTTCTATCTTCAGATATAACATAGTGTTTTTATTGTGAATACTCCACCATCATTGTACAGGATCATGTGTTAAATAAATATATAAATTGTTTATTGTACATTTTAATTGGGGAATTTCATATATTATTCTCCAAGCCGAATCTACAACAAATCCGAAACTAAAAACGAAATTCTATGTCAGAGGCAGTACATCGCTTATTATTAATTTAGCAAGAAAATAAATGATGTATTGCCTGAACTAGAACAGTTTTTTTAAGGGAAAGGTAATCTCTCCAACAGCGGTGTGAGAGATGCTCTGACTCCAGCTCTGGTCCTGATGATGGACTGCATCATGCAAGCTTTAGCAGTGACCTTTAAAACGTCACTTGTGAGAAAGAGGATACGATTTTTAAGGTAGGATAGGTTAGATGATGACTATAGTTTTGAAAAAATATATATTGTCTTTATGTTTTAAAATGCAGTCAGCTGTCCCACAATGTTTTCAATACCAAATCTAAAACTCCTGGTTTGTGTGATTGGAAAATCCTTTCATCATTCCGGAAGCAGCAGATTTGGGGGGATTGGTCTGAAGCTGTTCAGTCAAGTTAGACATTCATGACCAGGTAATAAAAGGAATTACATTTCAAATTAAAGCGTCATACATTTCCTTAAAGCGCCAACACAGGGTGCGTTAAAGAAGGTTTTACTTTGAAAGTCAAAACCGGAAGTGTTATTTTTGCTGTCGAAAGCTTAGCAGTCAAACGTGTGGTGTCACTGTCGGAAAACACAGGGATACAAACAAGACTAGACTCCGTAACAGCTGGGCTGAATCCCGGAAAAAGGCGGCGAAACGACGCCGGTACATGCTGCTCGGCTGCCCGGTGAGATGGATGTCCGAGGCGGGCTATAGACTTCAGAAGGGCTGAAGGTGAGAGCCGCTTGGCCCCCTTTCTGCTTCTCATTCATGTCTCCTGTTAGAAACAGGTGTATGACAACATCCAATAAATGACACATTTATTTGTTTGGAGCAAATAATGTAACACCGTTGTATTTCGCTGCTGCTAGCTTGAACAAACTTAAAAGTAGCCTGTAAACCTGGGGTGAAATGCAACGAGCAAAGGATTTCGGCCGTGGTCTAGGCAGCTAAACTAAAATATTTATGCTCAAGATGGTACAGATAGCTTCTCGGGACAAATACACACATGTATCTGAGTGTGGGGCAGTGTGTAAATAGTGATGTGGTGGCAAAAGCCTTGTCCCAACCTCCACTGCTGTCAGGCGGATGCTTTCTGTCAGTGTAGTGATAGCTGATGGAGCCATCATCATGGCACGCCTCTGCTGCACAGCCCGTCTCCACAGCCCGTCTCACACCCTGTCTCCACACTGAGGCATGTCCCCCAGACATGGAGAGGCCATCAACCTGCCTGTTTATTATAGGAGCAGTAACACCATGAATCTAAATTCACCCTATGCACTGAAAGTTAAATGTAAACTCAACACCCCTGTACAATACAGCTCAATACAACATATTTTTTAAATAAATACTATGTTAAATAGTTTCAATTAATGAGGTTATCCAGCTTTATTTTATGTGGATTTGTAAGGCTGTCAATTGGGGTGTTTTGCATTGACTTGAGTAGATTTACTCAATTACTACAATGTTGAGGTAATTCAAATTATTGCTACCTGGTGCTTCCACCCACTACAATTCAGAGGTAAATCGTGTACTTTTACTCCATTACATTTATTTAATACCTTTCGTTACTTTGCAGGTTTGGATTAGATGATGTAAAATATAATCAACACCTTAATAAGATTTTAGTTACACCTGGAGTAAATCCACAAGCTACCCTGCAGTATACAAAGGAATACACCTTTACCAGATTTGATCACACATTAAAGCATAAATAATTATAATCAAAACATATATTATTTGAGAATGGGACAATCTGCAGAATGAGTCCTTTTACTTCTGGCACTTCAAGTATATTTTGATGCTTATACTTTTTTCAGTTGGGGTGTTTTTGCATTGACTTGCAATGTTGTGTAGGGTGTTTTAATACTTTAAGCTATATTTGTAAAAGAGGTGTGGAAATGATCTTAAACCGCTTTAGTCAAATCCAGTTTAAAACACACTTAGAACTTGTACGTTTTTTGTGGATATTGGGTTTTGAATATATCCATTTATTGACATTCTTTTCCTTTCTTTGTACCATGGACATACACTTAATATAAGGACTCCTTCAAATCTGCCGATCATTGTCCTAAGTGGGACACCTCTCAAATAAATATAGTTTGTGTCCACTCCTTACCAAGTTTCCTCATAGCTTACCCAGCCTTTGCAGAGTTCACAAGAGCCTTGTTTGTCAGGATTTGGGGCTGGTCTCCTTTCAGCTGCCCCAGGCCCGTTGGTATACAGCGCAGATGTAAAGGGATTTCAGCATTAGGTCCTCTATTCAAATGTCAGCGTGACAACTTAATTAATGTAGCCCAGATGTGAGAAGCTGAGAGCCTGGCAGCCTATACTCACAGCTAAACTTCCATGGTGTACGTTTCAAGTTCTTGTTCAAACTTTTTAGTCAGGCGAACTGAAAAGTGAAATATCGCAAACCAGAGTTAGACTAAACTTTAGGGTGTCCTTACCTTGTTATTCATTTAATGAAATAGTGAAAGGTCAGCAAGGAGAGGCTGTCTGTGAGCTCACTGAGGTGGTGACAGCATAAAAGTTGAAGGGAGAAGAGAGGAGTGTGAGACCCGACAGACCTGGCCCTATCAAACTGACCTGAGTGGCTCTGTAATCACATACGGACCAAAATACCCACTGCATAGCAGCCAAGCAGTGAATACAGTGTAGGGCTGCACGATTTGGGGAAATAATGTAATTGCGATTTTTCTGACACATATTGCGATTGCGATTTGATTTGCGATATTTGTTTTTAAGCGACCCAACGGAAGTTTATTGTAAAAATTTAAAAATTTAAAAAACTTTTTTTTTTTTAAAACAACAAAACATTGCAGGCTTTGCGATTTGATAATTGCATCATTTCAAATTGCGATTTCCATTTAAAATCGATTAATCGTTCAGCCCTAATACAGTGTGTTCTTGCTGTTATGAAGCTACTGGAAACAGCTGTGTGTCATGTGTAAGATCACAGCCTGTCATTAGGTTCAGCGTTATTTTTCAGTGTCATGATGCAGGAATGCAGAGTCAGAGTATATGAGGACGGTGTGTATGTTAATTCCTGCTTATTTACAAGTGGATTATTATAGTGTCATGTGAAGCAGTTGGCACACAGCCCTTGGTATATCGTGGAATCGTCATCAAGATATGATAAGACAATATATAAATATGAAAATCGGGAAAGAAGATGTGGCCATGTTGCCCAGCCTCATATTATCTTAAATTGAATATATAGATTTTTGAAATGAAGACATAACCTTGGGCTCTCAGACATTGTGATTTGAATCCTCTAAGGAGCTCAAGGTTATTATCTACAAAAAAACTTCAACCCCCCTTTTTTTTTTTTTGATGATATAATAGTTAAAACACCCACAATCTGACACCCCACACCTTTTTTTTTTAATGTAAACCAAATGATGGCCTACAGTAAGCCCCCTCTCCGAGGTCAGGCCTGGATTTCGTGCCAGCAGACTTCCTGTCTGGGGCCTGGCATCAGGAAGTGGGGTGCTTGCTCAATCAGGCCGAGGTAAACATGCCCTCTGAGGAAAAGGGAGGGAACATTCCTTCAATGGAGTGGGGAGTACATGTCAATGTTCAGCCAACAAAAAAAACAAGGTTACACCATAGACTGTATATATAAAGGGTTACACTCATGAAGTGGGTCAAAAGATAGAGACACATGTCAGAGATAAGAGTAAATATGTGAAGTGAACGACCAGGAGCTTAAAGACGTTTGACTTTATTAGCTTTAACAGCTTTGAGTCTCTAAAGTAATATTCTCTTTAAGTCTTTTCAAAGGGAAAAGACCCTAACAACACCTACTGCAACTTCAGAAGAGCTGTGTTTCTTTTTGATTTACTTGAAGTTTGTCTCATCACACAATACTTTCTCTCTGAAGCAGACAAGCTGAACACCGGCGTGGTGCCATGCCGATCGCAGTTCAGTGTTTCTGTTAATGACATCTGTCGGCTACTGTTATCTGCTTCTACAAATTTCACACGGATGGAGTGAAGTGTGTTTGCACTTGTCTTTGTGTGTGTAGTGTACGCACAGGAAGGTGTGTGGGTTGTTTACAAAAGGTGGGACGCGTTTGGGTACACACTAGTACAGTATCCACACAGAACCTATGAATTTGTTAATAGGTCGAGGCCATAGGCAAAGAAAATGTGGCAAAGGAAAATGCTGAACAAGTGCAGAGGGGAGGTGGGGAGGGAGGGAAAGGGGAGGGGGGGTTTAACGCTGCAGAGAGGACACTGCAGTAAATACAGGGACACATGTGACAGAGCAGGTGAGGTGTAGGTGAGGAAGTGAGCTCTCCTGTAGAGCCAAGCTGTGTCACAATGTCACAAAGTATTATCTACCTGCTTCCTTTACTTCTTTCATGTCCCCCTCCCTTGGCCTTCCCTCCCTTTTTAACATCAGATGCCTGTTCTGACCTCCCCTCCTGCCTCAATCTCCCTTTTCTGCTCCCAAATATCCAGAGGATGGGCCCAGTGTCCCGGTGCCTGAGGAGATGTCTCTGGGTCGGCTCCTGCGGCGTGCCTCCTCCAAGGCCTCCGACCTCCTGACCTTTAACCCCGGAGGCTCATCACTGCGCTCGGGCCTGGACGGCGAGATCATCTTCTCCAAAAATAATGTTTGCGTGCACCCTGCAGAGCCCCTGCCCGGCCTGGCAGAGCACCACCCAGGTGAGATAGATTGATGGATAGGTAGATAGATGGATAGATGGATAGATAGATAGATGGGTGGATAGATGGATAGATGGATAGATAGATGGGTAGATAGATGGATAGATAGATGGATAGATGGGTAGATAGATGGATAGATAGATGGATAGATAGATGGGTAGATATATGGATAGATATATGGATATATGGATGGATAGATAGATGGGTAGATAGATAGATAGATGGATAGATGGGTAGATATATGGATAGATGGGTAGATAGATGGATAGATAGATGGATAGAAGTGGAAAAGTGAATCAACGATTACAAATTAAATGAAAAAAATATATCAAATATAAACTAAACAATATCAAATATTCTGGACAATTAAAATAAAAAGTCAAAAATACAACAGGATCCAAAAACAGGGAAGCTTTCTAAGATAAGATTTAAAATAAATCTGAATCACGTGTCATATGTACGGCTGTCTACCCTGCTGACTGCATTTTATAGGGTTTTAATATATTCAATACAATAATATATTCTACCTATTTTTCCTGACTCTACTGTCTAAACACACTAAAATAGATTTTCTTTTTAAAATTAAGGATGTGTGATTCTATCCTTGTGTTTATGAGCATCAGTGGCCTGTGTTGCTGGTTTACTTTTTGAAACTTGCTCTGGTATAACCGCTCACAGCTTTTTCTCCATCTCTTATCTCATGTACAGTTTGGTGTGTGAGTGTAAGGTTGTTACTCCCCTCTCAGGGTGTGTCGTCACCCCTTTGTGTGTTTATCTTCTCTTGTTTGTCTTTGGGCTGCAGCTGCCAGATACTTTTGGCATTTCCTCATATGCTACCTGACTTTTTCCAAACATCGTTGTTCCTACCTGAACTCCTGTTGCCCCCTGCAGGCTACCTGTGCGTGCACACGGAGAAGGACGAGAGCCTGGGCACCACCCTGATTCTCACCTGGGTGCCAAACTCCCGCATCCAGAGGCAGGACGAGGAGGCTTTGCGCTACATCACGCCGGAGAGCTCCCCCGTACGTAGGAACGCACGCCGCCGAGGCCGACGGTAGGGAAGCCATTTCTTTAAACATACCGTCAATGTCTTTAACTAGGGATGCACGATATTGGTTTTTTGAAACCGATACCGATAACTTCCTGCTTCTCAAGACCGATACCGATAACCGATAATAATATAATATATATATATATATATATTAAATGTACCTGTAGTTTTTGCACACCTGGTGGTAAAAAAAAGACTAGTAGTGAGCAAATGACATGAGCATTACTACTATGAACAAAACAAAGCCAAGAACAGTTTTGACTCTTCAAAGTGACCATATTTATTTTCCCTAATAAATATAATTGAGTCAATCAGTCAATGACAAGACCCTTTTTCAAAAGCCTCGTCGATAGGTAAAGCCCCGGTGCCTTTGCAGCTGGCTTTGGATTCGCCGCTAGTTTAGCAGCGCAGGCGTCTTCGTACGCTTTTAACACACCATCGTATCGATGGCGATGTTTCAGGTGACTAATCAGGTTGGAAGTATTATAGCTCGTTGCCTTTTTCCCTCCTCGTGGAACTTCTGCATTGCATTTGTTAATAAAAATAGCAAGCGAACTATCTAACTCTGAAACTTTGAAATAGTCCCATACTACCGACGACATGTTTGTTTACTGTCCTGGCTTCACGGCCGCACACCATTTACGTCACAGCCAGGCATGAGTTAGGGAGCGCTGGATTTGTGAAAAACTCCCCTCTTCCTAAACCACTAATTATACCACAGTACTGGCAAAACGGGAGGAGCCGAGTAAAAAACAAGCGCCCCTCATCCCAATCCACCCACACCGCAGTATTTTTTCTTTTTTTTAACCCAAAAAATATATTGTATATTATCGGGGCTATTAATATTTTTATCGGGTTTATCGGGATGACGTCATAATTCCTAATATCGGATGGATAATTCTCGGTCGATAGTTATCGTGCACCACTAATTATGACGGAAATGTTACAATCCTGTCCGTCAAAATGACTGACAACGAAAAAGTCTAAAGCCACCACTGCTTGGGAGAAAGAAACGAT
>NW_011369945.1:14414803-14494098 GCF_000735185.1 Notothenia coriiceps | reverse complement strand
TCCCCCCTCCCCCTCCTCACATCCTAGTCCCCCTCATCCCTCTTGCATCCCCTTTTGTCTCTCATTAAGGTATTAAGGGAACTTTAGATCCAAAAGAGCATGTAACATTCTTAACTAGGGATGCACGATATTGGTTTTTTGAAACCGATACCGATAACTTCCTGCTTCTCAAGACCGATACCGATAACCGATAATAATATAATATATATATATATATTAAATGTACCTGTAGTTTTTTTCCTCGTTTTAGCCCTGGGGTCGTCTCTGGCAAACTTCTTGCCTTTTTCAAAAGCCTCGTCGATAGGTAAAGCCCCGGTGCCTTTGCGGCTGGCTTTGGATTCGCCGCTAGTTTAGCAGCGCAGGGCGTCTTCGTACGCTTTTAACACACCATCGTAGCGATGGCGATGTTTCAGGTGACTAATCAGGTTGGAAGTATTATAGCTCGTTGCCTTTCTCCCTCCTCGTGGAACTTCTGCATTGCATTTGTTATAAAAATAGCAAGCGAACTATCTAACTCTGAAACTTTGAAATAGTCCCATACTACCGACGACATGTTTGTTTACTGTCCTGGCTTCACGGCCGCACACCATTTACGTCACAGCCAGGCATGAGTTAGGGAGCGCTGGATTTGTGAAAAACTCCCCTCTTCCTAAACCACTAATACTGGCAAAACGGGAGGAGCCGAGTAAAAAACAAGCGCCCCTCATCCCAATCCACCCACACCGCAGTATTTTTTTCTTTTTTTTTACCCAAAAATATATTGTATATTATCGGGGCTATTAATACTTTTATCGGGATGACGTCATAATTCCTAATATCGGGCCGATAATTATCGTGCACCACTATCTTTAACAGGTCACACAAAAAGCATGTTATTATTGTGATAATTAATAATGCATCTCTTAAAGAGCACTACATAGTATCCCACTGAGACCCAATACAATTAACTTAGATTCATCAAAGATTTCTAATGAGTCCTAAATAACTAAAGGCACATTTGTTGCTATTTGCTATTATGTATATGCATTCAGACATTTTGGATAGGGGTTCTTAAAGAAAACAATGATATTATTGTTCAGAATTACAGTGTATATTACAGTACTTGATATTACTACACAATGGTATTATTTTCTCTGCACTTTCCTTGTTGTTTGCAGTTTGAATCTCTATGGTTTTCGCACTTATTGTACGTCACTTTGGATAAAAGCTTCAGCCAAATGAAATGTAATATAATAATTTAATATGTAATACAATGAACATCTCTCATTTATTATACTTCTTGGCAAAGGTATTCCCCAAATATTCCCCAAAATCGATTGAAACTCATTAAATCCTTCCCTGTGATAGGAGATTTGTACATTCCTGTTTTGTATTGTATTCACTTTATAATCTGCCAAATCTGTCACTGTACTGTTAACCTGTTTAATTGCAAACCATGTTTAAATAGAATCATATATTTCCATATCAGAAAAATCACGTATTAGATAAGAATTAGAAATAGTGCTAATAATGTTTTAAACCAACCATCCCCTCCAGACCCCATCCCCGTCACGCAGCAGCCCAGGAGGAAGATGAGGATGAGGAGAGGAACATTACCAGCAGCACCTCCACTGAGGGGGCAGAGGCCGGAGCGGACCCCTCCTCTCACCAGCAGCCGCTGCCCTCCGCGGGGGAGGAGGGCGACGAGGGCTCCTGCGAGCTGTCGGACGAAGTGAGTCGGGATAGCACCATGGGCTCGGACTCGGACACGTTCTCCTCCCCGTTCTGCCTGTCGCCCGTCAGCGAGGCCCTCTGTGAGAGCAGCGGCTCTGTGTTCCTGGACAGTGAGAGCAGGTCAGTGAATGGGTCGAAATGAGCTGCATTAGTTAACTATTTTTGCTGTTATTTAGAAGGTTACCTATTATGCAAAATCCACTTTTTCATGTCTTTTATGCATAAACATGTCTCCCCTCTGTGTAAAGAGATTCTGAAAGTTTCAGGAAAAATGATTGGCTCACTTTTTGTTCTGATCCATTTATATAAAAAAAACCTGTCTGAAAATAAGCTGATCAGATTTTGGCCCATTTATGATGTCATAACGATTTGTTGGCTTGTGTAACCATTAGCTAATAACCAACCAAGGTAACACCCCCCCCCAACCTTATCACCTGAATCTCCTCCTAGAGCACCATTAGCTGCTTTCACACCAAGTACTTAGCCGGTACTTGTCCCCGGTACTTGTTCCCCCCGAACTCTTTAGTCCCTCAAACTGTCCTAGTAGATCGCGTTCTCACCGGAATAAGTCCCTGGCTGCGTCTCACTTCGGTTATTTTTCATTTCCTCGCTCCTCGGTCTTGGTATCATCTGCGCCATCTTGAGTAGGGTCCCAGTGGCCTTATTGGTACCGGAGTACCGAGGATCGAGGAGCGATAACGGAGGAGCGATAATCGAGGAACTACCAGATCATCCTCCAGTGAAATCCTCAGACACTCGCCCCGCCCCCTTACTGTGTATCGCTCACTGATTGGACGATGCAGTCGATGCAGTGATCTGATGCTTCTTGACATGAGAGCAGTTTCCCAGCGGAGTGAAGAAAATACATGAACCTCACAGGAGTCACTCCTCAGTTTATACTGTGTTTTGTTTCAATTCATGTATCATTTAGTTACACATATATTTATATTACACATGATATATCTGAACAACAAAGTGGTCAAAAATCATTTTATTCATTATTTGGAAACATTTTCATGATCGCTTTTTTCGTTTTACATTTTCATTTATTTTCATTTCCATTCAGTCAGTCATTAAGTATTATATAAAATGTTAATGTGCTACATATCCAAACAAACAAACAAAGTGTGCAATCCAATGAATGTTAATCTAACTGGGTTTTGATAGATAACATACTCTTTTTCTTCTCTGAATTATTTTATTTCTATTGTGCACTCTAATCAATATTAATCAAACTATTGTTCGTTTATACATTTTAAGAATGGCGTTTATCTTTTTTGAGAATGAGTTCTTATTTTATTTTATTTATTGGAGTCTACAACAGATGATACAAATGTTTATATCAGTAAATGTGTGGCGGGGGTGTGTGTGGAAATAACGGGGACAGAGCTGCTGTCAGACGATCAGCTGTGCGGAGTCATCACAAACGGACGTCGCTTCACGTGACGCTCCGGAGGAAAGGACGTCCCATTGCTCTTAAAACTAGTTCCCCTGCTTCTCGTGGTTTCCTTGCGTCTCTCCATGCTTCCCTGGTGGGAGGGACTAAACGCAGGGAAACGACGCAAGTGAGGGACGCAAGGATTTAATTTAACCGAAGTGAGATGCTTTGAGAACACTTTTGAAACAGGGTTGAAACAGAGGGGATTATGGGATGCCACAATGCATGATCTGTTTGGTGTTTCGAGCCAAACACCTTTTAAAGGCAGAGTTGAGTTTATTCTATGTTTAGTTAGCCGTGTTGGTCAAATATATCTTTTTTATTGGCTTTCTTCTACTTATATCTCCACCACTGTCCTAAATATCATCAAAACTTCAGATGTGCTTTGCATTCTGGTAGCCGAGTACTTCATACTGCACTGTAAGGCTATTTTGTTTCCCTCCTCATTTCCTGACTGCCCGATAGCTTTTCATTAGAGAAGAAACGTAAAAAACAATGAATTGTAGTTGGTGTTGTGATCACACACCCTGCAGTTATTATTTAAGTCTATAACTTTGTAACTGCTATTCATCCTTGCGTTTTTCCATCATTTATTTCCTTTGACAACACTTAATTTTGCAGTTTTTCTAGAAGATATACCAACAATTGAAGCAACAACTATCTGGTGTTGCTGGACCGTTTTAAGTTGCTTTTTAAATTTAGATTTAATTACAGAACCGTGTTATCTCTGTTGGAGCTCTAAAGACTTGCTGTCAGATGCTCCAGTCCTGTTCTGTCAAATAACAAAGCATTTGTTGCACAATATTGTTCAGTGTTAGTAATTGTCTCTTGAATAAACAATAACTCATTGTTTATCGTCAGGCCTTTGTTAGAGATGACACATGCTGCTGATTGTTGTTGTTGTACTAAATAGGGATGAATTGTATTTTGGAATTATTTATTTGCAAAATCAGTCATGTAAATATGTCGTACTTAGATTTTAAAGAGCCTGGGAAGAGGGACACGAGGAAAAACTGAATCTGTAATCAGGGCTGTAGCCAGAAACAAATGCAAAGTAAGGTCCAATCCACTGAATTCCCCCCAACCTTAGCAATACTGAGCAGACTATAAAAGATGAAAACAATTTTTTACATTTTATGTATAAAGTGTTCTTTACAATTTTTCACAAGGCATGTATTGTGGACCAACTTGAAATTAAACAATATACATTTTTACCATGAACAATTAAAAACGTGTTTCTACCTGACACTTGCTAACTGGTTTTTCAAAGTCAGAGAAAAGTCTAACTTATTTTCTATACACAAAAAAATGTTAGCATTTAAAGAAAAACACTTTTTTTCTGTATGTTTTTCCTGCAGTTGCTACCACCACAAATAATAATATGAAAATGATGATACATTCAGAACAAAAATGTCAGTAATTGTTATCTGAGAAAACATAAATAACAAGCTCTCATAGACCTTTGTTATAATGGTTTCTTGTTAAAAGTTAATACAATTAAGTTGTTTTTTTCAGTTACTCTAAGCTACCGCAAGGTGGAGCCAAAAAGGAAAAATGTATTCCATGAGAGATAACTTCCACTCTGAGGCCACATGGTGGCTTACTGCTCTACAGCTGAAAGACCCTTTTGCAGTGAAAGCAGGTAGATGACTTCAAGTAGGTGGCATCTAATGATCAAGATGGGTTAATGCACTTAAAGCAGCTCTCAGTCTGAATGTCTAATCATTTCCCAGATGGCCCAAAATAAGTCCCCGAAATCTGCAAACCCAAAAACCTCAGTGCTTCCAGAGACTCTTCTCTAATCAGGCGAGCCATCTGGACAGTGATTGTGTTGCTGGTTGGACCTCACGGCCGTTTGACTTTATGATTCCCTCCGTGGCCGTTTCCTCACGCAGCTATTTGGCCTGACATGTTGCCCAGAATGTGTGAGCCTGTGTCAGTGTGTGACAGGGAGAGGGAGAGTGTGTGTTTAGGCCTTTCTAACCACTCTCAGACCCCAGCTTGCTGTAAGTGCAGTCAGTGTGTGACTTGGCAGCACTCTCTGCTTCACAGCGTCTAACCTTTACTCTGTCCTTCTCCTCCTCCATTCCTCTGTGCTCCACTTGCTGTTAGTGTTTCGGGCACTCGTCCTCTTCTTTGCCTATTTTCCCTTCCCCTTTGATTGTCCTCTACCCGTCCATTCCTTCCCCTCTTCATTTTGCATCCTTTCCTCTTGCTCATTCTCTCGGTTTTTTCACAATATTGTTTCTTTCGGTGTTGCCCACCTCTCAAATATCTCCCCCCCTCCCTTCCCTGACTAAAGACTGTGTGAAGCCCTTTGATTCCCAGTGCTCCCGGGGTTGTTGTGCTGGGCTGAATGTCAGCTCTCCGGATTAGAGGACTGAAGAGAGCGGAGCAGCAGCCAAAACCCTGGAACCCACTCAATCTCTCTTTCTCTCTCCCTTGCTTTAATTGACACTGTTAAGGGGCCAGGAACTGGAAACATGTCACTTGGAATCATTCAAAGAGAAAGAACCGCGTATGGGAGAGCAAGAGTGGATGAAAAAGAGGGGGAGAAAGAGGAGAGTGGTGGGAGAGGGCAAAGAGAGAAATCCACAGCAATCTCCGTCAAGCTTCTTAACAAGTTCCTTCAGAGTTTACCAGGAGTTTATGAAACTTCTGCCGACCGTCCTGACTTTTTCATGCTTTACTTCAGATGAAAGGAATATATCTCAGGAGCCATAGAATGAAGCAACAACCACGTATCACTGTATTATATTATACCGTCTACAAGTCACACAGTCTACAGTATTTTATTCTAATTAATATCCGAGTACTGGAGATTTCAAAGTAACCGATAAGAAAACAAACGAAATCATTACAAAATAAATTGGGAAAATAAATGTATTTTCTTTCACTTTGTATTATTTATTATGGAAGTTTTTAATGGATTGTTTTACAGCATTAAATCCAAGTATTTGTTTGGCATTGATCAATACAAAAATATCTATACAAAGTAGATTTAAATGCTTACAAATCAAATACATTTGATCATCTGTATTGTCAGGGCGTTTGAATTGATTGTGGGTATCCAGAGTCCATGTAGTAAATAATAAAACCGAGTCCTTTTTATAGGCACTATAATAATCTTCACATTTATCTCCCAATCCCCTTTCTAGTGGAGACATACATCAGACTTTAATGCGTGCTACTGTTTTTGGTTCTGGGAGTATTCCGACATCACAAAAATCAGCGTCAGATGTGTTTCTCCTTTTTTCAAACTCCTGACTGTACTGACCACTTTCCAAAGTGTGCACTGCAGAGAGCCCACACACCACCCTCTTCACCCCTCCCTCGTCTCCCCGGGGATTAGCTGAAGGGCCTGGGATCCCCGGAGGCCCGCAGCCCTCTGTCCTGGTTCTCAGGGTGACCTGGCAGCACCTTCCCCCAGGGCAAATCCTCATGTACGAGGAGAGAGGTGTTATAAGGGCCTCGGGGCAGTTTTGATCTCACCTTGGCCTGGTGGGACATGGCTGACTCCATCAAAACAGCTTGTTTACATAATGTTCTCTCTGTACAGAGACTTGCTGCCTGTTTTTGCCGCCTACAGATCACGAGCAGAATGAAGCTGTTGACACTGACAGACGTTGTTAATCGCTTGTTATGAGTCTACGCCTAAATGCAGCACAGCAAGAATGGCAGGAGTCTTGTTTCTCACCACAATTTCCACAGTTATTGCATTTGTATTTATATGCAGGGAAATAGTGTTGGTTCTTTCGAGCCAAGCGTGCAGAAAGAATGAAGGGAATTATGTAAATGGCCTCGAAGGCCTTGTTAACACTCTGAACTTTACGGTCATCATATTTATAAAAAAGCAAGTACAGTAGTCTTTAAAATGGATTTCAGTTTGCCTTGCTCCCATACCAGAGCCTTCTGTGCCTCTCTGCACTCTCCTTGTATTCTGCCGTCTGGTTTGTGGCGTGATACATGAGACAGAGAGCAGTAAATCAGAAGATAGCAGAGGAAACTGTGCAGCTTGGATTGATCGGCCTTGTTATTTTCCCATCTGCTTACGGGGAAATGATTAGCCAGACATGATTGATTCAGATTGTAATAGATTAGACTGGGCCCTGCCTCCCACGCAGTTTCAACGTACCGACCGACAGGCCTCTTGTGTAAAATAGTTGTTAATAAAAGTTATTTTAGAGGGAAAAGTTTCATTTTCCACAACAATACAAACATTCCTTCATACAAAGAGATAAACAGTTTGTGTAGCTTTTTTATTATTACTGCAGGGCAAATAAACTACACTTTTTAAATGGAATTAATCCTGTTTTAATTATTTGAATAAATAAAAAGTGTATTTGATGGTAGGTGGTGAGCATATCACTTCATGTGGACGTCTACTTCTCAAATTTCAGCGGGGTTTAACACATTTTGGTGTTGGTCCGTTTCTCAGCATTGGTATGTCTGAAGACGTGTTTGAAAGTGCATTATGGTCATTAGCTATGGTTGTGTGTGTGTGTGTGTGTGTGTGTGTGTGTGTGTGTGTGTATAAACTTGCCAGCTAATGATTCTTATGATTAAAAAACCTGTGTGTTTTTGCTGAACACAGCTTTGTCCGTTTTCAGTTCTGTTGCATATGTGTGTTCCTCTGGACATTAATGTGTATAGGTTGTGTGTGTGTGCACAGTTGTGTGTCTCGTCCAGCAGCAGAGAAACCCTCGGCTCAGGTTTCAGTGCCGGGAACAACATGCTGGCCATGGGGGAATGACAGGGGAAATTGGAAGGCAGACAGTATGATTTGTGTGTGTACAGACTTCCTTGTGTGTATGTGTATGTGTGTATGTGTGTGTCCTCAGAAGCCTCCATGCATTCCTCCCATTCTCAGCCTCATGGTGGAACCATACTGAGACTCAAAACAACAGGCCAGAGCTGAGCTATATGTGTGCACAATTATCCCTGGGCTAAACACCGCTGGTCGCTGTCTAAATAATATTTATTAACGATGTTGCACAAAGAAAAAGCCCCCGTTTCTGAATGTGAGGTACAAGATAAGAGAGATTTTTAGGGCTTAAACAACAATGTCTCCTTCCTTTGGATTTCATGAGAAGCATGACTCAGTTCCTTTTAGCACAGTAAATCACATACAAATTAAATCAGGAAATGCTAACTCCTTTTCTCTTTTTTTCCATCAGGGAGCTGTGCGAGGAGTCCATGAACCACTCTTTAAGCTCCGCCTCCAGTCTGGACAGCCACGCCCCCTCCGAGAGCAGCGGCCAATCGCAAGCCGTGCGGTGGGAGGAGCAGCAGAAGGTGCTGGCTCTGGAGCAGTTGTGTGGTGTTTTCAGGGTGGACCTGGGTCACATGAGGTCACTGAGGCTCTTCTTCAGGTAACAGGGGGCGCAAAGGTCACGGAGGTCATGTAGGGGTCACCTTTTTGCGCTACTGTTCAAGAACACAAGGTTTTTGTGGGTTTCAGGATGGTGTCGGTTTGTTTTATGAAAATAAGGGGAAAACGATTAGATTTAAGTTAAGTAATGAAACAAAATGGCGTAATTGTATTTAAGTATGTCTGTTACTGACCTATTAAGCCCCTTCCTTGACTTTCTTTTGTGAATCCTATTTTCTGATTGTTCTGAATCTCTTTTTGATGCCTTTGCAGTGATGAGGCGTGTACCAGTGGCCAGCTGGTGATCGCCAGCAGAGAGAGCCAATATAAGATCCTCCACTTTCATCATGCTGGCCTGGACAAGCTGTCTGAGGTCTTCCAACAGTGGAAGTGCTGCAGGGAAACTCAGCTCAAAGACCAGGTCGGGTTCCAATCCAAAATACTTTTTAGCATCTGGTTGTATCAAGAATTGTTCAGGTGTTCTTTCTTAGTTGTGTGCTCTTGTTTTGGTTCTGTGCCCATTTGTTATCCTCATTTCCTTCTTCTTCTGTCAGGTGGCAAATGAGAAATCTTGCATGCAGTTTTCCATCCAGAGGCCCACCCTGCCTTCGGCTGAGACCCACCCCGAGGAGAAGCTCTATCGACGGCTGGAAGTCACCACCTGGCTACGTCACCTCAACCACAATGGCCAGGTGGAGGAGGAGTATAAGCTACGCAAGGTTTGTCTTAGGGTCTGCATGTTTAAAAAAATATGTATAATTAATGTAAATGTTTGTTACAGGTTCAATAGCCTTTGATGATTAAATAAACCGTTTTTGGTTTAAATAAACTAACGTGACAAACATTGCTTCCATGAAATTGAGTAATGTAGATAGACGGCTTAACTAACTAAGAATGACAATACTCATTCAATACTTTTTTTAACAATTTCTAATCATGTCAAAAGGCTGTTAATTGCATACTTGCTTTTTTAAATACTTTGGAAGTTGGATTTAAAATATAATGACTAATAAAAGATGTCAGCAAGTCAAAAAGATCACTACGAATAGAACAAATTAAGAAAAATAGGTAGATACAAATAATAAATGTGTACATAGACTATTGGTGAATATTAAGATCAAAAGCCAAAAAAGGCTTTAATTTGTTGCCATACTTTTACAAATGAATGCGGCTTTTCCTGTAAATAATATTACTTCCAAGTGCAACATTGTTTATTCCCCCAAGCTGCACTTCAAAGACATCACAGACTCTTCTTTCATTTTCTGAAGTACAGCTTTTTCTTTGCTAATGCCACACATAATGAAACTCACTTTGATTTGCCTGTGCTTATTGGCCTTATTTGATGTGGCACACAAAAGGCCTATCCATAGCTTCATTGTGGCGGCATAAGGCTCTGACAACAAATGTTTACTGCCAAAATGACTGAAACCTTTGGTAAACCATAGAGCGACCCATATATGTTTTACATGTATCACAGCAGGAGATACTTCCTTCTGTACACGTTTTACAATCCTACTGCATCACCTCGAAAGCAAATGGTCTCACCTGCTGCTTTCCATGCAGTCAAGCTTCACACTCACTGAAAGTAATATTGAAAGTAAAGCCCACGGTGTATAGCTTTCGGTTTGAATCAGCAACTCTGGTCTTTTAATAATGAGATGGTTTGTCTTGGCCAATGCCCCCCCTCTGAGTCATCTGAGTTCTCTGGGATTGACTCAATTGAGGGTTTACCGTCTTACTGAAATGACTCAGTGGCAGTTAGACTGTGACCAAAAACATTTCCTCTGTAAATACTCAAATGCAGAAACAGGAGAGCAGTGTTTTCGCTGGACATGCAGATATACAGTGTATTTATTTTTTACAGGAGTTTCGGTTTTGCAGCATTTTGCAACACCTGTTTTTGACTTTATTATTATGAGTGTTCTGCGGTATTGCAAAAACTGCACGGAACAAGTGTTGAGATGAATCTGCTCCACCAAATGAAAATCTGCACAAAGATGTTATGTCTACCCTTTGCCTACAATAATAACATACTGAGGCTTGCCAACAACATTGTGTTTGATCCCAACCATGTGTTGAACAGCAAATAAAAATGGTCGCCATCAAATCGGAGATACAGGGTCCCAGGATTTCACAATGTTAGACTGAAGCACTCTTCTATGCACGAGTCAATCCTTAAAATCAATGCAGAGTCAAATCCCAGATCCAATCCATGTTAAAGGGTTTTGAAAATATGTTTTTTAGTGATTGTAATGTTATGTTAAATGTCTCTTCCCTTGTTTCCTGTCTTAATAATTCTCCGTGTTGATGTTGCAAATGGAGCTTCTGTGATGCAAGACCAGTTTCCGACTTTATCAGACGGTAAAGTATCGTTGTCTCAGCCTATCGTTACACTTATGAGACATCAGATGTAGTTCTGTAAGATGACAGCTGAGGGCAGGCTGTGTCATCTACACCACTCTCTGCATATCTTATTTGAAGTGACCCCTCCCTGTGTGCCCCCTGTTTGCCCTTTCGTAATCACCGCATTTGTTCGCCTCCCACTCTCCACCAGGCCATCTTCTTCGGTGGTATCGACCCATCCATCCGTGGTGAGGTGTGGCCCTTCCTGCTGCACTACTACAGCTATGACTCCACCTCCCAGGAGAGAGAGGCCTGGAGGCTGCAAAAACGCACCCACTACCATGAAATCCAGCAGAGGAGGTGGGCAACAGCGTGGTAGAAATGGATATGCATTTGAGTATTTAGAATCCTGCAGATTTCCTGGATTCTGACAACATTTCTGGCCCAAAATGAAGGTTATTTTAGGGTTTATGTGACGTTACAGAAATCAATTAACACAAAATAAACAGCAGTATCCTTGACACTGTGAAACTGCAGGTTGACTGTCACATGGCAGCAGTATCGGCTGCCAAACGCTCAGTCAGTCAAACATTGAACCACATGTGAGTCTGTTGTGGCTTCTCATCGCAGGCGCTGAGCAATCAATACGCACAATCAGCGAAGTGTTAAGGGGAGGTGCCGGGTGCGAAATAAAAAGGTCTCTGGAGAGAAAACATGTCAGCGGTTATCAGATCATATTCATCACACACACACACACACACACACACACACACACACACACACACACACACACACACACACACTTCCTTTAAATCTTTATTTGTGTTCACCAATCAGACAAAGGTTGAGTGTGCACATATTTTCACACATTCTGCTGCTCTCTCTATAATGAAAATGATAATTGGACAGGTTTCTTCTGTATGGCCTATTAACATTTTAAATACGTCAAAAGGCCTTATCGAAAGTCGGGTAATTAAAGCCCATGTTCTGACTTTGATGTGGATTCCTTTTTAAAGCCTGTTTCACTAGAACAGCCATCAGGGCCATGGGTGGATCATTAGGAGGAAGGGTACACGGCCACGGTTTTGTTCCTTGTCTCCTCACCTTCTGTCCTTCCCTTAACCTTAATAACCAAGCAGCTGCAAAGGGAATCAATGCAGCTACTGCAAGTAAGCCTTTTAGTAAGTATATTTATTGGCAATAATTGTCATTAGAACTTGTGGCACATTGTTAGAAAAATGTAAAAAGACTCAGGCATGATGGCATTTAAATTATTTTATAATATAAATTGTTGTGGCCTACAGTAATATATACGTTTACAACCAAGTGTGTAGTACCTCTTTAAGAACACTAAAAGCTAATTAAATCCTATAATTTGATTAACAAACACACAACTATATATACTAAAGGTCCATCTTATCTTATCTTATACTGTCATACATTAGCTTGATTTCTACATCTACTACTTTTACCAGGTATGGCATGAAGACTTACCGTATTGTCTGGCCTTTAAATATCCATCCTTGCACTCAAACACTGGTGGTTATATTTATGGGTGTCTGCAAGTTGAAATTCTCTTAAGTTAATAATAGATTTAAAATCTACCTCGTAACAAAATTCATCTCTGGCTGGTTTGAAGAGGAAGTGTTTATATCTCATCTTGCTGCACCAGTGACTCACACTCTTGTTCTATTTTTGGTTAATATTCTTGGAAGAGATGAGGAAGTTAACTTCTCGCTGTCGGTAATATTCTTTGTTCAAAGACACAACTTGACATGATCAGACCAGGGCTGCAGCTGACAATGATTTTCCTTAGTCCTTTTCTTTATATACTCAATTAATTATTTGGTCTGTAACTAAAAAATGTCTTGTTTTGTACGACCAACGGTGAAAATGCAAA
Organism: Notothenia coriiceps; assembly: GCF_000735185.1. Classification (NCBI taxonomy): domain Eukaryota; kingdom Metazoa; phylum Chordata; class Actinopteri; order Perciformes; family Nototheniidae; genus Notothenia; species Notothenia coriiceps. Next base: position 14,481,333 of record NW_011369945.1, on the reverse strand, counting down.
GAAATGCAGGTTTCAGAACAGACAGCAAGTTTTTCTTTTGGGAGAAGCTGGAATACAAATATGTTGGACTCCTTACTTTATTGTTGAATTGTTTCTACTTGGTGCTGTTTTCTGTGTATTTCCTTGTTGAGATGTTTGCATTTTAAAGGCTTATCTGGGTTTTACAGTGCACACTAACTTACTCTATAAATGCTTTTGTCTTTGGTATTGATCCATGCTATATTCTTGTCCCTATAAGAATAAAACTAAATTATTAACAAATAGTCCAGAGCAGTAGTACTGTCTAAAACTATCAGGCTTCGATTTAATATTAACACAACTACAGTTTTGCTTCACCATACCAGCCTCATGCATATGACATGATGAAAACATGCTCTGAACTCCTGAGAAGCCCTCCTCCAGAGAGAAAGAAAGAAAGATGTTGGGGGGGGGGGTGCAACACACAAACACACGGCGCTGAATCTAAACAGTTGCGTGGCGTTGCATCAGGTGTGCGCTCATTATTCCTGGTGGGGCCACATGGAAAACAAACAGTGTTAATTAAATCCCCTCTGCTTGTTAGGACTTGAGTACATGTGTGCCACACACAGAGTACATTGCTAATATAGTTCCTAACTCTTAGAGGGATGGATGGGTGTTTTATTGTTGTGGTTTTATCCTCAATGGAACAATGGGGCTGAAATACCCCTTCAGTCCACTGCTTGCCCACCCCCACGGCTCATTTGCATCTACCCATTAGTGTTTACACCAGTGTAACATTTGAGGTAAAGATTATTAGATTTCTTTTCATTCTAATTACCCTCATTTCCTAAGAGGGCGCAGTAAATCTTTAACATTCTTGTTCTTGTCCTTTAAAATGATCTTGACTGAGTTTAACTACTTAATTAAGGGCTTCTTGATTTTATTTCTTGTATCAAATTTTTCCATTACCGCCTGGCATATCTTTCAGATTGTCCATGAGCCCGGAGGAGCACAGCGAGTTCTGGAGAAAGGTCCAGTTCACGGTGGATAAAGACGTGGTGAGAACAGACCGCAGCAACCACTTCTTCAGAGGAGAGAATAACCCCAATGTGGAGATCATGAGGTCAGACCACTTCTCTTCATTTCCCCCCTTTTTACCACTCATGATCTCTATCTTTGTCTCTCGTGCCTTCACCTTCCCTCAATCCATCCTTATCATTCCCATTCCTCAGCCCAACGCTCATGCGTACCTATTCATTTCATATTCTGAACCCTAGGGGAGCCGCAAATGAGTTTCATGCTTTATTGACTCTGACTAAGCCGTCTGAGCACTTTTGATGCATACTCGAAGCTAATGGCTTTTCTAAACGAGGAGCAAGAGGATTTAAATAGCATATTAGTTTAGTGACTCTCATCGAGGCTCCTGGTATTTGTCTAGGTATTATGTCTCATGCTGCTTCTGGGGCAGGGTGATCCCAGCACAGGTCCAGATGCACAGCACTTACCTCATGCGTCATCGGACACCTCATATCTATTGTATGGAAATGTTGGGGCATTTGGTCTGAGCATGTCATTCTTTAGATACTGATATTTTTTATATATGTTCCAAACACATAATCTATGTGTGTTTCCCCAAAAACTCCTCCAAATCACATCTATTTTTACTGATAACAATAAAAACAAGTCCTTAGGGTTTTCATTTTGTTTCTACAATCCTTACTAATGCACAAGGACTGCCAGGGAAGTTTACTTCAAAGTAGAACCTGTATACATTAAAAAAAATCATTAATTAGGTCCCTGGTTACCAGAAGAGTTGGCATAGCAACCGCTTAAGAAGGGCTTGTCATGCTTTTCTGGGAATTACCAGCAATGCAGAAACACATGCTGGATCATTCAGTGCTCGGGCGGGACCGTGCTTTTAGTGGTTTGGCTTTAGGGTCGTGAACATTTCTATGGGAGGGATGTGAAATGTTTATGACACTATGTTGCTACACGGTATTGGATGTCCTGTTTTCTGCTGAGATGTTTCTAAGGTGTTCCTGTGCTGTGTTTGACCCAGGCGGATTCTGCTCAACTATGCAGTGTTTAATCCTGACATGGGCTACTGCCAGGGCATGTCGGACCTGGTGGCCCCCCTGCTCACTGAGATCCAGGACGAAAGCGACACCTTCTGGTGCTTCGTAGGCCTCATGGAGAACACCATCTTCATCAGCTCGCCGCGGGATGAAGACATGGAGAGGCAGCTGGTAAGATGTGTCAGATTGTGGAATATAAGTGGAACCAAGATGGAGTAACTCTTCTGTTGAGATACACTTACAGGCGGCAGTAAAGTCCATCTGAAGTGCAAGTCCGCTTTCTAAATCCAACATCTGTGTCCGGATTCTTTTTCTGTACTAAAACCGACAATCCCACGTTAACCAACTTCAGTCTGTAATTGATAAGCAGTGTGAAGGTGAAGGTGTACAACAAAATGCAACACTAAACATTTAGAATATTCATTTAAATCTCTGAAGTTGTGCACCAATGTAGTAGTTTGTTTCAAGCTCAAATGAACTAAACATTCATATGAACCGATACTTATAAGGATCATTGTCTCAGACTTTGATGTTGATAAGTCCAGATTTGTTTTACATTTGTGACACTGTTACCGGGTTCAAAAAGCAACATTTTCTTCATTGTTGTTTTCTTAACATTGACAAATACACCAAACCCCGATCTATTCCAAGTACAAAAGAAATCTATCGAACGTGTGCATCCTGAAGGAGCATAATCCCAGTACAGAAGACCACTAATATCTCACTAGAAATGTACACGTTTGTAAGACAGTGTGTATCCTCCTCCAGATGTACCTGCGGGAGCTGCTGCGCCTCATGCTGCCCCGCTTCCACCAGCACCTCACCGGGCTGGGGGAGGACGGCCTGCAGCTGCTCTTCTGCCACCGCTGGATCCTGCTCTGCTTCAAACGAGAATTCCCCGACACCGAGGCTCTGCGCATGTGGGAGGCCTGCTGGGCTCACTACCAGGTCAGGGCCAAGTCTCAACGGCTCCTTTGCATACACAAGTTTGTGAGAAAAACTTTGCATAAACGAGAAAACAGGCTGCGACTGTTTCACTACAGTATCACATTTTTCATTATTTTCAGGAAGCATGCAGCTAATATAAAATTTGCCATTTAAAAAAATCCCATGTTATCCCTTTTTAAAGCCTGTCTCTACAGACTATAATAATCCTCCTAAATACATTTAACATGTCATACTACCCCTTGGTTTTGAAGAGGTTTAATTCAACAGCGATACGTAATACTTTCAGTAGAGATTCAACATATATAATATCAACTATTGATTTTGTTCACATGAAAATGAAACATTTCGAATGTCCTTATGGCCTCGCAGCTTTGTAAATTAATATTGTAAAAAGTAATACAAATGTTATCAATTCAATAATCTTAGATATGATATAGAATTTATATCAGTCTTCCTGCTGCATGCCATTCTTTCTAGATGTTATGATTGTTAGATCCAGGTGCTGGTAGAGGAAATAGCAGAGTAAAAACCTCGGTTTAGAAGCAAGAATTTCTGATTAATATTTTTTTTCTGTGTATGGAAGACATCAATTCATTTGTTGTTAACTTAAAATTCCAAATACTATACCTTCATAATTTGCATTTCCCTTGAACTGGGTTTCTTGGTGGATTTGAATTTTGTGCTACTATTTTTTGTCCTTCCTCTACAGATGGTACATTTCAAATTGTACCCCGCAGCAAGGTCACAACTAAATCCAGAGATCGGAGACCATGTTTTCATTAGGGCTTAAAAAAACGGCTAATTTGCAAATATTCCTGCTTTCGTGTTTCAGTATTGACTTGCTGACGAACATTTCCCCCTCTCTTCATAGACAGACTACTTTCACCTGTTCCTGTGTGTGGCCATCATTGTTCTGTACGGGGAGGATGTGTCAGATCAGCAGCTCGCCACGGACCAAATGTTGCTCCACTTCAGCAACCTCTCCATGCACATGAATGGAGAGCTGGTGTTACGCAAGGTAAACAGCAGTAAATGCTCTGGGTTTTCCCGCTTATTGTCAACTGTGTATAGGGTCGCAAAGAGTGGGAGAAATTCCACAAAATGTCCATGACATTTTTGCATAATTTCTGAGAAATTTCAAGGGGAAGTTAGGCTCTGGAATTTTCTATCATCACCTTAAAAATAAATTCAGTAAATGTACATCCCTCTGAGTGCATTCTCCTTTAACATTCATTTTTGATGGTAAAACATTTATTTAATAAATGAGTTTTCTCTTTTAACCCTAAATTGAGAAACAGCCAATGTTGCTGTCACAAGGTTTTAAAGTACCTTTCAGGTTTAGTTCAATTGTTACCTAGCTAACTCACCACTTGGCTCGTTTCACATTGTGACGCATTCATAGATTTGTCAGAGAAGTTGATTATGTATGCGTTAGATATTGTATAATATTTCAATTTGCATATAACATGGTTAATGACATGGTAAATAGTACCAGAGCGATTCCCATAAGATCCCATTCATTCTCTTTAATTTCTACGGAAATATTTAACCTTGAATATTCCCCACCCATAGTAAATAGGACGTCACTCATCCTTAACTATTAAAATAATCTGTGGTTATGACCATGTTTCCCAGGCGGCTGCATTACATTTATCAAAATACAGTGTTGTCTTTGCATCACGAAGCCCCCCCTAACGCTGCAGCAGAGCGCCTCTGACACACTGTAACCTGCTGCAGAGGCCTTGAGGTGCCGAATGGGATGCGGCCGTGCCTTGCAGAGGATTTATGATCTGCATCCCTGCTATTGTGTCAGTGCCTCATGTTTATGGATGCTGTGTTGGTACGGCTGCAACCACAGGCAGTGCGCTACGTTAGCATGCAGCTGGCGTGGCTCCTTTTCGTTGTTGCCTGAGATTTTGCATCCGATGCACGCTGGCTTTTTAGCTCGCTGACCTTGACATTGTTTTGTTACCAGACTCAAGGGTATTGTTTTAATCTAAAGCTTTCTCCACTGTGATATCAGCAACTGTTTAGCATTCCCTGACTGTGTTTCTTGTCAATACAAAGTTCCTTTCACTCTTTTACATATTTTATTTAATTTTGACACTTTTGCCCTTGCGCTTCCAGGCCCGCAGCCTTCTCTACCAGTTCCGCCTGCTACCCAGAATCCCCTGCAGCCTACACGACCTTTGTAAACTGTGTGGCCCGGGGATGTGGGACAGCCGCTACATCCCCACTGTGGAGTGTTCTGGTGAACACCCGGACTCACAGAGCTGCCCCTATGGAGGCACCTCCACCCCCCAGCCCTCCTCACCCTCCCTCTCAATCACGCCTTCGCCCTCAACCAACCCCACCCCCACGCCGGAGGGCAAAAAAATCTCCAAAACCAGGGATATTTTCACCTTCCGGAAACAGTCCTGAGGGCAGGGGCTTTGGGGAGTTTGGCTGGTCTTTGCCTCACGTTGGTTTGGATCCATCTGCTGGAACAATTTGTCCCTCCCTCTGACTCCTCTCCCCCAAAGTCCCTGCTTCTACGATCTTACTGAGGATGATTGTCACTTTTCATGTGGTGCAATGTTGAACCCTGCCTTACCAGAATGTTATTTGCATCGTTCAGTATCACATGATTCTGCGATGAGGACGGTTTGCTGCTGGACGGGCAGCAGAGCAGGGGGCTGCTCTCCTCTTGGAGCAGGATGGACAATCACCGGGGAATTGTTGCTCCGGGGCTACTTCAGGTTTGAGTCTGCTGCTGGCTTGGCAAACTTCCATGGGCTTTGTGGGCAGGGGTCACATCAGGGTCTGAGGCAAGCGGCCTGAAATCGTGCGGACTGCTCTGACCGAGGGTCAAATGTAACTGGAGATTCATTCACAGGACATGAACTTGAATTTATGAAAAATGTTCTCACAATAGAATACTTGTGTGAATATCAAATTACATGTGCAGATCTCGAGTCTGAGCAGGACATTTTTAACAAGAAATCCAAACCCTCTGTGCTAACAAAGAGGGGTTGACCTACAAATGATATTATAAGAAATGAATGGTACTTACATTTTTTCTTTAATTTTGTTTTTAAACAAGTGAATGTTTGCGTTTATATCAGCAATTACAAATATTTAGCAATATTATAGCCTTGCATGAGCAACTCCTCGACATATAGAGGGCACAACATGTTTGATGGAAAACACACAAGCCCAAAACAGAGGTAAGAATGTGTTTACAGGACAAACACTCGCATCATGACAGGGCTCTGCATATATCCTCTTTCCTATCAGATTAAGGAAAGGAACATTCTCATAATATCACTCCGTTAAAAAATAGTTTTCCCGTCAGGCAGGAGGAATCCAGGCATTTGTTTCCTTCTGGTAAGTCAGACACAAATGTTCTCGCTACCTGTTGAGACAGGAGCTTAATCATTTCCCACCCTAAGATATCATTTCAAGCGTGTTGAGGTATTGAATTCAATCAATCAATGTTTATTTATAGAATTGATATGACAGCGCTGTCAGCCAAAGAAAGAATACATCATGTTTTTATCCTGACAGAAAAATAGACAGCTTTGTGTTTTACTCGAAGACTTTTCTTCATTTTTAGAAAGGCTTGTGAAAAATTGACAGCACAGTGTTTTTATTTCCCTTCAGTGTTCTCTTCACTTTCACCTTAAAAGCGAATGACAAAGCACTATCAACACTCAGAATCAGTCCACATGAATGTATCCGCTTTTTGTGTTTCTTCTCACTCACCAGGGTGAAACTGTACGGTGTGTGAGAGCGAGTGTGTGTATAAACTGGAGTGACCTCCAAACATCTGGTAATGAGTTGGAGAACAGCCGTAGAGCCCCCCCCCCTGACCAGTCTCTTTAATTACAGCTGTGATCATAGGGGGGGGGGGGGGGAAAGAAGAAAATTGGGACTCTTTAGAGAAATACAATGGGGCAGAGGGGAAAGGGACGATTTAAGCTTCACAGGGGGATAGAAAGTGATCAGCATCCTGCCTCTGTGATTTGCAAGTCCCAGATGTAAAGATGGTCTCCCCTCCGAGGCTTTTGAGTGACACTCCTGGGGCTGAAAACATCTTCAAATTGCTGCTAAAATGTAACATTAAGACCTTCAATCAGCAACCCCCCCCNTGGGAGTCATTATGACCTCTTTGGTCAGGGTTACGCAGCCACAGAAGGCCACACCCTCTTGGGCCCATGAGAGCTTGGCCTATAGGCATACAGTATTAAGAGACAAACTGCTGGCATCACTGAAGGAAAGCTCTACACCTGCTTGTAAAGGAGGGATACTTCAAAGATCAAACTCTACTGTATGATGCAAACACATGTTTATACAGTGTTTCATCAATATATTATAGGTCTCAGATATATACAAACATGTCTCTGAAGTGTTTGGCTCGAAATACCAAACAGATCATGCACTGCAGCATCCCATAATCCCCTCTGTTTCAGCCCTGTTTCAAAAGTGCTGATTCTCTGTCTGTTACTTTAGATGAAAATAAGAAGCCACTCCCCACGCCCCTCTGAGAGATATTTGGTTAAAAATAACACAATGGTGCTCCAGGAGGAGATTCAGGTGATAAGGTTACCTTGGTTGGTTATTGGCTAATGGTTACACAAGCCAAAAAATCGTTATGACATCATAAAGTGGCCCAAATCTGATCAGCTCATTTTAAGACAGACATTTTATATAAATGAATAAGGACAAAAAGTGAGCAAATCTTTTTTCCTGAAACTTTCAGAATCTTTTTACACAGAAGGGACACATGTTGATGCATAAAAGACATGAAAAAGTGGATTTTGCATAATAGGTGATCTTTAAGCAAGTGATCTGTGTGCTTCTTCCACCACTGGTTCATCATGACCATTACCATCCAATCTGCAGTTAGGATGTCAGGAAAGGGTTAAAGAATGGGATTTTGCTCTGTCTTTGCCAACAACCTGCTGGTTATCATTCCAACCAGACCTTTGCTGATTCTGCCCAATGTTTTATATGGTCCTTATTAGATCCCTGAACTGTTTTACTCCATATCACAGTGTCCACTTCTCACTTTTAAGGAGCTCTGCCAACGTAGCCAAGCCCGATGCCAACAGAAATGTCTGCCCCTAATTTAGGTACCCTGCTGCATTCCTGGCCTAAAACAAAGCGGTGGCTGTTCACCATACTAAGGCGATCTTGCAACAGATACCAGCTCCATGTTGAAACGGACTCTAATCCCTCTTTTCACACTGGCCTCTTGGTCCTCATCCAGTTGTACTACAATTGAACTCCCTGGGGGTATAAGCACACTCATTTCTTTCCTGGCCCTAATAGTAAAAGTGATAAGGCATTTTATAAATAACACATGTTTCATTAAATGCAGATCTCAAAGGGGAACCCGGAGGATAAAGCCACACTGTAATTAAAAGCAGGTAAAACAACAGGGGAAAGGTTCAATCTGAAGCAGCGGGGTAAGAATTTGTGGTTAGCTTTTTAGTAACTCAGAAATACTGCGATCATTTCAAAAATAAAATATTAAAGGATTTCTTTAATTGAGTCCAGTGTCTGATGTGCCTTCAGGTGGTCGGGAAGTGCGTTCAAGAGGAACAAAGCAGCTCTTTCCGAAAGACAAACCCCCCCCACGGTTCATGTTAGACCTGGAGGATTAGACTGGATGCTCAACCTGGTGCTGCAAATGGAGGTTTAGAAGTTCTTCCTCATGGTTACATCTGTCTAGCTAAGTTTCACTCCCATTTCGCTTTTTCACACTGCTCATTTCCCTTCGCCTCTCCTTGCTCCCCCTCTTTCTCTCGTCCTCTCCCACTCTCTCTGCCTGAGCCTGCCCTGACCCAGACGTCTGTTCCCTGTCTGAGCTCCTGCCAGATTCCTGCAAGGGGAGGAATGCACAAGAGGGCCTCGCCGAGCCACAATTAACATTTCGTCGGTGCTTCGCCCACACCTATGCAGGGTGCTTAATGATGGCATATTCATGAAAAGCAAATATTTGCACAGAAAAGCTGTCTCCCAGCGACCGGCGAGAAGAAGGGGAAGATAATTGAAAGGAGCTTGCGGCACTTCTAACACACAAAAAAAGGCCAGAATGAGGTAAAAAAGAAAAGAAGAGCAAAGATAAATGGAGGGCTGGGAATTGAAGAGACTGTTGGTAGAGAGAGGATACCCTGTGAGGAGTGTGTAGTGACAGGAGAAAACCCTCTCTGTGGGGGGGAAGTGGCTCATGCTGAGAGGGCACCAGCAACACTGAAAAGAATCCCGGAAAATCAGAGAAGGCAGGGATGCAGAATAAAGAGGGAGAGAGAGAGAGAGAGAGAGGACCAGGGGTGACAGGTAGAGTGGAATCTTTTTTAGCAGGAAAATCAGATACAGTAAAACAGAGATGTGTTAAAAAACAGATAAGAAGAAGAAATTCACGGTTGACAAAGGATCGAGAAGGAGAGATGATACACTGACGGTTTTCCAAGAGGAGCAGACTGTATAACGTCCTCCATTTCCCCAATGAACATCCCTCCCTACTGCTGCCCCCAGCTGGGAGCGCACACACACATTCACACTCACAGACACACACAAAATCACACATGCACACAAACACATCCAGCCACTGCTGTCTGGTTGGGGGAGGGGAACAGTGAGATGCAGGGAAAAGGCGAGGGATGGTGATGGAGAGGGGAAAGAGAAGAGCAACAGAGAGGGATGCAACAAGAAGGGGAGGATGAGGAAGGGGAAGAGAGATCCGATCGAAGGACGTGAAAGAAAGACACAAAGAGGGGGAGGTGGAAGGAGAACAGAAAAGAAAAAGAGAGAAATGATGTTACACATGGCGTGTCTGTGTGTGTGCTTCCACCTGCACTGCAATGCTTACATTGTAAATCATCCACCTGACTCAGCATCCCACTCACACACATTTAAACTCACACACTCCTCTCTATTCATCATCCATGTTCTCCTGCCCGCTGCCACACACACACACACTTAAAATTCCAACTAAATCCCCCAGCACAGAAGTAATTCAGGAGTCAATAACACGTTACACATGCACCCCTCGAAAACACATAGATGCACCCATCCCCCTTCAGAACATTCACATATACACTCCTACACACACATGCAGTCCTAAATGAGACAGCTGGAGCTATCAAACCAAAGCCTGTGAGAGCCAGCTTTCTTCAGATGGATTTGAGATGTGGGCTTTACCGTATCATCTGCCAGCACGCTGCTGGGAATGAGACGTCACGTTCATAACAGCCTACTGCCTTATAAGGCAATTATCTCTCTCTCTTCTCTACCCAGTCTCTCTCTCACTTTCTCTCCCCCTTCAGTGGGGGAGGGATGAGTGGTTTCAATTATGTGAAACAAAGACCAAATTAGGCACCTGGCAATTTCAATATGGCCTCTTTCTCTGCATCAAGTTGATAGGATGTGGATTTGATAGGGAGGTAATGTGTTTGCATGCATCTCAGTCTCATGGACGATGAACACATGCATTGGTTTGCACGGTGATAAACAAATTGCTTTGGAATTTAACAACAGCAAGAAAACAAGATTATATTTCTTAACCTTGTAGAAATAAATGACCAACAATGGACACAATATTTCTAAAAAGAACATGTTCTTTTGTTCTTATCGAGGAAAGTAAACACTGCTGTGCACATTCCATTATGCCGGTCACACAAAGGCTCAGCAGCAGGCCGTGATCGATCCGCCCGCGGCAGCTTTGAGGGCACATTGAGACTCTTCTCTCATTGACTACTTTACAATCAATAGTAGCTGATTACCGGCTGCAGAAACGAGCATGGGGTATCTGACACTGCTGTGATCGTGCACTCGGTTTCACACACAGACCACAATGAACACAATATATACAAATGCAACCAGTTGCCGTTCTCAAACACTCTTTCTCTCTCACCAGCACACACACACAACACACTTAAAAAGGTACAATCTCACGCCCACACCGACCATAAGCTAGATAATCTCTCTAATGAGGGATGGCGGGTTGCTGCTGTATTGAAGCTGTCTTCTGTCGGACAGTGCGGCCTACACACAGGGCCGTGAGTAATGGATTTTACTGCAGTAATAACTGTAAATGCTTTTTTATTTCAATGTCCTTTATCCTCAATTTAGTTTAGCACCATCCGACCGTGAAGCCCAACATTATCTCCTGACACCATATTTAAACACCCCAAGTGAAGGATGGAAAAATCAACTCTTCCTCGTGTATGAGAGTGCGCTCAACCATCCCCTTTTTTCCATCTCCATGTATGGTGCTGCAGTGAGGCTGCGAGGGGACCTTCCTCCGCTCTATGCCCCTCACAGGCAGCTCAGCGCCTGCACTGCTCTAATCCACTGAGCTGCTAAGGAAAGAGTGCTGACGGTGCCTTTTTCTACAGACTATCTGCTAATCCAGCTGGCTGCAGGTCTGGGAGAATAATCCTGGATTAGGGAGTCCTCCCCATGGAGCGACCATGGGGTCCCTCATGGGGGCCCCGTCACACTGAGCTGTGCCTGAGGCATAGCACCTTTCACATTGTGAGAGAACATAACAGACAATCCAAAAACAGCTAAACAGTGTCTGATTAGGATTGCATTGCACCAAATCTCGCTTTGTCGCCCTGAGGGGACCTGCAGTGCTTATTGGAGATGAATAATAGTAAAGAGGGATAATGGTGGATAGGCCCTTGTGATGTTACAAGTGCCTTTCATTTGAAGTGACAAAGATTTGGATTCAAGAACGGGTGGAAATGAGCCCCCAACGAGGCACTTTGTTAGCACAGGATACACTCTAATTGGTGCATTGTTAGACTGACAGCTATTGTCTTAATGAGAACCCTGCCATGTGTGTGTGTGTGTGTGTGTGTGTGTGTTCCTACTTTAACCTTACTAACCACAAGTGTTCTAATAAAAAAAGACGCTACAAGACACAGGCACAAATAATGAATGTGAAAAAGCTACAAAAGGTTTAATTGACTGGAAATAAAAAGAACCCACTAGGAGTCATGGTGATGACACATAGCTTATTAACGCACACTTTAGAAGGCAACATATGTCAGCCCAGAGTCAAATAACAAACAACAGAGCAGATTCACAAATAAATGAAGGATCACTGCAAAGCCACAATCTACCAGCGGAGAGCCAAACACATTCTTCATACATTGACAACACAAGAGAGGTATCACGATCTTCTAAACAAGGTAAGATGTGCCAGAGCAGACTCACTTGGTGGCATGCAGTAATGATAAGTCGTCTTCAACACAAGCAGAGAGTAGAGATGTTGTTACATATTCAATAACAGGAGCGTTTCAATTCCTTTAAATTGATCAGTAATTAAGGTGAAGGCTATTTTCATCATCTCCTATATAGAAATCAATTACTTGCTGCCAAGCACGATCATGGATGCAATTAAATACAAATAAATGATGCTGCTCTGGGGTGAATTTTCCAGCAGGTCAATACAGAATTTGTATTTCAGTCACCGTATTTAAGATTGATCCAGAGCTCATCTCGGGGCTGAGAGTCAGGACATGGAGCATTATTAGCATAGATAGACGATCGGTTATCAACAGGCTTTCTCATGTGTTCACGTGACCTCCTCCCTCAGCACACAATCACCACTTTATTTACCTGCATGGCTGCCCAGGAGAGAGGGGAGCTTGCGTCAGTGCACATATCCCTCAGCCCCAGTGAAGCACAACAGGGGACAGCAGGGAGGCTTAATGCAGCGGAGGTGTGTGGACACATCATGGCAACATCACTAATGGTTGTCAAGATAGCTCCTGGCTCCTGCCTGTGAATTTCCCCTACAACGTTTGATTTTAAATGTAAAGGGAAAAGTTATTTGTCCATTTTTATTGTTATAATGGACATTGTAAAGCTTGTATCCAATGGTGGGCATTGTTTTTAATGATATCTTATTATATGTTATTGATAAAGTAGAAGACTGGTGTTGATTTATTGTGTTTCTTATTGATATCATCAACGTATCTCATTAAAAGATGAGACCGAACAAGGTCTATTCAACCTCTCATTTATTTCTGAGTGGGGTCTTCATTCATACCAATGACATTAATCTTAATGTCTCATAAATATTCAGTTATTTTCTGAAAAAGCTGGGGGAGTTGCTCAAAAATGAAAAGCAGAATTATTGGTCATATATTTAACAACTCTTCATATCATTTTTTTTTGTATGTCTACTGGTCTTGTCATAAGAGAATTAGCATTGCATTATTCTATATGTTTGTTATTATCAACAAAGCACATCAAAAGACCAAATTCAAAAAAATCAATAAACCTCCAGTAGTTTGAATAAATGTTGTTCAATCAAACTTTCTTTTATTAAAAAAACGAACATTGCCAGACTTTTCCATGAACAACTCTGAGCAAAAGGATCAACATTATACATACAGTATAATAATTAAAAGCATGTCGCATTACTACATCATGTGATTGAAGCACAGTGTCAAAAGCCTCTAATGTCATACTGTTAAACTGCACGCTTTTACAGAATAAGATAAGTAATTCCTGGGATAATGATTTTCTTTGCAGCAATATAAAAGTAAAATGTACATACAAATCTAATATATTTCACAAGCTGAGTGTGTAATGCTAAAAGTCTATTTTCAATCTAATATAAATCATAAAGCATTTACAATGAGAAAATCAATGCAAAGCTGTGTCTTAGTTATTCATTTCCTCCATTGTTCTGCCTCCAACTAAATATGCAAACACGCCCAGGAAGACCGATGGGACGAGGGAGGGAAAATATACACAAAATAATACAGATGTGTGTTTGCATTCACAAGCACACACACCCACACCTCCTCTGTGTGTCTATCTCACACTCACACAATGTAAACCAATTGCAAAGTTAATGCGGCACATACCACGCACTACAATCCTTCATAACACCTGTGACATATCTCAGACGCATTCAGCATGGCAAAGGCTCAAAACAACCTGTGAGCTCTAAAATACACAGAAAGTCAGAACATATATCTTCACCCCCGTCACCCTCAATCCTCCGACTCCCAGCTCCCCCCCCACCCCCGTTTGCCTGCAGCTATTCGGAGAAAAGCCTCATTTTCATTTCAATCTTCTGCATGATATAGAGCATGGCTGCCATAAGCTGACTCCTTCACCTAAACGCTGCTAACAGTTTAATAGAGCACAGACGAGACGGGCTTGAAAGAGCGACTATTGTCATGATAAGAGGCCAAGTCAATCTATTTGCATTCAGGGGTGAAACGACAGATCTATTTTTGTGCCTTCTTACATGAATAGAAAGAGGAGAGTGGAGGGTACAGATGGCTGCGGCAACATGGAAGCCTTGATCTATGCATGTCGTACTTCATCACTTACTATGTATAAAGATATCAGTACCTACAAGCAAATGACAGGCTTCATTCGTTCAACACAAGCACCTTTTTTGAATACCCAGCGCTGAATATTGCAAGGTCTGAAGCTTCAGCAGAGCCATGAGGCAATAATTCAAATAGCAGATTCTTTCTTGATGCCGTTACAAATCCTGGCTGTGGAGAGACATGGTTCTCATACCTTTTAAATTGTTCTTTCCAAGTAAATTCAATAGGGGATGACCCCACATTTCTCCTCTGTAAACCTGCTCTGCACACGTTGAATTTGCAGAAGATACATTAAGAAGAGTATTCAGGAGGTGGAGATTTCCTGACTTTGAAATAGAACGCACAGTGTTTCTTTTAGATCTTCTCATATAAATGGTAGGAACCTGTTACGAAAAGGACAGTACATCCAAAGGCTGGAGAGCTCAAACTGGTTTTATCATGCTCAAAGGACACCAGAGTTGTGGGGTTACACGCAGATAGCTATTGGAGCACTTCTTTTTATTATTTATGTATAAAAGCATTTGAAAATATGTTTAAATTAAGTGTTTTTATGTGTCAAGTTCCAAAAACACATCTCCAGTTTGTAACACCGGTTTTATCTATAACAATTTATCTCCAATACAGAGATACTCGAGTGACTTCAGTAATGTTTTCCCTTAGAGAGCCACAGAGGACATTGTATGCAATTTGTACAGGATGGTCAGTGCTCCTCGTGACTATTAAACCGGCATAATGTGTAAAATCGGTGGAGATTCCCTTTAATGTATCTCTAATGGGTGTACGAATAATGCAGAGCCCTTTCATTTAAATCTGTTTCAATAACTTATTTGAATGATCCTTTGAAATTCATTCAGGAGTTTAAAAGGTTCAACGCTTTGAAACGGAACATAAAAGAGGAAAAATCTGTATTTGTGAGGACAAATGATGACATGAGTCTGAACTAGAAATAAGCAGAGCAGCATGTTGTGAGACACTGATGGATCAGCCTGCTGACTGTAACCCTGGAAGGCCCATTAACACCTCCAGAGGGTACAGCCCAGCCCCCTCCATAAACAGCCCAGCCGGAGGTCCTTCCTAATGGGCTAAGCTCATTCCCAGCCTGGCCTGCTCCAGGTGTGGAAGCAGAGCCCTGTAATTGATAATTAGGGGGCAATAACCCAGCGTTCAATACAGGCCTCACGACAGGAGAGTGGCCAGGCTCCACACTGTCAGTCAGAGGCAGGAGAAGCAAGAGAATTGAGGGGGAGGGCTGTAATTCATCAAGGGGGGCTATTAGAGGGTGGTAGGGTGTCGTTTCTTGAATAACACATGTAGAAAAGGCAGGCTTTCGTGTGTGATGCACTGATACAGAATATTTTCTCCAACACAAAAAGAGCCTACAGAGAGAGTGCTTTGCGTAGGTGACTGATGGTGTCTGTGGTGCTCATGCCGAATAAAGTTGTAAAACACAGGGGACTTCAGGTCATGCATTTCAGTCACACACAAACGTTTGTACTGTTAAACCGCAGATCTTATAAAACATGATAACGTACTAAAAAATTATGTAACCTAACTGCGTGGAGATAAGCAAAGTGCCTCCAACGAGCAGTAGACTTTACAACAGGGTGATTTAGTTTATGGTGTTCCACGTGTTGCTCCATCACCCACAGTATCTTTCTGTAAATAAAACCAAATTAGACCATCAAACGACGCAAAGAGGCTAAATATTTGAGTAATGCGGAGTGGCGTTTTATTCATTGATGCATTTATTGTCATTTCCCCCTCCATCTTGTTTTCTGCCACAGTAATGCATTAGCCCTCAGTGACGCTATCAATCAGAGGCTAATGGGTTGTAATTGGAGGCAGGCCCCAACATCACAGACAGCGGGGTCTCTGGATGGCATAATAATCACACGTACAGTGGAGAATCGCGATTAGGTCCCTGGGCGATCTCGTGGTACAGGTTAACATCATTTCCAACTCATTTTCCCATTGAAACCGATAATACTCAACCCCGGTGATGTCTTGCGTTAATCAACAAGGTTAATATAGTGAGAGGTTAAAAGAGAGATGACAGAGGAATGAAAGGGAGTGTTAGATCAGTCAATGGGAATAAAAAATACTGCAGCATTTTGAGTCTTTACGTGTGGATCCTTCAGGGAAAAATTGTTCAAATTGTGTTTTCCTGAAAACCCTCAGTGAGTAAACCGGAATACCTGCGCCGCCGGAGCCATTCCCCAAAGACGACTGTCAGCCCAAAGTCTTCCTTCCACTTTCAAGCCACCTGACGCTGTCTGATGCTATCTTCACACAGCTGTCCGTGACAGTCAGTTGATCGCTGTCAAATGTCTGAGCCATCACACACACACGTACACACACATACACGGTTAAAGAGCCACAACAAACAGCAGAAGCTGATAAGACTGTGGGTTAAACTCAGGAAAAACACACCGTCTGCTTTGCTGCTTTTTCTCATGGGAGGCCTTACCGTTTGTCAGAAAACAGGAATTAATATCCCCTGCTGAATTCACACCTCAGGTATTTTATCGTTGCAGAGTTAAAGGAAGGCACACTACAAACAACTTCTTACTTCATATATGAGATCATGTGTGCCAGTTCTTTAGAATGGAAGTAGAGAGCAGATCAAGTGTTGTAGATGTCTGAAAACATAAAAGTTTCATAAAGATGCTCTCTGTTTTCACACATGCTGCAGCTGAGAGCCCAAAACCTATAATGGCTATCAAATTAGCCATTTAGCGAGTGAAACCAGATCATTTCTACAAGCTTAGGTAACCACAAACAGAGACAGAAAGAAATCATTGAGGCTAATTTGACATATTCAACAGTATTTTATCAGCAACTGAATCCTTTTTTATATATTTCCACTCCTTGCTGCAGAACATAACTTGTGAAATTCAAGTTTTTCGCTTGAATCACTACTTAGGCTAAAACAAGTGTAGGACTCACAAATATAAGAGATGGGGTAAACATGAGACAGTTCAACAAAACGATGAATCATTATTACAGCTGTGCGTGGATTGAATGGAACAGTTTTTACTCTTGTTATGTCTTCTCCAGTAAATCAGTTAGCTTTGTGCAAACACACCAGTGGTTTCCTGCTGACCTGCTGGAAAACCAGAGTAAACAATTCCAGGCAATTGAAAACTGCCATACATCGTGTTTCCACACTTTCTAGTCAAACTGGTTTACAGAGCATGTGATCAGAATGTAAAAGTATGTTGTTGTTCATTTAAAAAGGGGAGAAACCCTCAACTTGATTTCACACGTCTAAGATGTCAGCATGATATAAATCCTGCAGCTGTTTGACTTCCTGGTCAGCGATGTTTGAGATATATTACTGACATTATATATCTCAAACAGAAAATCTATAATAGGATCACCAAGTCTTAATTTCCAGTTACTGGAGATCAATATTTGTTTTTACTTACTGGCTTCACTGTCCTGATATTCCATTAATGTTTTTCAGTTGTATTGATGGATACAGTAACAACAACGATACTGTATGGAGATTATAAGCATAGCATTTATCCAGAAGCAAAGTAGGTCAAGTTGTTTGCCCAAGTATTATTATTATTTTATATATTTTTTTATATTTATATTATATATTATTTATATTATTTATATTATATTATATATTAAATACTGTCATTCATCATAGCTTTCACTCTTTAAATAATTTAATAGAACCTAACCATTTACCGCATTTCTACCATGACTGATATTTTTTCATTTTTCAATAAATGCATCTAATTTAATTTCATAAATCATTTTGGTGATGAAGTTATTTTTTCTATATTAACCTTAATATCCATGTGTTTACTTCATAAATAACAAAACAATAGACAGACTTCCATTACTGGATCAGTGATGTTTAATGATGAAAAGCATTGGCGGTAGTTCTGTAAATCCCAGCAGAAAAGCATTTATAAATCAAATGCTTGGTACGTTTTGTTGTAAAACATTTGATGCCGGTGTTTTCATTAATACCAACCATAAGAATAGGCTCTTTTTTCTCTGAGATGTGTACAGTAATACATCAACATACCATAGAGATCAACAGCAACATTGTACATTCAGTGATGACTGATAAAACCCCTTTAAAAATAGGAGTAGTCATGAAGGAGGCTCGTGATTTACGGTGCCTTTGCAGACAATGTGATTTCAATGAGGATTTGAATAAAATTCATGAACACACACACACACACACACACACACACACACACACACACACACACACACACACACACACACACACACACACACACACACACACACACACACACACACACACTTTCCCATCGTGCNTTGAAAAGATAATACATTTGCAACATAGGTAGTCCAAATGTTTGGAAATGAGTCCTGGATGGATATCCTCGTGGATTCATCTTCCTATTATACACACATGCATTTCCAAACATTTGGACTACCTATGTTGCAAATGTATTATCTTTTCAATTTACACACGGCATCTATTGCACGTCTGTCCGTCCTGGGAGAGGGATCCCTCCTCTGTTGCTCTCCCTGAGGTTTCTCCCATTTTTCCCTTTAAACTGTGGGTTTTCTCTGGAAGTTTTTCCTTGTACGATGTGAGGGTCTAAGGACAGAGGGTGTCGTATTGTCATACTGATATTCTGTACAAACTTTGAAGTCCACTGAGACAAATGTAACATTTGTGATATTGGGCTATATAAATAAACATTGATTGATTGATTGATTGATTGATTGATTGATTGATTGATTGAATAGTCAGTGCATATTATTATTGTATGGCTCCTTGTAGGCCGATGGTACCACACAGAGTAAGCTGCCATGTCACAGAGTCTGTCCCTTTTTGATGTCCTGTCTAGGTGTTGGTGGATTGTCTCACCCCCCTCCTGCCCTCCCCACTGACAGCAGCTTTGACTCCCTCTTTAAAGAGTTCACCAGCTTCATGTTTGGCTCAGAGGAGAGACGGGTGTCCTCTCCAGAGCTCCAGGACTCGTCTGGATACCAGGCAAGTCTCCGTCTGTGTGTCAAACCCATTGCTTGTAATCATGAAACAGCAAAGTGAGGTGTGTGTTGTGGTGTGTTCCAGTATGGGGAAGTGATGCTGACAGCGGACAGAGGGGTGTTCCTGCTGCCAGCGGCTGCCATCACGGCTGACTGTGTGGACAGCAGTCCTGCAGGTAAACGCCGTCAGATCCTCACTGTGATGATGGGGCAATGATACATGCTTCAAAGTGTGACAGTAGAACAAGAAGAGACAGCATTAAGAGAGCAAAGTGAGTCAGCAAGGGTGCGCTGATGATGTATTTGTGTAGGCCCACCTGGAAGTCATCATAACATCCCTCAACAAAAAGCAATGGGACTATTCCCTAGGATTGGAATATTGCCAAAACAAAACTGGTTTATGATAATTACACGATTTGTTCAGAAGGATAACTCCTACATTTTAACACCAATGTAGGATTCTTGAAGCATTAATGCAATAGGCAGAAGTGAAAAGCTACCGTTAGGCTAGGAACTACATCATAATCACCCTGCTAAGCTAAAGGCGGCTAATGTTTGCCGTGATGGCGTTTACTAGTCTTATTTAGTCAGTTGTTAGCAACCACTGTCTTTATGACACATAAAAGCTTCGGACATCACCAGTGGGGGATTAAGCGACCTATTATAGGTCTTAGAATTCACTTAGAAATCCCCTTAGCTTATATTGACCACAGAACTTATTTCAGTATTTTAACCAAAGCCATATTGACTGAAACAAGGGAACAGGAATTAGTCAAATACTGAATCATCTCTGGTTTTTATGACTCAGTAAGCTACACATTGATATCTACAGTATCTAGATTCAAATCACAGTGTCAGACTGTCAGATATGAAATACATCCTCAGTATTTGGAGCCTTTTTAATAAGTCCAATCACAGTAAGAACGCTTCATGTCAGGAGTTTGATTAAGGTTAGCTTGAACTCTGAGCTGGGAGTACTCCCCCTTGTTCACATGGAGTTACCTTTGTCACGCTTCCACCCACTGGTTGATTGTAAATGGGTCCTCACGAAGCGATTGTAGGATAGTAAATAGAAATATACATGATGTGCAGAACTGATTTGAAAGAGATGAACATGTATTTGTAGTTTTGCTGAAGTGTCATAACAACAACATTTATGAGAGGATAGGCAGAGTCACAAGACTGCAGTCATAACACAAAGTGCAACACAAAAAGCCAGCGGGGGGGTAACACAGCAGACACTTTTCTGTCTTTGCTTCTCAAACAAGGGCAATGCTTCATGCTTTTATTTACTCACATGATTTCATCTTTCTATGCTATCATTATTTCAGTTGCACCAGTTCAATATTTGGAGTCCTTGTTATTTGTTAAAGGAGTAGTCTGCCGTTTAGGAAATAAGCGTCTTTCTCATCTCATCACTACTATTTCAGGATGGAAACACACTGATGAGAGTTTCAAGGAAGTGCTGTTGATTTAGTGAGCTGCTGTTTCCTGTTTGTGTCCTCTGCAGGCTTCCTGAAGGATCAGAGCAGTGTGTGTTCCCGCCGTGTGACCCTGCAGGAGCACTGCAGTTCCCTGCCCCCCCTCAGCATGAACACATACACCGACATCCAGCTGCTGGCTGTGAGTCTGCATCAGGGAGGGGCTTTCAGTGCACTCAGATAGACTGACGTTAAAGGGGTCGTCCACCTGATTAACAAAACACACCTTGTTCTAATTGTATCATTAAACTGCAAATCTTTAAAGCTGAAGTACTGTTTCAAATGATTGATTTGGTAAGCTAGTCAACATTCTTTGGTTCTATTTGCTCCCAAAATAAGGATTTCTGTATTCTAGACAGTGGTTCTTGGTGAGGTTTTGCTTTATGCATGTTTTGTACATTTTGTAAAAGGACACCAAGTAACAAGAATGAGAGAGATATGCCTAAAACCAGAAAACCTCAAGTTTATGTACATTTAAAGGTTTGAAACTAAATATGTTCTCTCTGCAGGGGAAGAATGAAGACGCAGCAGTGAGTACGCCTTCTTTTGTTAAATGCTGACACCATGGTTACTTATGATCAGAATCAGGTTTATTGGGGATGAGTGGGTAATAAAGAGCACTCATATGCAGTAAGCGCTCACCTATTGTGCAAGATCCACTGTTTCAGATTCTCTCTCTTTTTGTCCTGATCCATTTCTATAAAAACCTGTCTGAAAATCAGCTGATCAGATCTTGGCCACTTTATGATGTCATAACGTTTTTTTGGCTTATGTAACCATTAGCCAATAACCAACCAAGGTAACCTTATCACCTGATTCTCCTCCTAGAGCACCATTGAGTTATTTTTAACCAAATATCTCTCAGAGGGGCGTGGGGAGGGGCTCCTTATTTTCATCTAAAGTAACAGACAGAGAATCAGCACTTTTGAAACAGGGCTGAAACAGAGGGGATTATGCAGGGCCACACTAATTTGCGGCTCAGTTGAGGCTCCATCCACAAGATGGGGCCCCCTCCGCAAGGTGAGGCCCCACGCAGTCTGCGTGATCGGCCTGTAGGGAGGGACGGCCCTGGGTTTATGGGGTGCCACAATGCATGATCTGTTTGGTATTTCGAGCCAAACACTTCAGAGACATGTTTGTATATATCTGAGACCTATAATATATTGATGAAAAACAGTATAATACTGGACCTTTAAAGTACCAACTCGACCATGTGGAAACGTATGCAGAGTTTGGCTTTGGTGTTGGTCGGGCTAAGACTTGGTGCCAAAGTTGAAGCCATTTTTGGCACCTCTGCAGTTTGAATACAAAAAAGAAGACTGGTTCGAGATTGGGCTCTGGCTCTAAGTTGGCCTAGAACTGCCTTGGCGGTAAATCACTATTGGACAATGTCCAGGAGGTGTCTGTAAATCAGAAGATCCTTTTGTTTGAGGTAAATCCACTACCCATTGAGAACACCTAAATACCCATTGAATCCAGACTTTTTGTTGTTGTTATTAATGAGCTGAGACCAGGCGGCTTGGACATAAGGAAAACATTTCTTTACTTGCTCTAAGGGCCCAACCGATGGGACAGATTTTGGTAAATGTATACTTATATCTTTTTTGTTTGTTAACTTTGTTTTTTATTGTTCATGCTCTGCTGAGTATCTTCCATAAGAACGATGGAGGTCCTACCTCAATGCTGTCCCTTCTCTTTATACACCCATGGAAAAGACCGGCATAGATTATGTGGACAGAAAGACGTAATTCTGTATTTCTTGCTTCTCTTTTCTGTCCTCTCTTCAGCTCGAAGATGGAGCGTGAGAGTGTGAAATTGCTGCTACAGACAGGGAGTAGTCACAGGGATGACATGATGGTCGTTAGTCACACTGGGTCACATGATGGCTGCCGCTGTAGAAGGAGGCCGTGGTATGAGTGTCCTGAGTCACCTTGTTGTCATCTGATGACAGAAGTGTATTCATACATTAGGGACATTAGTCAGGGTGATTCTCCTCCATACTGTGATGTAACTGCCATGAGGATGTTTGTTTGGTGGAAACTGTCTCATTTCCCCTTTTTAATTTATGTTTTTGCTGGCAAGTGTCTGGATAGAAGGACGCTTTCTCTTTCGCGTTATCATCCATTCCTTTTTGTTTCAGCCCAAAAACATCCTCCTCTCTTTCCCAGCCATGTTTTAGTTTCTTCCCACAGGTGAATTCTCCTGCACCCTCCCTCCTTTGTCTCTCGTCTACCACCCTGCCCCCTCTCGCTGCCAGCTTTTTCCCAGAGAAGTCAACCTGTTATCGGCAGGGTCTATGAATAGCACACGGTTGGAGCTGCGACCCACTCAACCCCCTAACATAGCTCATGTCTTATGCATTACTCCTGCATGCTGAATCCCTAAAGCCCTATTTCTACTCGGCTGTAGTTCTGCTACAACACCTAGTTCCCAAAAAAATGCTGCGTAACACCAACATATTTATTTACATACCTTATAGGGTATTTAGTAATGCTCTAAATGTTCAGATAAAAGGCACTATAACACAGTTCTCCAATAATGTGCACACATCTCAGTTCATTAACAGCAGGCAGTTCATCTCAGTGTCTGAATGTCTCAGGTGCATCGTGCTCCTCTTGAGCTGAAAAATATGGTAAAATGTGTGAAACTGCTACTAAATTGTGACTCTCATTTGCATTCTGCACACATTTTCTCCCACCTGTCCTGCACCAGACACCAGCGTACACTGTTTATTCATCTAAAGATTTCAGCTCAGCAGTCAGAGCTGCAGATGCAGCGCAGAGATAAGCGTCCACTGTCGTCGATGCCATCATTCTTCCTACGTTCCTGGAAACTTGGTTGTGGCAAGATGCTTAATTTCCAAACACTGAAACCTGTTTACAATGTGCTGAGCAGCGGCATCATCCTCCCAGTGTTTCTCCTCTATGCCACAGCTCCAATAATACACCAGGGACAAGAAGCTTAGCAGTGACAGCCCCAAATCCTTCTTTCCACCGCACTGATTTCTGGATTAAGGAGGGGAGATTTCCACACCTCTGAATTGTATTGTGTTATGAGGCTCATGCATTTTCATGCATTTCATTTTCATGCATCTTTTATTCTGTAGCGTGCGTCGAAATAGGGGCATTTCCTTATTTACACAGATTAAGAGTGATTCTGGATGGTGCATGGGAGGCTATAAATGAGGTTTGAAGCAGGGAGAAGGTGGTGAATAAGAGCGATTATCGTGGTAAACCCCCGGTTATGGGGGGATTTTTGGAGCTAAATAATAAACATAACACCTGAAAAGAGTACTTATGGATATTTTGGTTCTTGAAAAGCATGCTCACTCAAAGCAGGTTTTTTTGTATTAAATTCAAGCTATGCCTCATATCTGGACTCAGCTCACCCACTGCTTTGACAGATTTGGATGCCACTTAAAAGGCTGGGATATATTTTCATTCCAGCCTGATAAAAAAAAATCCTCCCCTCTTCATTCCTCCTCCTCTCCCACTTCTTTGCCACTCCTTTTTTCCCTCTCCCTCGCTCCTGTCCTCCTGGACCCTCCTCACGCCCTTCGTCATTTTTTCCCTCATTCCATTAGCAAACATTGTTTTGACTTTCCAGGTTCCGCATTCCTCCACACGGCATACCGGCCGGCCGGACCGCTGGAAGAATTCCTGGCCTGTGATTATCCACTCATATTTCATTCGCACGCACGCACGCACACCCGCCGCCGCACGCACGCACGCACGCACGCACGCACACACACACACACACAGGGGAGGCCATAAATTAAGAGAATAGGGTGTACTCTTTTATTACCTCTGATCAATCTGGGGAGATTTGTGTTTTGTTTAACAGATGCCGCATGGCAAACTGTGTGTGTGTGTGTGTGTGTGTGTGTGTGTGTGTGTGTGTGTGTGTGTGTGTGTGTGTGTGTGTGTGTGTTCCTTTTATTTGCCTCTTTGTGAGCCAAATTAAACACAGCCTTCTTGCGTATTTATTTTACATTTGCTGAGAAATTAGCTTCTGAAGAGCAATTAATTAGGAGCAGGAAATGATGAAAATCTAAATCAATCATACTCAAATTTCCCTCATGGTGCATTTGTAGACATGCATGTGCATCCATAATTATGGCAAAACACACATTTTGTTGGAAGTAACTGTAATTGTTGCGTGAATGAATAAACATATTAAACCAGTTTATGTATCTGGAGCAGACACATTACCGCATTTTCACACACAAACACATGAATGCACGCACAACTCAACAGATACACACCCACACAACTTACCAGTTGGCAGTGGGTGTTAATTGTGTTGGGCCTCAGGGCAAAAATAACATTGCACCAAAGACGGAGAGAGGGAGAATGTTTTGTCTTTCTCCAGCCGCCACCTTTCTATTAAGACAAAGGACGCAATTATGTTATATTACAAATATTTAGGACACTGCGTCTTCTATTTTAAAAATCAAATGGTTCCTTTTTATGCTATGTATTATCAGGATAAGAGAAAAGATCTGTTCTTTTGTGAAGTTTTCTTTCTTTTCTCCTTTACAGCCTTCATCCCCCAGTGAGTCCCAATAGACGATGTTTTCATGACTATATGACTGTTAATTGCTAATTAGGCCAGTGTAGCAACAGACCCCTGTGTGAGGTGATAGCGCTCTGTCGGTGTACACAGAATAATTACAATGAAAGGTGTTGTAGGAGCGTGTCAACATCTGTTCCTGAGTGTCTCTAAGAGAAGGAACAGAGAGGAGCGCTCACAAATGTGACAGGTTGTATTTATCGGCACGGTGGTATTTGTGCAAATATTTAACGGATCACTTGCTCCACTGCAGTTGATATAGTAATTTAAGAGCAAGTACTGAGACAGTGTTTCATTTCCTTGTTTTACACGTACATCTGATGCAATACAAACCTGAATGATTTAATGGAGCCTGCATCATTTCAAGTCTGTATACATATTTTTAAGAATGTCTGTACACATTTTGGCAAAACAGTTCTTTTTTATTTTAAACTTAAAGTTCATGGTGAACCAATTCTATGTAAATTAACTTTTCGCGGGAAAAGTCCTTGAACTAATGAACTGGTTGGGGCAAAACCAGTGACCACATTTGCTCAAACACACATCCTCAGCATGTCAGCGTAGCATTTCAGGAACAAAAACACTAATGGAAAGAAATATAACCACCAATTAGTGCTTTCTGTATCCATTTCTAATGTTCCTGCAACACTAGATACTTAAACAGTTTCATACAGAAC
This sequence comes from Notothenia coriiceps, assembly GCF_000735185.1. Taxonomy (NCBI): domain Eukaryota; kingdom Metazoa; phylum Chordata; class Actinopteri; order Perciformes; family Nototheniidae; genus Notothenia; species Notothenia coriiceps. Next base: position 14,455,279 of record NW_011369945.1, on the reverse strand, counting down.
GTGTGTGTGTGTGTCAGGAATGTTTATAAATTAAACTTCCCAAAAGTAACCAGTTAAACAGGGTTTAAAGGTTAACAATAATAATCTTCTCATAAAATATTGTAACACTGCTGTTGAATTGTAGTTCAGATCACGCAACCACACACACACACACACACACACACACACACACACACATCCCCCCACGTTCTGCTGTATAGCATGTGTCTCTGTGTTTGAGGTTTGGGACTACAGCTCGCTGCAAAGCTTGTCTGTGGTGAGAAGTATTCTGAAAACTCATGTTGGTCTAATGGATTTAATATGGCTGTAAATTATAGTCAACAGAGTGGCAGAGCATCAGCACCACTCACATGGAAATGAGCACTACTTGAGTGCCTTTAAACCGGTACTCTAAGTTTTGTCAGGAGTGTGTGTGTGTGTGCAGCATCTTCATTTACACACATGTTTCAGCAGACAAAGTTGTGTGTGTGGTCAGTTTTGTCTGTTTATTCTTTGCTCCTTCAAATTCTTAAGACCACTACCTCTTATGATTTTCTCTTCATTCTACATTTCATGCTTTGTTTCATACCGATGCATTGATTTTTTTGTCAGTCTATGATTAATTTCATGCTTCATTTGGATGGATTGTCTAATTACTCAGTCAAATGCTTCACAGTGACAGCTTGTAAAGGCTCCAGCTATACATTTAATCTGCTGTTAGTCTGTATTGCCCTTTTATTTCTCAATTCATACGACATTAACAATGTACATTTTCACAGTAAATTACCAGTGCAGAGGTATGACGCTCAATAGGATATATGCATGTGTGCCATGTATGCATTGGTGTGTGAGTGTGAATTTGTGCGTATGCGTGACTGAGCGTGTTTTTGTATCTAAACTGTTGAGCGTGCGAATGTTGGAAGCATGCAGGCAGATTTTAACCTGCGCCTCTGCCTCATTAGGCCTGCCTCCGTTGCCATGGTTGTCTATTAGAGCAGCGGAGATTAAAGACTCATTTACATGTGAAAGAGGAGAGTGGTTTGAGGGAGAGAGGGAGAGAGAGACTACACTCTGCTGCACTCCACTCACTTTATTCTGAAGGAGAGGGTCAGATAGGGCGCAGGCAAATGTTTGCAGAAGCTTTAACCAACATTTTGACCATCTACGTGTGTGTGTGTGTGTGTGTGTGTGTGTGTGTGTGTGTGTGTGTGTGTGTGTGTGTGTGTGTGTGTGTGTGTGTGTGTGTGTGTGTGTGTTAATTATTGACTTGCCTGCAGTTTATCATATTAACCCATCTGTTAATAAAAATAAAAAAGTTCCCTGAGCTCCCAAACATTTTCAAAATCGGTCAAACCCTAAAGTTAGTTGTTGTTACTATACACAATTCCGTCTTCGGACACGTGGGAATGCTGTTTTTCTTTTTATTTCATTATATTTAAATACAAATAAAAACGTAGTCCCATGTGCCAAAACACTAAAAATATTATGATAATAAAATCTGTATCCCAGAAACTACAAAGAGCACAATCAAGTGTGTGCTATCTTTAAAACCATGATGAATATGAACAGTATACACACATATCAAAGACATTTAAGTAATACAATGCTTGATATGTGTCATTTAAAAAAAGAAATCATGTTCAATCATTGTTAAAAGTGTGAGCACTCATTAGACACAGCTCAAAATGTGGAAGTTGTACTTTTAGATACCTGTCCACAGAATGTTTGTACCAGATATCAAGACACATCTGAAGGAGTGTTGAAGCTTGTTTTTTTTTATCATACTAAATATAGTTTCTAGCCAAATATGGGTTAAATGCACTCATACACAAGTTGCTGATTTTCTTTTGACTTTTAGTGCAACTACATACATTTCGCCGGCCTGTAGTCACAGTTTGCCTGAGGACATTAATACCTGAGTGCACTTGTGGCCTGTGGTTGGAGATGTGGGGCATGTAAACACAGAATGTTTGTTCAACGTGAACTACCTCACTGCTTGGTTTCCTGTCTATCTCTAGAGTCAAATAAGGGCTTTGATAACATTTTGAATCATTTATTTGAATTACATTCATGGAAATGTACATGGAGATGACTCTTCATAACATTAATATGTATTGTGTGTGTGCGGCATGTGTCCGTGTGAGACAGGTGGATGTTTTGCATACTGCATGTAGGCCAACATCTGGCATCCTGCCACACCTGATCTGCAACGAGATAAAAACTCGGAAGTTAGTTTTATTTCATGATTTGTGTGAGGGGAAATAAACCGAATTAAGGTGACCCTGCAGAGGAGAGGAAATGCTGTGATGTGTGTTCATTGTGCCGCTTCTTGCTCACAGATCTACAAGGTGGACCTAATGACTTTAAGCATGTCATTACTGAGGTTGTTCATGGGAGGCATGAGTCACCTCCATCTCTCTCCCGCTCTATAATGTGCATCATGAACCACAGCAGGAAAGGCAAAGTGGAGCGCAGTTTCACTCTGACTCACACAACTTTGACCGAAACAAACCACAAGCCCCACCAGTCGGCCTGGAGTCACGCTGAACCGTGACTCTGTTATTGCTCCGCACAACACAACAAAATCACAATGGACCAATTAGCCAAATGAAGTGTGACATTTTTGCTAAAACTAAATACACACAAACACAGATTTCGTAGATTTATAACATAATTCATGCCGTGTGGAGCCTTGGAGTATATGAAAATCACAATAGCCTTTCCCAACACACAGTCCGCTGGCCATATTTTAGATTCCTAATAAGCCAAGTCTGTGGGCTACAGGCAGCAACAGACAGCAAGGAGAGAATCTTCTCTATGAATATTAATGTGTGGTGCGGGGGAGGTTGAGGGGCAGAGCGGGTGGGGAACCAAAGCCTCCTCCAAATCCTTTCGCAGATAAACTGAGAGGGGAAGAGAGATGATTACATGCATGGTTTTTCACAGGGCTCCCCCAAATCTCATTTTCTGTAGTGCATTTTAATGGGATCCTCACACACACTAAGTCTCTGGATGCCGCCATTAAAACGGGGGCAGATAAATTCCCAGCTCACTTTTTCATGCATGGCCTCGGTGTGGTTTTGTCACGGTTTTTACGGGTGCAAAAACTGGGCCTTGCCGACCCTTTTTGTCTTTGTAATGCTCCTTATGTATCACTGTCATTTAAATGCAGCCCAAGACAACAGAGCTGCGAGAGATGGATGACACGAGGCGCTGGAATGGGAATCAAAGTCATTCTCCGCTGCAGATGATGGAAGAGGTCACCACATACAGGCCCGCAGGGAAAAGGATTTGTACATATGTGTGACATTAAAACGTGACGGAAAATTAGTTTATATGAAGAATAATCGGCCACATCTGATGATGTTGTACAACATGTGCAGGCTTTTAGGATGACCATTACCACCAAGTGTGAAAGTTTTAACACAAAACATTTCAAAACTGACCTTTACTCTCCTTGATTTCATGTCACGTGCCATGTTTTCCCGTTTTGAAATCTGAGACTCAGACATTGATCTTCTTCCATCTTGTGTTTATTGCTGATAGCCATCGGGGTGACCTGAGCACACACCGGGGACTGTTTGATTACACAGTCTTTCTTCACGTGTCCATCAATAATCTGACTGATGCAATCATTCATGTGGCCATTTCAATCAATCCCTCCGAGGGAACTGCAGTCAAACTCCAGGTCACATCACGTGACAGAGGCTTCACTTCAGTTTTATGGCATCGTTACAGCGTTCATTTTACTATCTGGAGTTTACCAGCCATTTACTATCAATCTGTTGGTTAAATGGGCCATTCATTAGTTGTTATGTAGCGACTGCACTTTCGGTTGGAGGGTGATTCGGAAACACTGGCAGCATTTGCTAAAGAATTTGCACAAATAATCTCTATTTGAATAATTTTTACATCAATCAATCGCTTTGTATATTGTTTCATGGTACCAAAATACAACTTAGCCTCAAGTTTTAAGATAAAGATGATTCGAACAGTCATTTTAAAACATGTGAGTTGTCCTCAAGTCTGCTGGGTTCAGCCTATGAGCATTATATTTTCTGATGAATAATTGGTCAGTTTCATTTTATTTGGACATTTTATTTAGACGCGCCATTCAAAGCACCCAAGGACATCTTACAATTTAGAAAATAAACAACATTTCAGTGTATTATCCGGCATGCTGTCTTTTTGCATTCCTAGTTGCTATTTCTCTTTTTGTTTTGCTCTATTTTTATGGATCCCCGAGGCACACTTTCTCTCTGGTGCTTAAAATGATTCTTTGAAGGAGCTCTTCTGCAGAAAACCCAAAGGGACTTCAGAGAGACATTTACAAACTGGTATTGTCTCGAGGAGAATGTCTCATTTAGATTGTTTACCCTTGGTAAGAGAATGTTTTAATGTCTTTAGAATCATTGATTACGCTGTGAAGCATTGATTGCTTGTGAGGTCAGGTCAGAGGTCTTTATACTTTTCATAGTGGACACTAGTTAACGAGCAGACTTGTTTATGTGGCGCTAAACAAACCGGTTTCTCTCTTCAGCTTCAAACATGTGCTCATAGCTCATGGTGTGTGTGTGTGCTGAGCTGAGCTGGTATAAACAACACGATCTGGCAGTTCTGCAGAAATATCAGAGAGCAGATGACAAGTATGATAGAAGAGGATGGTGTGTGTATTTAGAGAGATCAAGTGTCTGCACTTGTATGCATTATAACCAGAAAGATTGTCTTATGTCTGTAGTGTGTTTGCAGAGCCTTTTTATTCCACTGCCTTCTTGCTTGGATCTCTGCAGCTGCATCTATCATCTAGCAGGATGTATGAGCAGTTCAATGCGATTTTGCCTCAAATATACAGTGTTGTTTTTCTTTTCGTTCTCTCTGTGCTGCATCCAGGTACAACAGAAGCTTGTCTCGCTCTTTTGCATACATTTGTATATTTGTTTGGATCACCACCATCCATTGAATGTTTTTGCCTCACTGACATAAGTGAAATATTGTTTCAACTTCAATTCTATGTGAAAACCAGAGTGACAAAAACGCTATCTGCCCGACTGTGTGCGTGCATGTGCCTGTGCCAGTAAAGTTGATAAGTCAGATTCAGTTCGAAGATAAAACAGTGTGAGTTCAGCTTCTGTGTTGCTCACTCTCAAACTAAAAAGTGTTAGATTAACATCACACATCCAAGCCCTGCTCCGGGCCCCAATTCCAGCTCCATAAATGTCTTCTGGAAAAACCCTAGGAAACTGTGATTTTTTTCTCCATAATTCACTTTCAGCCACAGCACCATTGGGTATCTGTTTGTGTGTGGCTTTTTGAGTGTGAATGGAAAAGGTGTGTGTGATTGTGTGCACACACAGCGCAAATGCAGTTGCAGTTTGTGCAAAGGTGTGAAAAGTGGAACAAAGCTGTCGATAAAACAGCACTGTAGCTCTTCCTCAGCCTCTGTGGTGTGCCTGTGTGTATGAGAAGGGGGCTAATGTATGTAGTATGTTTGAATGTGTGTGTATTTTTGTTTGTTTTTGACTGGAGTAAGGTTAGGTTTATTTCCAGCGTATTGTCTGTGTGCAGAAATGCTTTGTTTTGAGCTGTTGACAGATCAATGAAAACATGAATAAGAGGCTCATCAGGTTTGATCTGACCGTGTGCACACTGAGAAAACTGTTCCACACAGACAGTCTTTTAGTCATCCGCTCGTCTCAGACACAAAAGGGGCTCTTTGAAAACAAGCCTCGACCAAAGGAGTTTGGCGAGAGCTTCGACCTGATGACGGCTCTCCAACCTGGGACACAGGGAAAGACAACCTTCCCTTTGTCAGTGTGTGAGCGTGGGTAAAGCTGAACAGTCACAAACTGTTACTTCAGCTGTCACCATATCTGGATGTGAAGTGTTACTCCCTTATTTCCCACCCACAGCATCAACATCCTTTCATACCCAGAGGCTATCGGTTGTGGCGGGGATGATTAAGCGGGATTTGCTGTCGATCCTTTACCCACCCCTTCTCCTCAGGCAAAGCCATGTCCGCAGCACTACAGAGAGCGGTGAGTCATGGAGGGATTGCCAGCCGTGTCAGAGATAAAGACAGCGGAGGAGGCAGTGACTGACAGAATGGAAAGTGTAAACACAGATGACCTCCAGGCAACTTTTCTTTTGACATCTGTCTCTTCTCTGCCTGTGTTTTTGTCTTTACTGGTGGTTGGTGTGGTGATTCATTTCCATGTTTTTTTTTCTTGTCATCCTCTCATTCCTTCCTGCAAACCTCTCCACTCTGAAAGAACCCCAACATTCCTCTGTGTAACCATTCCTGTCTTCTTTGCCCAGTAGGAAACTGCTGTCCAATCCATAAGTCATGATAACAACCGTCTTCCTCCTTCCCTCCCACACACACACACACACACACACACACACACACACACACACACACACACACACACACACACACACACACTCACACTCACACTCACTCACACTCACTATAAGTCGGGCGCTGGAGGCCCCCTCCTCTCCTCGCTCAGAGCATGATGTCAGACGTCTGCTAGCTGACAGGTCTTGCCCTGGGAAAAACATGCATATGTGTGTTTAAGTGTGTGTGCTCACACCACAGGGACCTTGCAGGCACATCAGCTTACCCGTCCTCATGTTCCACATGTGTGCGAACACACGCTAAATACACACAACCAGCTGAAATTATATACAGCACCCAAGCCAGAGAGAGAAACCGTGCTTTTAAAATGGATGTATTCCATGACTTTAGAAGGAAAATCTCACGTGCGCCGCCAAACATGTAACATAATGATCAAGAGAAATGTTGTATTCAACTCCATAAATGGCAAGAATGATTTACATTTATTTGTATAATACAGTTCGAAAATCAATCTATTATTTTTGCCAAAACTCCAGTTCAATTTGGCCTCCCATCGTTTAGGCCGCTGTATGAAATGCTTACTCTCCTCATATGGCCTTGTGTTATTGATTTGCCATTATGTTGCATGTGGGAGAAAATCCATTGCTCTCCCTTTAAATAACCATCACATGAAGACAAGAGAGATATATCATGGAGAAACCATATCGAATTGGAACACATGGGACGCCCGTTGTAAGCGAGGCAATCTTCTCTGTGTGTCTTATGTCTGACAAAGACGAAGCTTGTGAATTATGTTAAGCTTTGCTGATTCAGGCTTTTCTAGATACCCGGAACGTGTTTGTTGTTCGGGGGGGTTCCTCCTCACATAGAGGGTATTCCAATAATCTGCATGTATTCATATCGCCCAGTAAGCATGAAAATGTCTGCTCTACTTTGAAACTAGGCTAAATTGTAGTCTGAAACTGAATTCTTGCCATTGGAAATAATAGTCTGAAAAATATATTCGAACAACAAAGTACACTCGATATTATAAAAAGTGAAAAATTGAGTTATTGTCACTGTAATTGTTCCTCTTCATCCTGGTTATAGGCAGACGTGCTCCTAATGTGGTTTTAATGTAACAGCTCATTTGAAGTTTGACCAAATCAACATTTTTGTGTTCCACCGAAGCAGCAAGGACACTCAATCTTGAGAGAAAGAATTTGTAGTTCTCACATAAAAAGATTTGAATGCATTTTTTAACCGTGGATTTTGTTCGGAAGAGATCTCTTTAGAGCCTTAGGAGCAGCAACATATTACTCTTTCAATGCACAAAGGAGCGTGTGTGTATTGATTAAAGACAGATTTCATAAAATGTCAACCTGTCTTTCAAGAAAATGCTGTAAACAGCTATTATGTGTGATGTAGACATGAAAAACAAATGCCAAATCCACGTTCACAATGTGTGCTGATGGGTAACACATTGGGTTTTTGTAGTTGCCAACTTCACATAAGCAAAGGAAAACAACAACATTAGGTTCAGTGGCATACTGTAATCAGAGGTTTTTTATGTTCATGTCAACATAGTTTGAATTAATATTTTAAATCCTTCCAAGGCACTCTTCACCTATTTTCCCCAAGCACTTAACCCAAACTATATTTAGAAGAATGTATGAGCTCATAGCTGATGTTTCATGTGTTTCCATCACTCAGAGTAATAATCTCTTCTCTCCACATTAAGTATGTATTTAGGTAGTTGTGTTATTAGTGTAAGCACATTTTCTAACACGTGACTGACACACAGTGACAGTACAGGCCACGCAGCAGACAAAGGGCTGTCTGTGCTGTTGTGTTCAGGAAGAGGCCTGCGTCTCTCTGATGTGGTGATCTGCAGTACCTGCGACACACACTGAGTTCCTGTGTTGAGTGTATGATGTCTGGGCCACGTGGCAGGGTGAAGAGTGACACACACACACACGCACACACACGCAGACTGCCAGCTCTGCCTAAGTGAGTCCTCCTGACAATCTTGCCTTAGGGCAGCAGTGTGGGAGTGAGAGGTTATTATGAAGCCATGTGGGAATTATGGCTTATTGTCTGGGAAGTTTTTTTTACAATGCAGGATATCTTTGAATGCACAGAAGATGGGTAAACAGCCTGAGTTATTGAAACAAGATATTTCAATTGAAATGCCCAAGAAAGAAAAATGACAAAGGAGGAAAAACAGCTAGAAAACAGTAGATAATATTGAGCGGGAACTTCTTTGTTTGTATTGTGATTTAAAATTGCTGCGGATGGCGGTTTCTCAGTTATTGTCAGGAAATGGCAGACGCTTGGTGGTTTGCTCGATTATCTCTCTTAATTTAATACAAATCTTAAATCCCTGTTGTGCTCTTTGCTCAAGTCAAAGAAGCTTGCTTTATCTCTCAGCTCCTCCTCTCAAGCTCCTTCTCTTTGCTCTCCACGCAGCCAATCAAACCCTAAAGTGAATTATGATAAAAAAAGAAGAAGAAGAAAAAGAAGCAGTGGTGCGAACGCCTGCAGAGCTGAATTTCCATATAGATAGACGAGCACATTAAAGTTGTCTATCTGCAAGCTCACTGTCCACCCTTCCTCTTATTAGATTTTGATGGAAAGATGGCAGCTTCATCAACATCATCAACCAGAAAAGCTGCCAATTCCCCCCCGCCCAACCCTCTCTGCGTGGCGTGTTTCTATCTGCCCCGGACACTTGATTGTTTCTGAACCCATGTTGACCCCGTAAAGAGGAACCTGCGGCTGGTTTTCCTGCCACGGTTTGTTGTGTTCATTTAAGGCTCTTATTGCTCAAGCTTCTTCTTCCTCCTGTAAAAAAATAGAGTTCATGATTTTCTCAGTAGTGAAAAAAAAGGGGGAAGAAGAGTGAAGGCAGCTCCTCATCATGGTGCTTCCAGGCTTACATGTAAATTAAAATGCAATTAAAAACAGGCAAATAAGCTGTTCCCCGGAGATGGGGAGGGGAGGAGGGAGGGGAGGAGGAAATGGAGGAAAGGGCTCTCAGGATAAGGGCCTGCGTCACTCATCATTAGCATGGCATTAGACTGAAGGGAGCTAAATCTGAACACTGGGTCACAGACACATTTAGAGGAGCTGCTACTGCGAGGTCTCCACGCCGATGAAAATAGCCCCCCCATCCCGTGCAGAGGGAATCACTTCTGCCTTAGAAAAACCCATACAATTATTCAGTGGATTTTTCCAGCTATTGTTCTCTGAGGCGTACCATTGTGTGATTACTATTGTGCTTTCGTGTACAAGCTGTGATTTCCTGAACAGAGTATGTATCATTGATGGCAGTGAATAAATCATTTCAACATACAGTATAGCACCGTGCTGCCTTCAGGAACAGAGGGGTCTCAAACCTTCACGCTGCAGCTCAATACCCTATCGACAAGTCGGCTACTCTGCCAGAATTCCACTGCACCACCTCCTTCCTCCGCCCCTGATCCCGGCCCTCACCCCTACCTCCCCCCTGGAAGCCTGGTGCTCTTCTGCGAAGCCCCCCCCCCCCCTCTTCCTCTTCTCTCTCTCCCAGGCTCCCTGCACTCCCCCACCTCCTGCTCAGGCTCCTGGGTTGAGGGGGATCAATGGGGGAAGCTTATTTTGGTGCTGGTGGTTGTGGAGGTGGTGGTGGAGGTGGGGGTGAACCCCACACGACGGCAGCCTTGCAGGCAAGCAGGCGGTAGGGCGCAGAGGGGGAGAGGAGGGGGGAGGAAAGGGAGCCCACCCTGGCAGAGGAGCACCCCTCTTTCGCAGACCTGTCGCCTCGGTGCAACAATGGCCGTGACAATGACACTGGAGGAGGAATTTCCGCTTCCACACACACACACACACACACACACACACACACACACACACACACACACACGCAACCACACACACACACACACACACACACACACACACACACACACACACACACACACACACACACACACACACACACACACCTCCCTACCCCATCTTCATAGTACATTAAAATCTGCGGCGCCAAGATGAATGGCTTCCTAATAGCTTTCATTTGTTACAATTATCATAATTAAACATATGTCAGGGGCAGACAAAGGGAACGTGAGATTTCTGTGTTAGCACCTGAAGCAGAAGGCATGCAGGCAGTGGAAAGGGATAGCTATATCGTTACAGCATAATTAGCCTGAATGTACATTGTAATCATACTGCATTATTTACACCAAGAAGCTTCTATTTCAGTAATTCTGTCAGCGAGTCCCCCTCGTCTTGTTTTCAGTAACAGTGTGAACCTTGATTCTTCTGTCTTCTTGCCATTGAGTGCATGTTTCATCTGTATGTCCTTGTTACATCAGCCAGTTTGATAGTGAAGCTTAATGACCGCCCGCTGAGCGCCGTGAGAATGGCTGTAGGGCCCTCTTAACATTTTTGTAGTACCCCCCTCCTTCGTCTCCTCCAAACCCTGTCCTTGCATTCTGTCCCTTAAACCAATCAACTCTTTTCTTCCTCGTCGCTGTGGAGGAATAAATCGGATGCTTGGCTATTGCAGACGAAGTGGCCTTTCTTTCTTTCTTTCTTTCCTGTCTCTTTTTTTCCCTCTTTCCCTCTTTCCCTCTTCCCACCACACCTTTCTCTTCTCCTTGCCCTCTACATCAATCACACTTTCCCGCCCCCCNAATCGTGGCTTGATATTGAGGAAGAAGATGTTTTTATGAAACACACAGCTTCCGGTCTTCCAAGGCCCGACCGGACAAAAAGACGTATTGCAGGCACGAAACATACTACCAATAGCAATACATTGCGTTTAAAATCGTTCTGTGTGACACGAAAAAAAAAGGGGAGAATCGTGATGTTGAACACGAATCAATAGATTAAATTATCGTGACTATAACACGAAATGCCGTGAGACTGGGTTGGCCTACCGGTGCGCTAATCCCACCACCACCACCTATCTCATAAATACATGAAAGCATAAACTACTTTAACCAACTTAAATAACAAAACTCAACAACAATACCTTTACTATAAACAAAAACAGAAAGAAAATACATGTTCATCTGTTAAATAATAAAGCAATATATAGCTCCAACAGATGATGTTAGCATAGTCACTGAAGCCATTCTGACTAACATGCAAAAGTCCCACATGACTTCTTTTGTAGTCTATGTATTGATTACTCTTAAAAGCAACAGAAAAACGGCTCGGATGCTGAATCAGTGTGCTGCTCTCCAAAATGGGCAATGATAACGAACAAGTGGTTTTTAAAAGTGTAATAATACGTATGCCTGGCTGAGTTTATAAAAATGTGTGGTTGCGTCCTCGGCCCGGTAACACCTCTCTACTCTATTTCTGCCGTACTCGCCATGAACTGTTGTTCAGCGTAAGACTTGGACGGTATGGTACTCAGTTCCAGCTCGGCAGATTGTTGGTTCCAAATGAGAACCAGTTTTCAGGAGGGCAGAGAGCCTGATTTTGAACTGGCCCTGGAACTTCGATGGAAAGTTTTAATCCAGTGTGTAGCAGGTGTGGTGAAAACATCACAGGTGTCCATGAACTCGACCAGTGACCATACTGAAAGAAATAAACATTTTGTGACATAAATAAAGTTGTATTCTTTCTCAACAGCTGTTTTCAGGACAATCCTCTGGCACAGCGCTGTTGATATCAGTACACATGAGTTAAAGTCCCCCGCAGACTTCTGTTACTGTCAGTAGATATGAACAGGGTGAGGATTTGTAATTTCTGATGTAAGCTTCTTTATTCAGCGATGCATCTGCACCAAACTCAAAACATAGATTTTGAAATATCTTGTTTGGTATAAAATGAGTAATGCCTAATATTGTATAACATAAAATATGTAGGTTTTTTTTTATTTTTTATTTTATTTAACCTTTATTTAACCAGGTAAAAGCATTGAGATAGAATCTCATTTGCAATGCTGACCTGGCCAAGAAGGCAGCAACGTTACACATAACACATAACACAAACATATAAAATACAGAGAACATAACTAAGAAAACAAAAGACGAAAAAGCAGTCACTACAGACAGTAAGAAAGGTACTACTTATTACTGCAAGAGCAGCTGGTGGTAAGGACTTCTGACAACTTCAATTTAAAACAGGCTATAGAGACAAGTGCCGTCAGTTTGAGGCTTGATTGAAGCTCATTCCAAGACCAAAGACCATAATAAAAAAAGACTCCTTTTCCCAGCCTCAGTCCGCAGAGCAGGTACCTGGAACCGTATCCAGGCACTGGATCTGAGGTTGTAAAAGTCACAAACTGGAGCAAATCTGGCACATATGTAGAGTGGAAGCTTACCTAAAATGGCTTTATACATTAATAAAAACCAATGCTGCATCCTACGCATACTAAGTGAGGACCATCCAGTTAGGCTATACAGTTTGCAATGATTAGTCCTAATAGGGTGCATTTGATATATAACGCAGTGCAGCATGGTAGAGTGGGTCAAGTTTGGCCAAAACAGTGGGACAGGCAAATCTGAAACTGTCCTCCAACCTTTCATGTTTTCTCTTGCCTGTGGTTAGGTTGTAGTAGATCAGTCTCAAGCTGAAGCGCTGGCCGCGGCTGCTGCAGCAGCTGGAGGCAACCTCATCTGCCAGGCCATCATCAACTCTGGCATCGCCATGGAGACAGAGGAAGCCGTGGAGGAAGCCGTGGAGGAAGCCGTGGAGGAAGCCGTGGTCGAGGAGACCTCAGAGGCAACGGAGGAGATGGATAAAGAGAATTCTGACTGTCCTGATGAGGATGAGAATTTCACTGAGATCCATATTAAAGAAGAGTTTGAAATGGAAACAGAGGTAAGCATGAGAGTAATAATGGTATTGACCGGTTAACTACTTACATTCTTTGAGCAGTCATGTTTTTGCAATGCTTTGTAAAAAGGGTTCGATTTCTTTCTTCTTTTTGAAATATTAGCTATTTATAATTTTTAAGTACTTAGCTGGAAATAACTCACCATATCGCCAACTGACTTTAGGGACGAATGATTCATAATTAATCTTCAATTTGATTTGTTTTTTTATTAAGGTTAAGAAACAGAAAAACTAAACTGAATATCTTGTTGTCTGCTTTTGATTCTTTTGCAGGAAGCAGGAGATGGTCAAACATCTTCAAAAACGCACAAGTGTCCACACTGTAGTCGCTCTTTCAAGGGACTGAATTATTTCCGCTTTCATGTCAAGGGCCATTTGGGTTAGTCCAAAACTCTAATTCATAACTCACAGCAGCATCACCTCCTAAAATCCTTTTGATTAACCTTAATCAATATGTGAAATCAGACGAAAGCACAACTTTATCTTGTTACAAACAACAATATAAGATTCTTCTCTGTGTTTCTTTTCTCTTTGTGCAGGTTACAAGCCTTTTAAGTGCACGCTTTGCCACAAAGAGTTCCTAACTGGTTACCTGCTAAAGAAACACATGGAAGTCCATGTCAGTGAGAGGAGGTACAAGTGTGGGGAATGTGGCAAGCTATACAAAACCATTGGGCATGTACGTGAGCACATGAGGGCCCACTCTGATGAAAGACCCTACCGCTGTTCCAGGTGCAACAAGGGGTACAAGACCAAGGTGAATCTTTTTGTAGATTATTCTTTGTTTTGTATTAAATGCTCAACTTGTATTCATATTACAACATATTTCGTCACTAAGTTATTATTCACAGACGTATCTTCCCGTCTTGCTCAGAATGCCTTACAGGTGCATCAGCGGACCCACGGTGATGAGAAACCTTATGTGTGTCAGTTCTGCTTACGAGGCTTCAGGGAGAAGGGTTCGTTAGTGCGACACATCCGCCATCACACCGGAGAGAAGCCTTTCAAGTGCCCAAAGTGCAGCCGAGGCTTTGCTGAGCACGGGACTCTGAATCGGCATATGCGTGCGAAAGGTCTCTGTAGTTGACAGATCAGAATACTTGAAGGGAAAAATGTAATTTGCCGACACAGACAAACATAATAACAACGGCTCTTGTTTCCCACCAGGAGGCTGCCAGAAGGACGGTTGCAGTGAGCAGCAGGAAGAGGAAACGGAGGAGCAGGCGTCGGTGAACAGCCTCGCTACGGCAGCCATCATCTCAGAGGATCCTCATGCCGTCCTGGTGGAGTTCTCCTCAGTGGTGGCCGACACACAGGAGTACATCATCAATGTGAGACAGGGAGTAAGGGTTAAACAGAAAGTGGTGTTTCTCCCCTTACTCAGAGTTTGATGTTTGTTAAAGTGTGAAAGTTATTTTTTTTCTAGATAAAACTTGTTTAAGTGATACATGATGTCACAGCAAGTGTTTTTTATATCAATCAAGAGCAGAATATGTGCCGTTACATCACTGATTAGACCCTCCAGAAAAACGCGATTCTGCGATCGCAGAATTTACCGCATAATCAGCCAAATGGCGCAGATTTTTAAAAAGCCACATATTTATCAAAAGGCCGCATAATCCCCGCATTTTTCCACACAAAGTTGAGAAGAAAAAAAAGTTAACTCGTCTTGACGTGACGTTATCAGCTCGCGCATCACAGAATGTAAACAACACTGTATAGAGCTCATTTAGCAACGAACATTTCTACTAAAGACCGGGCAAAAAGTGGGGGGAAACTATTCTGCACCCCGTGCAACTGTGTGTTGCAGCATAAGAGAAAATCGACGGTGACGACCCACTTTGATTCATTCAAACATTCGAAAATGCTTTCTGCTGCTGCGGACAAGAAAGCCATTCAACTCCCGTTCAGCGAGGCATCAAGCTCCAAAACCTTTTCGAGGGCTACAAGAAACGAAGTGAGTAGCCTACAAGATTGAAGCTGGTCAGATAACGAACGAGTAAATGAAAACAGAATGAGCCGGAGAAGTGTGTGTGTGTGTGTGTGTGTGTGTGTAGGGCGGCACTAGCCAGCTTCCAGCCACAAGAGTGTGTGTGTGTGTGTGTGTGTGTGTGTGTAGGGCGGCACTAGCCAGCGTCCAGCCACAAGAGTGTGTGTGTGTGTGTGTGTGTGTGTGTGTGTGTGTGTGTGTGTGTGTGTGTGTGTGTGTGTGTGTGTGTGTGTGTGTGTGTGTGTGTGTGTGTGTGTGTGGGGGAGTGTGGGTGTGTGTGTGTGGGTGTGTGTGTGAGAGTGTGTGTGTATTTGTGTGTTAGAGAGAGAGAGTGTGTGTGTGTNCTTTTAAAATCGTTCTGTGTGACACGAAAAAAGGGGGAAATCGTGATGGTCATGGCATTTCGTGTTATAGTCACGACATGTAATCTATTGATTCGTGTTCACCATCACGATTTCCCCCTTTTTTCGTGTCACACAGAACGATTTTAAAAGCAATGTATTTCTACTCGTAATGTGTTTCGTGCCTGCAGCACGTCTTTTTCTCCGGTCGGGTCGTGGAAGACCGGAAGCTGTGGGGTTCATAAAAACATGTTCTTCTACTCAATATCAAGCCACGATTATTGCTTTTATTTTAAATCGTATAATTTCTGACTTTTTTTGCCGTCTGTGAGGAAAATAAATGGGGCTCAGAGCCTCAGAATACTGAAATCTGTATTTTTTAAATCTTTTTTTCCTTCTAATTTGTTATTCTTTTCTAAATAACACACTGTTATTTACTCAACAATAACATACAATTATCCTTGTTTTTATTTATTGGTTTAATTCCATAATCTCGGGCTTTTTTGGCGTCCGTCAGGAACTGAATTTCAAAATAAAAGTAACCGGAAACAGCATGTTCACGTAAATACCGTAAATACACACAGATCAAAACAGATCAAAACAGAGACACGCGGCCCGGATAGGAGCGAGCGGTGCAAAAGACAGGAACTTGAGAGCGTTGCAATAAACAGGAACTTGCGAGCGTTGCTGCCTTTAACCGACCCGTCGATCAGCGTCTGGCAGCTAATGCTGTTATGTATTGCGCCGAGGCTTCGGAGCGTGGAGTAATCCCGGAAGCTTGCATCGAGGCTTGTATCGTTTTGGGCCGGTGACACCGTTTAGATTATATAACGGTAGGCAGATGTATCGGGGGCGTGTACATTTAGGAGCTATTGTCGAATAACCAGGAAATACACATTTCGATCGCTCCTTCTGTCGTTTACATTCATCTTTTTGTATATTTGTCTCCATAGGAACACTTTGATGCACATTCAGTACCAGTGTGTGAGGTTGTGGTTGCGATGCCGATATCCGGACGTGTACAGCGAGGACTACAAAATGACAATGAGGTAACTGGGGATGTCTGTTCAAAACATTGCAAGCTTGAATAAATCATTTAAACCAGTTATTTTTGCCAGACTTATTACTGAATATCGTTCTTAATGTGATACCAAGTCCATCTGAGACCTGACGTACACCTTCAGACAGCCTACAAGTGAAGCACACGTTGTTTACTCACAGTTTGAAAGCAGCGTGGAGAAGTCTTCAGCTGTGGAGAGCTCCGCCCTGGTTAAATTGTGATACGACTTCTGTTCTGTGGCTATCTACCAGCGATATATGTTTAATATTAAAGACTACACACATATACCCCCTATCAAAACGGTATTCTGCACTTTGCAGCACTTATCCAGNCCACCCCGCCCGTATTCACAACTAACTACATCCTCCCGTTCCTCTTCTCTTCCCACCACCTCTCCCTTCTCCCTTTCTCCTTTTTCCTGTCCCTTTCTTCTTTCTTCTTCCGGTGAAGCAGACGTTATCGGTCGTGGCTAAATAAAGGAAGGGTGGTCGCTGCTCCGTCTTCTCACTACCTAAATTCCTGTTCTTACGTCCTGTCCCAAACTCCTCTGCTCCTCCCCCAGTGATGTTTTACCAATATCCTCCCGGGATGCGGTAAGAGTGCCGCGAGCGCCCCGCAGTAATTCGAAGTGATAGTTTGACCGAACTACATTGTTCCTTAGTCTACCTGTAACGTGAGTTACCGTTCCTTTCTGTCGCTTCTTAGTCCAGTGGTGACAATGACTTTGTCTGGCTCCCCCCTGAGGCGCTGTCAAGACTTTACTTCGAGAACCACATTTATTACGTCATACTTAATGGTTCCAGTAGTCCGATTAATCGAACATTGCTATATCGATAGGGAAAGTGACCGGGGACCGTACGGAAGACGAAGTTCCACGATTGTGCTTTAGAGTGCAAGGGAAACAGAGGGACTTGTATACATAATTAATACTATTAAAACCATTGTTTACCTTCGGATAATCCCCTCGGTAAGTAGAACCCGCGGCCGTCTAAAATTACAGATACTCTACCCCCTCTCCTCTCATCTCTCCATTCCCTCAGTTGGCACTCTTGCCACCATGGGTGGTTTTGTGCCAAGGAGGGGAGGCCTCCTGGCTTCCCCATGAGCCACCATTTTGTGGATTGCTTGCAGTGCAATAGCCAGCTGTATGCATGCAGAAATGCAAAAAGAGGGACAATAACGGAATAAATTGGTGTTGGAATGGAAAAGAGGTCACAAGGCTGAGGTCACTGTGCCTCCTGCTGTGACCAGACCAGAGATCAGGGCTGAACCTGACCCTGGCGCTACAGGCACGTTTACACCCACATAAATACACTCCACAGACATTCTTACATGAACAACATGTCCACTCCTTTTCTCTGTAGAGTCTCTCAGACAACCTCCTTTAAACTCACGGACAAAGTTTTTGTACTAAAGTATTTCCTTTATTTCACATGCCAAAAAGAAAAATATTCTTTCTCCCTTCATATAAAGCCCAATTATATAAAGCATTGACACCTCCTGAAATAAAAGGACACATGAATATTGTATGAATAAAGCCCATTCAAACAGGACATAAAAAACAGACTGACCAACCCTGAGATTATTCTCATGTTTTAGATAACAGCTTTCATGACCTTGACTGTCTCAGCAAGGACAAAATAAACGTTGAAAGGTTTTTTTTTTTTTTTTACAAAAGCACTCATGGACATTAAACAAGTATAACCTAAAAAGATCCACATAGTGTAACAGAAAGAGACTTTTGAGAGAAGATACATGAACATTTGCTTATCTGAATATTTGCATTTGTTAGGGGTATGTTCACGCAATACCTGCATAAAATGGGAGCGTCTGTGCAACAAAAATCTCTTGATTTGCAACGGTGGGTTTTGATCAGCTGCGGGTTCAATTCCATTTATGTTGGTGTTGTTTTTGTATTTCCTTGCAGTTTGCTTTTAGCTGTCGGACATCGAAACTATTGTTGACTTCGTCAGCGGCTTTTAATAAGATATTGCATGTCATCGTCGCAGGTGAACAAGTGTAAAAGGAGACACGATCTCACCTGAGCGCATTCCTGAGAGGGAGTACAGACGTCAACGCTGAATATATTCACATTTATTTGGAAGATGAAGACACATCTTAATGCCTCTAGGGATTTGATCAGATCACTTCCTAAAATGATCAGCAATTACCAAGGTGCTTCGGGCAGTTTGGATATCTCTTCCACAGAGGGGAACACGCACAGCTCCTCAGCAAACCAATTTCAGATAGACGAAAAAAATATTTTAAAAGAACGAATGGTTTCTAATTCCTTAAACCTTCATACCTGATGTGCAACCTGAGCGCTACATTAACAAGTCATTCTGCAGTTCCTTGTCGTTCAATTTAGAGGACTGCCAGGTTATTGATGCCCATTCTGATAAAGTCCTATGATTTTTTTTGGGAAGAATAACCAAATATAGTTATATTATATCGGGCTGTGATCAGATCTGAGACTCCGACTGGGTGACTCAGAGGGTTTTCCAAATTATAATCTCTGTTGACGCAGACTCTAGGCGTCATTCCCGTAAGTGCAAACACTAAATGATACATAATTTGTATTTTGGGTACCTGGTGAGTAAACAAGGGCTCACAGTGAATACCTCCCAATTCCAAAATATGCTCTAAAAGGCTCCCAGATCTCCAAGCTTTTCAATATGCATTTCGATTCGATGAGATCTATTCAAAGACAAACAATGTTTGAGCAAACGGCATGGTCGCCCCTTGCTGCCATTTATTTTAAAATCAGGAGCTCGTTTGTTTGTACAAACTTAAATTCTCTCTCTCTCTGTGTCTCTGCGTCTCTCTCTCTCTCCTTTCATGCTGTTGCTAGGGAAGCAGGGCGTATGCGCTCCCTGGCCGCGGCTGAAGGGCACGGGGAAAAACAGGATTAAGGCGAAACTACGGAGTTTTCATCGAGAATGTTTGCAATGTTTGACTCTAAACCACCTCTTGTACACATTTCATGACTGAAACTCGAGAATTATTAAGTGCAAAATGCCCCATTTCGTCGCTTTTCCCCCATTGCCTTATATGGCAGGGCAGAGATATATCGTGCCTGTATTTAATAGGCTGGCCGCTGCTGCTCTGCTTAGAGGCTTTAACCCTTCTGGTGCTGAATTACTCTTGGAGCAAGACAAGCATCGGGCTTTTAGATTCTGCCATTTCTCTTTTAACGCAACTAATGATATATACACACAATCGAATTGCGTATTTTTGTTGACAATCATGAGCACGAATGTCATATTACGCACGAAAAAACCCATTCGATGCAAAGACGCGGGTTTTCTCTCATGTTTCCAATTAGGTGCCCATAAATCCGGTGACTTAATGCAGATGACATTTACAGCACAGAGTACATCCTAACTGGTGATGTGGTTTATGCTTTTGGATTTAAATTGTCAAGATGCAGATAGACAGCCAGTTTTACAAACGATAACAGAATGTAGTTCTGGTTATAGAGGAACAAGCTGAGAGCTGTGGCACCATTATAAAGTTGCCACAGGTAGGCTTAGGGCTGCACAGCAACCCTCTGCTGTGCGTCAAATTGATGGCAGTTGAGCCCAGAGGACATGGCACTGGTTTGACGACCAGAGTGAGTGTGACCTATATTTGCAGGGCGCTGTCAGCAGATCGAAGTGTGAGCCTCTGTCTGCACATGTACAACTGCTGCTTTAAGAGGATCGACAATTAAAAAAGGGAACTTATTATTCATTAGTGCCTAAATTCAGGGAAAAAACAAGATTTGCTGACACATTGCAATTATTTTTGAAAGATAAAGGGCTAGGTGTGTTTATGCTTTGTTATACAACTGTCCTTATAAAACAGTTTTTCAAAAGAGATCGAGGTTTCAAGGTGGTTGACAAAAATAGTTTTTTTTCAACTCCCTCGGGTCCAGTTTACTACTCTGAAATTTCCTGATGCAGTTATAACCAAGCAGTGTGTTCATATCAATAGAAGTATATGCATCTGTTGAAAATGTATCTTCTATTTACCAACATCCATACGATATAATAGAATACAACTTTTTCTTCTCAAGTGAATTGTAAATGAGCTGTTGGAGGAGCTCGGTTCAGGAGCCTTGCTATCGATAGAAACATTGAATGTGCTCAAGTGGATTTTATTCGTTCGTGCTGTAACAGTAAGGTAGTGATAGATTTGAATTTCCAGATATCCCTCACGCAGTCCAGTACGCTCAGGATCAACCCCAACCTCTGTGCAAGGTCTCCCTCTCCCCCTCCCCCTCCTGACGTCATGCACCGAGCTGGAGCTATTGCACGAAAAGAGCTGCTCGCAGCCGCACTGTGAATATCTGTATGCTCATAGCCAAGACTGTGGAGTGTGCAAAGGAGGGAGAGAGAGAGCGAGTGAGGAGGAGAGGTGGAGGGAATACAGTCTGATTTGGATACAACTGGAAAACTACCAAGCGCGCACAGCACGCACCGAGCGGAAGGCACATCGACGGTGCCTAGCCAACATTTCACCTACTCCCCCCGGCTCCTGCGATCGGATTCAGCCGAGAATGGAGCTCCCTGCCGCCGGAGAGCATGTCTTTGCGGTGGAGGGCATCGAGAAGAAGCGCATCCGCAAGGTAACAGATAGGGAGCATGTTTGCAAAACGCGCTCAGGACGCTGACATATTTTTGCGTTTGACATGAGCCTCACCAAAAAAAAATTCTCCACCATCACAGGGCAAGATCGAGTACCTGGTCAAGTGGCGAGGCTGGTCTCCAAAGTAAGTCTGAATGCAACATTTTCTCCAATTGCAATGGACAAATGCACATTTTCGCAACAAATTCAAGTCTTGTTACTTAAAAATGGCATTCATCAAGGGCGTGCGCGCACAGTGTGTGTGTGTGTGTTTGTGGCTAAGTGTGTGTGTGTTTGGGAGAGCGCGCTCGGTATGTGTTTCAGTGTATCCGCGGATGCCTTCACTAATTTATGCGAGGGAAGGGGGTAGGCACAGCCATGTAATCCCGTTTTAATTATTTCTGCTCTGCCAGCGAATTTACGAGACAGTGGTGCTAAAATGGCCGACTGTATGTTGGTGCTGGAGGACCGTTTGGAGAGCACATTAGTTTATTTGTCTTTGACATTTTGGATGTGCAGTTGGACGTCCTCAAGGGTGATTTGGAGAAGCCGAAAAAAAATTGCAACATTTTAAATTGAAGTCCAAATAATTCACAGAAAAACACTATTTTATGTTAAACTGGTGGCCTGCCTTACCTGTGCATTATACAGTGACTTCACAGTAATGATAAATATGTGGGAATGTGTGTGAGTGTGTGTGACGGACAGAGGCTAAGGCCTGTGTGACAGTTAGAAAAAGGAAGTCTGCACGTGACAGCTCAGACAGTGACAGTTGCTCTCTCCTCTCTGCAGATACAACACATGGGAACCAGAGGAAAACATTCTGGACCCTCGTCTCCTCGTCGCGTTTCAACACAGGTGAGAGAGGTGGACTTCGGACGAGGCCGCGCAGCCTCCAGTTCAGCCATGACCATATATGGGCATGGGAGGAGGGGCGCTCCAGTAACTCTAGCACTGATCCCCCTTCTCCTCCTCCTCCTGTCCCTGCCCCATGACGGTCTCCTGGGGAATAGGCTGAGGAGGTGGTAGTGAGATATACTAAATCATACTTAATGGGAGGATCGGAAATATTCATGGATAAAGACTTGCATTGCAACAAATTATCATCTTATTAAGTGATTTTGCGTCAGGAATCAGAGGTTTCTACAGCATGCCATGACCCAGTTTCACAGAGAAAACTGAAGTAGTTGCCTTTTCATTTGCCAGAAGGTGCATGGTGGAGCAATGACAATGGAAAAGCAATGCTCCCCACGTGGATTTGATCCTAATTCTGGTTTTATCAGTTTGCAACTGGAGATTGATCAGGAATTAGCAGCTGAACTCCAGAGCTGTTTTCATTCAGGGTGGCGGACACAAGAGCAGCAGTTTGTTTTGTTTTCATGTGACGAGGCTGCTGCCTGATGGGATTCTCATCATTATACCAGGCTGAGATCTGCTGTCAGGCTGAGCTGTGCTTTACTTCTGCAGGCTTATTTCATGCAGTGTTTTCCACCCAAGAGAAAACCTATTAAAAGCACTAGCTTTGATGCTTCAGATGCAACTGCTGCCTTTATTTTGCAATTGAATGTTGTGGAAACAGAATATCTCACCTTGGGTGTATACATCGTCAACCTGCTTTCAATCCTATAGGTCAAGAGGCTTAATAGATGCCTGTAAGATAATCAGAAACACATCAATGCCAATCTCAGAGGTTGAGATGTTAATGAATACAAATGCAGCTGTCATTTTGGCCCTGTGGCGCGTGCACAACAACATCTTGTCGGGGTTGTTGCACCCATGAGGCCTGAGAGATATACTCCCCCTCAGTAGGCCACCAGGCCGCTCATGGGACTGGGAAAGACACGATGGCTCGAGAAAGGAATTATCATTTTTAAAAAGGCTAATTTACACGCAGTGCTCTCCAGCGTTTCCAGTGTACCGCTCTCAAATTCCCCCCGCAGCCTGCCTGCCTTTCTGGCTGTGTGTGTGTGTGTCTGGCTCTGTGCTGATGGTCATGGAGTGCTGCCTCTGCGCCGTGTGTGTGGATTCCTCTTTGCTCCCAGAGGATGGGGGAGGGGATCCGACAAGGGAGGCTGTAATTGCCAAATCTTCTGTGAATAGGGGTCATCCCGTTGGACGCTTTTTGAAAATCGCACACATTATAGCATTAAAATGTAGACTGTTTATTGAGGCAACTTTCTGGCAGCTCTGATGGTTTGAACATCTGTAGCAAGAGGCCAACAATAGACTGGATTAACGCATGCCTGGTGGAGCCCGTGTGCTGCCGGCCTTCACCCACCGCTGGTTATTTATGAGCCAATGATGAGTCAAGGTTTAGATCAGGGAGCAATATTTCACAGGCAACTCAAGTGCTTGGTCTAGTCAGTACAACAATAACCACATCCCTCTCCCCTCCCCTTATAAAAACAGTTCCAATAGATGTTTGTTAGTAGTTGGATATTCATCACCCTATATTTCAGGGTGTAGGCGTTGTGTTGCACAAGGGTGGTGGTTTGCATGTTTTCAACAGCCGCATGTATCCTAGAAGTACTCCACAATGTTGTATTTATCCCATTCCATCCCTCATGACCCTAATTAGAGATTGAATGTAGAAGGAAGGGCATGCTGCAGGAGGGAGGATGTTTGAAAGACAAGGAGAGGTTTTGCCTGCCGTTGCCTTAATTGAATTTCTCCTGGATAATGAGAATATAGAATGGGCCGATTACCATGGAGAGCTATGCAAATAAGGACCATAATGCTTTGCAGCGGGTCACATGTGGGCATTCATTAGTCATCCAAATCTAAATTCCACTTTTGACCTTGAATAGGTAGAAGAAAATGAACAAACACTCTAAAATGTTAAACCTGTCCTTCTGTTTGTGATATAATTAGATTTTTATGCGGAAAGGTGAAACCATGTCAGTCAAATGAGATGTAGTATATCGAAGGTAAACATGGTGCAGGGAAATGTAATTATCTTTTGTTTTCACAGAGAGAGGCAGGAGCAGCTGATGGGATACCGCAAACGGGGGCCAAAACCAAAACATCTTCTACTCCAGGTAATTATCTTCTTCATCATCACAGACATGATCATTTGCCATGTGCTGCTTTTCTAATCCTTTCTGTAAGTTTCATTCTTTAAGGGGCCACAAAGGGGGAAGGGGCCTGTCAGGTGCTTTAGAGCCGTAGCCATTATGGTAGCGGTTATTAATAGAGTTTTGAGAGAGATAGAGTAAAAGGCAAAGCATGGATAGAGTCCTACAGCTGGTTATTACTGCACACTCATCATGAAGCAGGGTTTGTGGCCTGAGGTTAGGCAAGCGTCGCTTGAGTGCACTCATTTTATCTGCATGTTCATTATTTCTTTATGCAAAATAGCTTTTTATGCAAAACAGTGAACACAAGGATATTTTTTGCACCACGTTAATCTGTATTGAGAGAGAATGTTTTATTTCATCTCCGTCTTTGGAAAAACACAAAAATAAATGGCTGACTATCTTAACTCGGACCTTTACAGCACTGCTTCCTGAGCCAAATGTGATTATATATTTTGAGAGACTCTGAGCTGATTGCTATGCAGTGTCACTCCTTAAGAGGCATACCACTCTGCCAGAGTCACACGTGGCCAGAAATCAGGGATAAAGCGTGACATGTCTGGTGGCACTTCTGTGACCCGGGGTCACAGCCGAAGAGTCTTGAGCGTTCCGCTGCAGTTCCCCTCTGACGGCCCGAAGGGTCAGTCTGTACAGAAGAGGGGGAGGGGACAAGATGGTGGGAGCATGTCGTATGCTTAGCAATGACCTAAACGTTTATTTATATTTCCAATAGGCTTCAACATCCCGTACGCTTTCATTTGAATTTCAGCATGCTGATTTGTAAATTGTAGCTGCTGTGAGAGCCCCTTTTTAAAAGGGAATTACACAGACCTTTCTTATATAAATCAAGTTGCTTTTAATAAGCCAGGACAAATGTGTACCATTAATCCCTGCATTTCAAACCTGTGGTATAGTATTTGAAAGGAGTGAGCAAAGGCCAGGCAGGGAGGGTAAAATGTATTTAGGCAAGTAGTTGTATTATTGTAAATGAATGATCTGTTTTTATGGAACTTGATATTTACTATTCACTAAAATCAGGCCACTGTTGCTTTTTTTGATCGGTCATGTTTTGTTTTTTAACCACAAAATGTCCCTATTATACACATTTGTTTAAATCAAATGATTAATTTAAGAGATCCAAGAATTCCTGTCGTTTTTCTTGGGTTTTTATTCATTTTGCTGATCATATTTTTGTCTCGACAACAACATTTCAAATGTTAAACTTGGTGTTTGTCTCTTTTTTAGGTACCGTCATTTGCCAGGAGATCCTGTATCCCTGCAGGTTTCACGGATTCATCTCAGGACGCCGAGGTTAGCCTCAAGTCCGATCCCATCCCGGTCCAGCGTCCCCAGGCTCAGCAATACCAGCTCAACAGCAAGAAGCACCATCAGTACCAGCCCAGCACCCACGAGGTTCCCGCTGATCAGCCAATCAACGGCAAGAAGAAGTTCATCTACCAGCTCAACAGCAAGAAGCACCACCACTATGAGCCTGACCCCAACATGTACGAGGCACAGGCTTCCAGACTCAAAGAGGTGGTCAAAGTTCAGGAACCGGGCAGTAAACCGGCAAATCCTGGCTGGAACTTACCGCTGGCCCTGCAGCAGAAATGGATTCGAGACAAAGACACAGGCTGCTTGAGCAAAGTCAAAGAGCTGGCAGTGGAGGTGAGGAAACCCGCTGTAAAAGACGCTGAGAGCGAACATGCCCTTAAACCCAATCCTAAAGATGCAACGCTGCCTAGCTCTATTAGCAGCAAAATGAAGATAATCAAGAACAAAAACAAAAATGGACGTATTGTTATTGTCATGAGCAAATATATGGACGGCAAGGTTAACGGAGCAAAGGGTAAACACGGGGAATCGTCGAGCGAAGTGAAACTCCAAAATGCCAAACCGTCAGAAAACAGTCCAGCACACACAACCAAAATAGTGGAGCACCCTGAGAATGGGATCCCCAAAGAGCTCTGCAACGGCAGCTCCCTCCCGGCTGCAGAGCATCCCATTAAGTGTTCCCACAAGGACAGACATTTCTCCAAACCTTCTCCAAGCACAGCAGAGGAATACAACACTGAAGTGGCTCGCGGTCAGGCTGATTTACCGGAGGATCTGCCTCTCCAGTTGACTGCTAGCTCGCCACTGACTTCCTGGTCTGTTGACTCCAATATCCTGACCCCTACATCCGTCGAGACCATCAGGATCCCTTCTTTTCCTAACGACCGCAAGCGAAAGCTATCAGATCCTGTGGAGGACAGGAGCATCTCCAAAACGTACCTGTCTTCCAGAAGCTTCAGCGTGCCCAGCACTGTTGTCACACCACCTCAGGACAAACCTATGGACCTCCACTGTAGCGGCCCCCGCCACAGCAGCACATGTACGTTTGAGGTTGTGGACAGCCAAGAGGAGCCGATGGATCTCAGCTGCCCAAAGACTAAAACGCAGGTGGAGCCGGAAGTCCATCCGGAGCCTGAACCTGCTGTCACAAACACACCTCCTGTGGTAGAAGAAACACAGAAATCCACAGAGAAATGTAAAGAAGCACCTGTTAAAAAAGTCTCCCCTTTTATGGGAAATATCATAATCACGGACATTACAACGAACAGTCTAACCGTCACCTTCAAGGAATATGTTTCTTTTTAAGAAATCTTAAATGGGACTACATGAATATGTACATATGTAAAAACATCTAAATTTTGTATATGTGAAAATGTATAATTTATAATTCAAATTTAAATATGTTTCTTAAAATGTTTTATACTGTAACTCCTCTGTGACGTCGTAGTCAAGAAAGTGCCCTCGAGGATTTGAGCGAATGCATTCAGGTGGATGTGTTCCACTTTAAAAAATATACTGTTTATTTGTCATATCAAGCTTAATGGAATACTTTTGCTGTCGTTTCATACCTGTACCAAACTTATAACCTGAGATGTATGAAGGTTCAAACATATTTTGTATGAATAATATCACTTATTTTGGTCCTGATAGAAGGTAGAGGATGTTGTTGAGTATATAGGGATCAAATTGAAAGCACTTAATTACATATTCATATGTTGGTTTGTGTCATTACAAGTGAAGAAACCGCTGCTCTCTTTAAGTCTTATTTTACTTTTTAAGTACCCTCAAACTTAATTGCCATACTTTTTACATGTTTTGTTTGTGGCTTGTTTGAGAAAACATTATTAGCCATGACTTGACATGCAAATTTAAACAGTAGGTGTTTCTGAATACAGTGTAAACACACACACCGCTGTGTAAACAACTTTTTAGAAATGCCCCGGTATATTCTTGCTTTGTCAAGTTGTATCCTGCCGTTTAGATGCAACAAAGCTGTCAGTGAATATGCCGTTGCAACCCAATCTATTACTTTGTTGCACATTTCACCTTTAGCAAACATGAATGGAATCAAATGTGACATCTCAAACATTAAGAAAACTGTGTCATTTATCAAACTTGAGACTTCTCCGTTAAACTGACTTGTCAATTGTTACCTTGAATAGATTATGTTTTCCTTCCTTTCTGTTGACTTCGCAGTGATGGAGTTACTTTGAAAATACATGTGGTAATCTCATTAGGAGTCTTCTAATGTCACACAGAGTAGCAATATTCATCTAATTTTGCTTTTGAAGCTCATATTATCTACAAAAAATACATTACTACTATTTAAATTAGAAAGAGCTACCAGGGTCATTGATGAGTATGTTACACGGAGTAAATGTGAGTTGTGAGGCTGCCTGCCAATGAGTGCCGGCTGTTTTGATTATGCTGCTGAAAATTCAAATGTCAAAGCTGTTGGATGTAACCTACATTTGAGTCGAAATTGCCTTCTTCGCACGTTTAATGCAGAACAGTAAGAATGCTATAATGTAAAAAAAATGAAGCCTATTTAATAACATTTAATTTGTTAACAAAACAACTACAAAGATGCTCTGCATCAGAAGTTAACAGTGATTCCACTGAACCATTCAGAAGATATTTTGCATCTATTTGCTACTTTTATATCTTTTACTTTATTTTGATCATTCTTTCTGGCACTTGGTTTAAAATCAGGATGATTGATATGAAGTAAGTTCTACCAAAAGTTGGTTGAGTTATTGCTGTTGGCACAACCTTTTGGATGGTATGTTTCACAATAAAGAAAAAATAAATTACCTGATTTGTTGTGTTGATATTTGGTTGATGTTGATATATTGAACGCACTCAAATAACCTTTTTATATTGTTTTTCTAGTGTTCCAGTGAAAGACTTATCTATCCGTTGTTATGAAGTCTTTTTGCTCATACTGACAAAGAATGGAACAATAAACACTAGAAACGTGGTTGTGAACCATGAATAGAAAAACAGATTGTGTTGCATAATCACAAACGACCCTGCACAAAGGCTTCTCTGTATTGCATAACTGCACCGGCCACTTGTATTATTAAAACTTTAACCATGTATTATTTTTCTACTGCAGCTCGACCCCGAGCAGGAATGTAAACACAACATAGAGGGAAGTGTGTTATGTAATTCTTAGATCCTATCAAGAGAGGGCAAGTATTCAGCCGTCACATGGTTTATAAGCTTGAGTGCCTTCCAGCCCAATGTGGCAGTTATAGGCGTCAATTATGACATTTAAATATAATGTGTCTGCCAAAGGCTTCGTGGCACTTCCCGAACATTGTGTAACTTGTTTTAAAGGGCTGTGTTGGCTCGTAAAAGGCCGCCCCACAATGACACAGTAATTCTCACTACATTATTATCATACGGTAAAATGTAGAGGCAAGTTCAGACTCATAAAGACACATTCTTCACAAATGCAAAGCTTCAGATACACATTTGTGTATGTCTGACTTTTCAATACATCGCCAAATGCTGCCTCAGTCTTGTCATGTCAGTATTGTCTATATTTCAATTGTATTATGTTGATAATTCTGATAGTAGGGCATCTAATGCAGAGCTGTCTGTCAAATGAGAGGAATCTCTTAGTTACTCTTTCTGACGATTCTTCAATTTTTCCCTGTTAAAGGTTTATATTCTGGCTCGGCTGGGGAGTTTTTCTTTCCACAGCTTTAATCTAACGAGAGGGTGTCCTATACTGTACACATTTTGAAGCCCAAATATCTGATTTGTGATTTTTGGCTATAATGTATAAATAAAACTGCCTTGACTTGACTTGACTTAAGGAGGATCATTAAAAGGCCTGTAGCCACTCTGATCTGGACGTTTAAGCAGATTTTGTTGTTGTTGATATACTGGAATCTCAAGCTTGTAAAGAGATTAACCCTTGAATGTATTGAGTGATAAAAGGCCTGGGCGTGTGTGTGTGTGTGTGTGTGTGTGTGTGTGTGTGTGTGTGTGTGTGTGTGTGTGTGTGTGTGTGTGTTCTTTAGTTTAGTCATGGGTGTTTCCTATCAAATAATGTGACACAAACAGAGAAACCTAACAGAAACATGGGTTTTCAGTGTTCGAGTATAAATTCCTTAAATCTGATGAAAATAAATTAAGGATACCTTCATTTAACATTATTTCCACCACCTATTTAGACAATAAATAACCTTTCTTTCTGAACTCTTGTGTGGTCTTGATTGTGTTGCCAGGTTAGAGACATATGTCACATAAACATTAAGGAGAGTCAGAAAAATGATACCTACATCTTAAAAAGGCCATGGTATACAGGAGATGGTAACCCAACTCAACATATTTACAGATATGCCATAGGGATCTCATGGATTAGGAAGAGTTTTTTACCTAAATAATTTACCTAATCTGGATATTTGTCCCAAAACTCCTTCCCACGCATTTCATATCCTCTACCGCTCTGATCTCGTGTTGGAAATGTAGAATAACCCGCAAGAAGGAAATTAAGGGGTTAATTTATAAAAAAATGGCCGAGTGTTGCCTCTTTATAAATGAATATTTTAGTAAGTTAATCAATAATGTGTTCGTTGTTATTTGTTGTGTGAGTTTAGGGGTCTGAAAAGGGCAAAAATATGACAACTAATCGATTACTGCCAACAGGCACAGGGGATTGTTTATGAATGGCATTGGCAACCAAGGACACGCATGACAGAGCACATTTTCTCTATTGCGAAACTCAGTCTATATCAGTTGATATGAGCGACTTTGAAATGTCATGAACACACACAGCTCGCGTGTTTCTGTCTCTCTCTGTGAAGTCTTTCTGTAGGCCTTTCATGGCTTTGAAGCATGCGAGTCAGTCATGCATCGGTAGGAAACTGAAACACCGTTGAGCAGGGGAACATATTTATAGACCAAGTGTGATGTTTCACATTCCCCCTTTATCATCGTGGCCACCAGCAGCCTGCACAGTGTCGGTTTCATCCCGCACAGTGCAGCCTCACAGGATCACGTCAGCAAAAGGATCGTTTGGATAATTTAAAGCTCAGTGTGTGACCCGGAGGAGGCCTGCTCACTAGACTACATTTAGATTCACTTAGATACATATTTTTTTTATTGTTTTCAAAAAAGGAACGTGCTTCGAGTCAGTATTTGTTGACTTCTTGGGTTTTCTTTTTAAACACATAAAACAATCGAGATTGGATCTTTCATTGTTTATCTAGATTCTAGAACATCATGTTGAACACGAATAGAGGCAACCTAAAATAGGTATAGTGTGAGAAATGAGAGCTGGAGCTGTGGTGTGGTGCAGCATATCAGGCTGCTGTAAAGGATGCTTTCTAATTCAAAGCATGCGCTGAAATATGGCTTCACAGTTTCTCGCTTGTGGTTTGTGTGTGTGTGAGCCACCTTCAGCAGAAAATGTCGCCCGGTAAAGTAGGACAGAGAACAGCGAGCTGTGTGCAGCAGTTGCCCAGAAACCAGAGAGCCAATAATGTTCTCACAGAGCCAGCACTGTTTATTCATGTACGGCTGTCGCCATTGCGGCTCCCGCAGACTCACTTTTCATCGACACGCAGCCAAATATGGAGGCTGCCTGCTCTGAGCGCGCACCAGCCGCTATCTCTCTGAACACAAACGGTGCAGAGCCATTATAGTAGTCTTCCGACAGGAAATGTCGGTCTACAGGCTGTGACTATCAAAATGGTGGTTCATATTTCGACGGCAGCCACAACGCATATTTTGTCCGCGGCGCACCCGCCTTTGTCTCCTCCATTGCGGGGAGAATTTAAACAGATAGCAGCAAATATATCTTGCTGTATCTTTAACTTGATCGAGAACGAAGACGGGTGAACGACAGACTGCCTCCCTGCTCATGTTGCGATTACCTTTCACACATCTGCAGGAAATGATTCCACATCTAATTAACCTCAAATATAATCCAAACCAATTAAAACAACTGTATATCTTTATACATATGCGTCATCAAGGGGACATTTGAAGGATGTTATAGTTTGAACAACATGAGGATAAGCACATATCAAGAATAAATGTAGAGAAATGCATTTGGAGACCGTATTTTCTAATCATTCTTAATTTGTGTGGCAAATGAGTGTTAATTAACTGTACATTTTTTTTAATATAAAGTTACCTTTAGGTTGCATGCGTCATGGGGAAGCTGCCAGGTCTTTTAAAATCGCCACATTGGCAAATATGGTGTTGTCCGTCAGGGTCAGTGGAAAATTCTGGCCCACAACATCAACAAAAAAGGCTTTGGTGGTTGATACCAGATACAATTTCACCCTTCTTTATTCATTAGATGTTTGAAATCTCACATGACTGCTCATACTGCGCAGTCTGCATGATTGTTGGTACTCATTTTAAATTGACAGACAACGGGAATAAAACCCTGAAAATGAAATAATACAGTATTGTGCCAATGTTTCTTTCTGCTTATTATTTGTGTTATCTATTTGACCTTCCGTTCAGCAGATCTAATGGTAATGTGGAGGACCTGAAGGCTTTGGCATGAGAAAGACTGCACGATTATTATACGTCCATCTTGGAGGAAATGTTTGTTTTGGTCGAAATGTGTTGGTAGAATTGTTTTACTGTTTTCATTTGGAATGAATAGCTGACCAATAATGATAATTGCACCTGAGGCCTAAAGATGAAGCTGCAGTTGGCACTTTATTCCGTTAAACAATGTGATTTTATTTATGCGATTATTATTTTGAGTTAAGGTTTTCTTCACCATCGATTTTGTCGTTCAATATTAACATAATACTACTAATAATAATAATAATAATATGCTACCGAATGCAGACTAACAAACGTTTTGTGTTCAATCAAAATAGAAATGCTTTGTTTTATTTTTGAGATAGGCAACAGCTTCAAACAAGAAGTAAAAAAACATAATATTTGTAATTAATAATTTTAAGAAAATCAATAATAATACTATTAGCATTTTATAATTAAAAAAAAATGTAATAATGTGAACAGTGATAATAATAACAATAATAATAATAACAATAATAATAATAATAATAATAATAATAATATAAACAATGACACTAATGTTCCCGAACAAAGTATTACTACTACTGACGTCACCAAAAATAATGATCAAAATCAATTACAGGCCCTCAACATATTTATACAAAACAGAATAAAAATGTAATTATATTAAAACAAACGATCCTTTTTTTAAATTGTATTTGGATGCACAAAACATTGATCCACTTATTTCACTCTAAATTTCATCTGGTTTAATATGTCATTTAAATGATGCCAAACTTTGTAGGGAAATCCCTTTTAGAGTCCAGTTTACCAAATAAATTCAAAGAATCAACACTCAGGAATCATTATAATGTCCTTTAGTCCTAGAAAATGTATTTATATAAATTATGACTGTGAATATTCTGCATGTTTAGAATTAAGTTAAGAAACGATATTAATGAGGTCATTATGGACTATATTTGCTTTTCATTTAATTTGGTTGGTCTTCAAAAATCATTCAATAATTTCGTCAGAATAAACAGAATTCCCCTTACGGTTAACGTGCAATATGCCTAAAAAAATACCCTATGGAAATTACATTTAAAACCAATCGACTGAAATCATGATTTGTTTTTTTTTGGGTGTCTGTTTGGTCTTTATTTGGTTATCATCACAATCGTTATGTGCTACTGAGTCAATTATTGTGTGCTGCGTAAAACATTAATGTGCAAAAGTCCGCTCGCATATTATGCTATTACATAGTCATTTTAAATATCGTTTGATAAGAAAAAAGGAACTGGACATAAACAGCTTTGCAGTTTGTCACCTAATTATCAAATATTTTTAAAATAATCATTCATATGGATGAATCAAAATCAAAATCAAAATGCGTATGAGGGGTTTTTCAAGATTCCTTGGGGCTGATATTTGAACGTTTAGGATGCCATCAGACAAACATTAAATATGGGAATTTTTATTTCTGATATTAGTCAGTAGAATTGTATTGTTAATTTATTTATGATTTTACACAGACTGATGTTTATAAATGTTTATTTGATGAGGATCAGCCACTGTATTAAACCAGTCATACTCTTGTCTCGTTTCTTTAATTTCCTGTTTTTCGGTTCTTTCTTTAAATGCAAGGGAAACAAAAAAAATGTTATATTTTTATTTGGACTCTGGACCCCTAGGTGCTCGGTGGATCTCTCTGACTTCGCTTGCCCCCCCGTGCCAGACATTCCATTACAGCAGCCGAGCAGCGGGGCTCCTCCCCCTCACTCAGAAACCGGAGCACGTAGCAACAACCGAGCCAATGTGCGATCCGTCCTACCGACTGCGGTGCCTGGCAACAGAAAAAGACGTGATGACGTCCTCTCCAGATTGCGTATTATGGGGTGTGCGGAATTAAACAACCAGAAGAGGACAAGCGGGGAAGCCAAAAATAATAAAAGAGACAGAAATAAACGAGGTGCATGGTGAATCATGGAGCTCTCTGCTGTCGGTGAGAGCGTCTTCGCAGCCGAGTCCATCCTCAAACGGAGAATCCGACGGGTAATCGCTGCTTTTTGCCCACAGGCTGTCTCCACACATATTACGCAACCATTTGTTTGTCCGCCGCTCACAATCAATGCTTTGATAACCCTGAATGTATTACGGATCTGTTTTTGCAGGGTTGCTGGGAATATCTGGTTAAATGGAAGGGCTGGTCTCAGAAGTGAGTATTGTAGCCGAGGCTGTGAAGGACAGCGCTCCATTCTGGCCGCTCGTATAACTGCAACACCTCAGACATGTCGTTTATTCAGCTCGTTTCTTATCATATCATCTGCTCCATGTGTTGAAGCGCAGTCTGTTATATGTCTGGTGGCTCATGGGGCTGTAGAGGTCTGAGCGTAAGCCCGCTGGGATGCATTGAAGTAGCTTTAGCAATGGCTGGGATCACCATGCGTCACTGTCCGCTACGTAGCCTGTAATTGTAGCCTGTAATTGTAGCTCAAGCAGCAAGATCGCTTTGTTAAAGTGTAACGCAGCGTTGTGATTGGAGAGGATCTGTCTAAGATGTGTGTCTCCTTGTGTTTGGGACACAGGTACAGCACCTGGGAGCCGGAGGAAAACATTCTGGATGCACGTCTGTTCGCAGCTTTTGAGGAGAGGTGAGGGTTTGACAGCGCAGCATAGGCCTCTCTGCAGACAGGAGACAGCACCGTGCATTTTGTACCGCAAACATGTCCATTTAAATCCGACTTTTTGTCTATTTGGATCTCCCAAACTTTTTTTTAGTAAAGAAAGTGACAACAAGCGTCGTTAGAGCGAAGTCATTCCATTTCCAAATCAGATTGTTGCAATGCATTATGTAATTTTCTTATCATAAACGGAATATCTGCTTTACTCCGACATGATTTTATCTAATTTATAACGTATTTCTAATTTAAACAACGTTTAAAAATACGATTAAATCAAAGCATGAGTAAATGGCACTTGTGAGAAAAGAGATTTCCCGATTTTATTATAGACCAAATAAAACATGTAGCCAAAATATATTTGTTAATCTGTGACTAATCGTGATTTTCTTTATCAGGGAGCGCGAAAGGGAGCTGTTTGGGCCGAAGAAGAGGGGACCCAAACCTGAGACATTTCTCTTGAAGGTGGGTAAATCATGTGATGTATTTCTCGGGTTTTTATGTTATCTTTTCGCCTTTCTTATGTGAGATGATATTATTAATTTCGATTTCATGAAAGCTACGACCTTATCGAGTTTGAAACTTTGTTGTGATCCATAACATATTGCTTATAGGCCTACTGTGGGATCTGCGAGCTAAGAATAACTTGTTATTTTAATGAGGTTGAGCTACAGTGCTTTTAAATTTAAAACTTCCTTTTATATTATAGAAAGTTATATGTATTTGACATGAATTCCCTAAAAAAACAAGCAGCTTTAGGGACGAGGCCTTAACGCTCGTATAACCAGGGTGCAGCTGCTTCTCTTAAACTGTTACATTTCCCCAGGAGATATCAACATTTGATCTCTGGTAAACTCCTCTCCGTTATATGCTCTGTCCTCAGGCCAAAGCCAAAGAAAAGACTTATGAATTTAGAAGAGAGGCTCCCAGAGCGATCCAGGTTTCCTATCCAACCCCGGAGCCTGTCATAACTCCCAGGGCCCGGGAGGGTTTACGTACCGTGGTTCCCACAATCTTCCCACCGAGCGCAGTCAACAGAGGTGAAAGTGTCCAAATCCGACCACCGGAGCCAGAGAGGAGGCCAAGAACGACTCCATCAGCTGCTCTGACAGACCTAGAACTTGGCGTCCGGATACCTAAAAAGAGAGGGCGCAAACCGAAGCTACATTTACATTTCAATGAAACAGTCGATGGAGGCCTCTCAGAAGAGCCGAACACCAAACGGAGCAGGTCACTCGAGGAGCCAGTGTCACACGGATTTTCAAACATGTCCCGCCACTTGCTTCATCACGGGGAGGCGTCAGATCACAGTCTCATGCAGCTGACACGGAGGTTTGAGGAGAAGACCACCATCACACCCAAACACAGCAGCAGCGAGCAGAGACACGCAGGGTTGTCTTTCAGCGCGTTCAATTCAGATGTGCGTAAAAGGGATCAGCTGAAACACATGACTAAATGTTTGATGTCTGTGCGGCGGCCCAGCAGCTCTGCAGAGCACCGGAAGCATCAGGTGAAGGAGTGCAGTCAACCTGCTGTCAGATCCACTGAGAACAGTGACAAGGCCACGCAACCAGCCTCGTGCTGGACCCCCAGATTGACCAACCTGGACACTGTGACAGTGACAGATGTCACCATGAACTTATTGACAGTCACTGTCAGAGAGAGCAGCACGGAGAAAGGCTTTTTCAGAGAGAAGAGATGAGTATGCTCGGATGTGGGTCATACAAAAAAAAAAAGTATAATATTTTAATATGCTACTAACTAACATTTTGTGTACCTTATTGTAAAGTGTTACCAACAAGCCTACTGCAATGCTATATATTTTTTCTATGTAACTTTCAATCGTGTACATACAAATATTTAATACACTGCTGAGAAAATCAAAAATCAAAGTGTCCTTGTGAGTATATTGTTTTTGAGACTTTTTTTTTTTTTTTTTAAAGAAAAACGTTTCAACGATGTCATCATAAATAACCACAACTTTCTAGAACCCGATTTTGCTTATAAACTCATCCGGTTATTGATTCTGACGGTGTTCCCTCATTACAAGGTTTAGTTTAAAACGCTTTAATGAAGATTTACTGAAGGTGTCTGAAATGAAATACTTTCCAGCCATTCACGTGTTTAAACCAAGGCCACTTGAGTCTAACACGGTTCTGAAAAGGAGGTTTCAATATAGTATATATCTAAAGGTATTATATGAATTTGTGTGCTGCAGTACTTCAAAAGATCGAAATATATAACACCTAAATTACCCATGCGTCATATTAAAATGTGTTATTATCCTGCTGGATGACGTCTTTTGTGATGGCTTTTCTGTTTGAAGATTCTCTGATGAGAAAGTTAACATCTTTTCGGTAAACAGAATTGAAGACATACTCAGACTATTCAGGTGTAATTTGGCCTCCTGGTCACACGCAACCAGGCCTACCTAAAAACACATTAAGACCCAACCGGTTCCCTTCAAACTGCAAGGCCTTATCTCGAATTCAAGAAATCCCCCAAAAAAATGTTGTAGTCCGTCATTTAAACGCCTTGTATCATAATCAGAAAAAACATAAATATCAGAGCCTGTCTAACCTTGGTGGACTTGATTACCGATTCAAGCTGATAAACATATAGCTTTATTCCCTGCAACATTATCATCACCACCATGTCGATTATTGTAAGTGGTCAAATTACGCATAGCCTACTTCAAAAGGGCGAGTTGGGCCTTGAAGCTGACAGCCAGTAGGCCTACAAGAACGAGATGTTTTTGACAGCTTTAATTGAAACACTCAGATGCTATAATGATTTTAATAGGAATAGTATCAATGAGTCATTTAATTTGCACATAACTGTGAGAAAGAATTACAAGAGAAGTTTCCTAAACTGTGACCCCGTGTCGAGTTGAGTGAACGGAGGTTTATGGTTTGAACGGTTCCTCTTTTTTAGGGCGTTAAACTGTGGTGTTGGCCGTTATTTATCCCATTAACTTGCATCACCTTGCTCCATCAGGCTTTTACAGTACATGAAGCATCCAGGCTGCACTCCGCTGATAAGAGGCCACTTCTTTCATGCACAAAGCCTCCATTCATTTGACTTCGCTTTGTCTCTGCAGAGGACCCAATCTGACCATCCGGGACTCCTGTGAGGAAACTCCGTCTGTATTCTGTAGTCTCACCAAAGGCTCTTTTTAAATGTTTAATTTGTTTAGGAACATCTGAATTTGATGTTTTGGTTGAATGAAAAAAGGGGGTGGAGCACTGCTTTCTAGGAACACATTTTGACGCAAATTCATGGAACAAAGATAATGCAACTTCGCAAACTATGTCTAAAGTGTATCTTGTCATGTTCTGCGTGCGCTAACATGTATAACACATTCAATATCATCCAAACTCCTAGATTTAGTGGCTAGAGTAGCAAAACTTGTCCTGCAGCTGTGACAACATCCGGCCAGATTCTCCACCTGAGTGTAATTTACTCAACGACATGGCTACCCATCAAGAATCCAAACCCTTTGATCTGATTCTGCCTGAGGGCCCTTATAAGCTGGATGCAAACCTCGAGAGGCCTGTCTGGTTACACTCCACAGACTTTACCTCCACAAGATGTCGCCAGCAGCAAGACCTTGAAACTCTGCCAAATTATTTTCCCACAAAGACCCTGCGAGTTAAAATGAAGTGGAACCACTCATCCAAAGAGGATTAATCATTGGTGAAAACGTGTGTCGTTTGTACTCATGTACAGTATTAGTGGCTGTTGAGTTACAGCCCCCTCCCGAAGAAAGCAGCAGACCTCCAGTGAGGGCAGTGTGCGTTACATCATCCCGCCACTAGATGAAGCTCAAACTCAGATACACCCCTCCCAATCTCATTTCAGATGGGCTAACTGGAAATGCATAAACAATTGATTAATTACTCTTATGTCACAGCCATGTTCAAATGTTATGATTTTACACACATTTTTGAATAGAAGATAACAGCTTCTATGTTATGTGATCAAGTGAGTGTAATTTGACCAGGTGAGTCCAAATCCAATACCATATTTTATTACTATAAATAAAACACATTTCTTTTCATTGAATTATTCCTTCAGCAAATGGTTTATGATTCTTTCTTTTTTTATTTATTTATTTATGTAAAGTCTCTATATAGCTTCCATGTTATGTGACCATGTGACCCCGTCACCCCAAATCAATGCAATAATATTGCAGGAGCGTTGGCCTTAGCTCTGTGATGTTTTACATTACATATCATTTGGATGCTTTGATCCAATACGCGCAAAAACTATAAAGAATCAAACTCCGAACAACAAGGAAAGTGCAGATATACAGTCCAAGCAAGATCATACCGTAGTAAGTTAATCAGTTACAAGGCCTAAATTAACCCAACCAGTGCTTCGTGTTTTGTTTTTTTAACTCCCGTCAGTCACGCGTGACCTTTCATTAAAACGCTCTTACAATTATATTACAACACTTGACCAGGAAAACACAACTTTTGTTATTGCATTTAAGTGCTTCCTATATTTTTACAAACGTTCTTTGGAAAGTTAGGCGTTTGAAAAAAATGATTATTTATGTAATTGTCAAAAGCTTATGTCATATGTTGACCCCAAATCAATACAACACTGTATACTTGACAATTAAGACACACCTCTTATTAGATTAAAGTCCTTCTATTATTCTTCTATTATTCAGACATCATTAGCTTCAATGTCATGTGACCCAGTGACTCCAACTCAATGCAGCATTGTCTAACCACACTGGACAAATAAGACACATCTCTTTTTTATTGGATTATATAGATAACTTTATTTCATGTACATATTATTCGGAAAATTCTACCCTTTTAACTGAAAAGTTTAGATTTTATAAACTATTTTCCTATTCAATGCAGCACTGTCTTTTATTCGATTTTAGAGATTATTTTATTTAATACCAATATGAAATGTTATTCCAATGATGATATTATTCCAAACCCTTTTATGTTTTGGATTAGTCTCAGCCCACCTTCAGCCATACCCAATTGGAAATTATGTTTCCAGTTTCCTAAAACTAATTTGGGCAAGTTATTAAATTACATCGCTTTTGTCTAATTTAAACGTTGATAAATGAATGGTTACTAAGTGAAACCCTGCAAGACACCGCTGCACCAGGGATGAATGTCTGTCGGATAGCCAACCTAAAACTAACCCGCAGAGAGCCTCTCAGAAGAGGATGCATGATTGTGAAGAGTGGCGCACTGATGTTAACAGATGGCTGAAGGCTTTCACCCTGAGCGTGTCTTTAGAGGGCAAAGACAAAGACCGGCAGACTCCCCCAACAACTGTATCAGCCCTAATTAGAGAGAGAGAGAGAGAGAGAGAGAGAGAGAGAGAGAGAGAGAGAGAGAGAGAGTCACAGTGTTGTGAAACTGGGTCATACGCAGACGGAATGTGGAGCCGGCTCGTCTGAGCAGAAATGAGGTATAAAATACAAACAAATGAGCTTGCGGTGCAATAAACCAAGCATCACCGATTGCCCCAACCCTTTCCCTCCGTTATACACACAAACACACACAAGCACACACTTCACATTTCAGCTTGCACAAGATTACATCTCAGCATCTTAGTCAATCAAAACCTCCCATTCCGTCCATCATCTCGATCTCTAACCCAGCACAGTGTGGAGGCGGGGGTGAGGGTGTGGTGAGTAACAGGTCTTTGTGGTTGCTGATAGAGGAAAGAAGAAGATAGTGAGAAGGGAAGGGGGGGGGG
>NW_011369945.1:14355546-14414763 GCF_000735185.1 Notothenia coriiceps | reverse complement strand
AAGGGAGGATACATAGTATATTACTATAATTATGGTTAATTTGAATGTAGGCTACATTTCACCCCAAAACGGAACATAAAAGCAGGACCAGCCATCATACATTGAATTCCTTGACTAACAAGAGAAAGATTCATTCATTTAAATAAATATTTAACCAGAAATGGTCCGGTTCTAAGGGGTTATTCAGTTAAGCCCGATGAGAGGGGATACAGCTGTGCACATGTCATCATTAACAGACGTCGTTTAAAAGTGACGTTTGAGTGAACGAGGACATCCCAATTAATACCTGAGGACTCCTCTGTCCTTGCGTCACCTCTTCGTGTCTCTCGCTCGCATCTTACAGAGGCGGAGCTAAGACGCAAGGAAGGGAAGCGAGTGAGGGAAAGGAGGAGTCGAGGAGGGGTATTGGGATGAGGCTTTGGTCTTTCCGGGACTTGAACTGGTGACCTTCCAGTTGCCAAGCCAAGTCCCTATGGACTTCGCCACCACCGACTGTTTACAATCCTAAAATGTAAGAAGTGAGTCTAGGTTGGTTCAGGAAAGGAGAAGTAAGGCAAACCACGTGTCATTCCACTACATGACTGAGAGTCTAGTTGAATTGTTTAGGGTATCAATAGAGATGCGGCTCTTTCGGGATGACTAGTTAGAAATATAGCAAGAGTTTTGTTTCTGTTAATAGCAACGTGCTCCTTAGGGAGTCTAGTTTATGGTTACATTTGATGAGTGAACATTCTAATGCACAACATATGCCTGCACACACAAATAGGCAGTGCGTATTCCCACAGCCTCAAGGCTAACTTAACTGACCACAAGTTGGCCACATATATTTCCAGACAGTATGTGCCATCACTTCTGAAGAGCATCTCCTTCCAGCTCCAACTGAGTGGAGAGATTAAGGTCTATGTGGAGATATTTATGTTCCAATTATTTTTAAATGTACCTTAATCTTTGCCCTATTTTTCTCCTAAGCTTTCGCCATCACTCATACCTCCTCCTTCATGCCTGTCTCCAGAAGCATCATGACGCAGGCCTCGAGGGGCAGAGCGATCTCACGGCTGCTCCTCTTCAGGTGCTCCTCCAGCAGCGTGCCGAACGCCGGCTTTTCCATCCAGGAATCTAAGCAAGAGGTCAGTGCCTTTTAACTTATCTGAGTGTTGGACAGCATTTCTGTTCTGTGTCTGTCAACAGTTTTACTTTTTCTTAATGATCTCTCCTTTAATCTCTCAGCGTTGCTGTCTCATACATACTTCCCCTGTCTGAAGTCTTTATCATGCATATACCGTATGTTCAAGGTCAACAATGTTCTTTCTTTAAGAGAAAACGAGCCTGGGAAATGAAGTTTCTTCTATAGACATTTACAGAATGTATAGACATTTACACACATTTTCCTCCTCTTTAGCTGGCTGTGTTTTGAATAATTCTATTTGCAATGTCAACCAAGACAGTTGCAACAAGCCATGACAAGCCAGTCTACATTTCTCAACAGCACAGAGCAACTTGTTTATTGTTCAAAATTAAGGACTTCAGCTGCCAGCTCTAAAACCATATGAGGGTTTAATGAATAATGCATGCAAAGCTTATGTGTTTTTCTATTGTTTGCAAATGTAGTAAATGTCTGTTTTTCTGTTCACCTTGCTGTATTTGGATAGTCGGTATCGCTGCCTCCAGAGCTGCCAGAGACCTCCTGTGGTAATCTGCCTGGGCCTCTAATAACTGTTATGTATACAAAAACACAATCACAGGTCAAATAAACAAACCATTGGCATAATATAGTGAAGCAGTCATTCAACAAAGCATACAGTTATAGTGGAATGGACCATATTTGCATCATATTTCCATTTCCGTTCTAGGTCATTTAAACTAAACTGAGGCACACCCACCATGACATAATAGCGTGCGTAATCTCCCTCTTTGGAGGCGAAGTTGTACAAGTCTGCAGAGAGCTGGTCCTGTAGGATGAGAAAGATAGATGTATTTCCATACATGGCAAACTTCATGGCAACCTAAAACCTTCTGCTTTACTTTGGACAGTAACTTTTCATTAAGACACAGATCAACTCCAGATGACAAAGCAATGACCTTTAATTACACGGTCTTAATATTGAGCATAGTGTGTTTGTTCCTATTACAAGGCTGCCTTTGTTTGCCAGTTCATAAGATATGATCCAAACCTGATGAAGAGGCCCTGACTGGAAAGTAAAGCTACTAGATTAAATGTGCCTCTATTAAATACTTTACATGATGCATAATGAAACCTCAGTCTTTGGCAAAGCAGGTTATGAAACAACAGCACAAATCCTATTTTGAGTCATACATAAAACATGGTGCATTATGAAAAGAGAAAAGTTACCTTGCATATTTCTACTTTGTTGAGAGCCTCGTCCATCTCGTCTTTGAGAGAATCGGCTTTAGCTGCCATTGCCTGGTTGTTAGACTTTGTTGCCTGGTACCACCTGGAGCAATAGTAATTATTTAGGCATTGAAGTGCATCAGATAATGACAAAACAAATATATTATACAGCAGTCACTTAAAATGTTTGTTATCCTAAATATGCAAAAGTGTGCAATTCAAGAAAACATGTTAAAGTGATGTTGCTAAATTAGTTATTTTTTCAACCTCTATTTTAAGACTACAGGCCAGTGTACCTCGTCTTGCCAGAGTCATAATCCAGAACCAGCTTGGCAAGTTGTTTCCTCTGTTTTAGTATATTTGGAATCTCGACCTGTGGGAAAAGCAGAGGGGATTATGAGAACAGCATGACCACACATGCACTTGAGTCCAAATTGAGGATAACACCTTTCCTGTGAGAACATTTTGTCAATATGAATCACTGAGAACGGCGATATAACACAAAAAGATGCCAAAGGCCATGTTGAATTTGGCACATTCATGAGACACACGCACTGTGTACGGAGTGTTTCCATCAATAGTAAGTTGGCTTATATGCTAACCAAATGCTAACCCCTTGTGCCTCACTAGGGCCTTTTTAGGCTTTTATTTGTAAATTGTTATGACTGGGTTATGCATTCGGCATACATTTTGTCAAGGGTATGAGTCATTGTCCCCCAATGTATTTTTCAGTTAAAGAAATTGTATAAATTAAGAAAGATGGGACTATATGAAGCAGAATGTGAATAAGTCTATGTACTCTGGTCCTGCATTGCTAAATATTTTTGATGTCTTTGATGTGATGTCTGTTCTTTATTTGCAGGTCCCATTGTTATTGTTGTTGTTATTATTGTTATTATGCGCCGCTTTCCACCTTCTTCTCCAGTAGGACTCAGATGAGGGTGTACTGTTATGTTTGGCTGTGAACATTTTTTTTTTTTATTATGAAGGGCAGACCATCTATTTGTATTTATTTTGTTTTTTTTAGAAAGGGGCAGGTCATATAAGATTGTATTCTTCTCCCTGCTCCTTTTCGCTCAATGGTGGTTGTAGAGACATGTTTTGTTGGCAATTACTGTACATTTGGTTATGCGTACCATGAGCGGGACAAATACAAATGAAATGGTTGTTATTTAGAATAATTATTTAATAAACTACATAAAGTACAGGCACTCTGACACCTTAGAATACAAATGGCCCCATAAACAACCCAATAAAACCACAGTGTTTGATCCCACAGCCATTACATCATAAAAATGCAAGCTCTTTTTCAAAATATTAAAACAGCGGCATTTTGTCAACAAACTGGCATTTTAAAAGGCTAAAATTATGGAAATTATTGAATATTTGGAAGGGATTATCACTACTGAAGTTTGATAAAAAATATAGTTTAGTGAAATTGACAGTGGAAAATGATGCATTAATAAATGGATCACTATAGTATGCAGAGAGGTTCAGTATTTTTACCTCAGCCAGCTGGTTGAGAGGATCCAGGATGTCTTTCTCGATCTGAACTTCATGCTGCATCAGCTCAGTCGCTAATCTGCT
Source organism: Notothenia coriiceps (assembly GCF_000735185.1). NCBI lineage: Eukaryota > Metazoa > Chordata > Actinopteri > Perciformes > Nototheniidae > Notothenia > Notothenia coriiceps. Next base: position 14,410,826 of record NW_011369945.1, on the reverse strand, counting down.
CTCAGCCTCTCCACACACATCCATCATCCTGCTGCTCACACACAGGAATGTGTACAAATATTGCTGTTATCAATACTACCCAGTAAAACAATTCACATACTCATACTTTACATTCCTTTTACTTAAAGATCACTTTTAATGTTGATTTTTGGTCATTTAATCAATGGAGTTTATTTTTGGGATAGACAAGCATCTCACCCAATCAGACCGTCGTCTCCAAGCTGACTGCCTCCCTCCTGCATGGCCTGGGACAGTGTTGTCAGGGGCAACTTTTTCTGCAGACAGACCAGCAAACAAAGTTAATTTACTTCAAAAAGTGGTGAGTAAGTGAGGTGATCAAATATTCAAAGTGTTCAGAAAATCTAAGATAAAGTTACAATACAACACTGATTTGTTAGGTTGTGTTTTCTAGTATATGGGTGGTTGATGTAAGTCTGCTGTTCAGTGATAGTGAAGCGGGCAGGAGGCCAGCGCTGAATATTTGTCTCCTGAGTGCCTCTCATATCAATGTGTTGCATAAGAGGAGATGGTATGTGTTCATAACACATGATAGCCAGTCTTTGCTAATACTTAATAATGGAGTCACAGTGATTCACCTTTATTCAATTTCAAAGTTGTGAGTTTTTGTCCTCAAAGTAAAGCTGCAGTTTAGAGAAACTTACATGTCTCTTCTCTGTGTCCGTGCCCGGCTGACCCTGCAAACATGACACCAGCCTCTTGTGTGTGTTGTGCGACACCAAGCGCACCAGCTCCAACCGCCTTTCGATCTGTTAGTACACAAAACTGTTAAGAAAACAGGGGAAAAAAAGACAATCCTACTTTGTGACTTTCCCAAAGCAGCCCGTGAGAAAGCTACAAATCAAAACATTATCAGTTGTACCAGCGCACATCCATGACCAAACTTTCCATCCCGCTCTTGTTGTTGAAAAATGATGGAGGATGTCGGTGCTGTTTGTACAGCTCTGTTCTGCAGCGTGCTGTTACAACAGGCCACACTGACAGCCAGATGGAAGGAATCATGGCAGATAAGTAACAGACTGACGGACTGTGTTCTTAACTGCGAACAGGGAAAGTTTTCTTTGTCTTCTTGACATATGAGGACTCCATGTGAAGATATTATCGGGGTTAACAGATTAATCATTCTGTCGGCAGGCCGGAGGGGACCTGATCTACTGGTTGTTGTACTTTATGATCCGTAAAGTACCATAGGGTGGTTACGCATGTTAAAGCCACTTATCTACAAATCATTTATGCTTTACCTGACCACAGCCCTTTTTCTGGAATGTGATTTAGATTTTGAGATTGATTGTCTACCTTACAGGCAGCCAGCAGTTTATTTCACTTATCCGTCCTCTTAAATACTTAAAAAAACCATGTATTATGTATGGGTCTGTTTTGGCCAATCCAGCAATGTAAAAAAACGTCTATTTAAGTGAATTTATACTATTGTAAAAGATATGAGGATCTAATATTGCCCTGTTAATTGATTAGCAACATTGCCCACAATGGCCAAAAACTAAAATATGTTACTGCTGTAGAGCACTCTATCAAAGTGTCCTAAAATCTAAAAATATTTAGGTTACAAATCAATCCCATAACATCAAAAACCTTGACATTGTTTTGAATTTTTGTAGCACAAAGAAGGCTTCGTTTTGGCATCAAAATGATATCAGAGCGTCCTTGAATCCACCACATGCGAGAGCGCTTAGTTTTATGACCATGTGACAATGACTCGGAAGTCTCAATCAAGGTTACAGTCTCTGCTGTTTTATGTTTTCATACATTACTGAAATGAACTGAAGCCAGCGAGTTCATTGTGAAAATTATAAAATAACTATGGGTTCCTTTGGAAAATGGTCATTAGTAATGTTAAGTATACAACTACTTTATAAAACCTGCTAAAGCACACAATATACCAGTATGATCTTTAAAGCCAATTAACTCTGTAAGCATTGCATGTTACAAATGTTATCACTTCCTCTTCCTGTTTCAGTATAAACATCCAACCCTCTCACATCTAAAAGCCCCTCCTCTACTGTCTAATCCTCATCTTGGTCTCAGTCGTCTTCCTTTACTTTTATCCTCTCTAATTCTCTGTTCACTTCACAGCATGCCAGGCTCTCTCTCTCTCTCACTCACACTTTCCCCCCTCTCCTCCCTTTTCTCTCTCCACCCTCTTTCCTGCAGCTGTTGCTCAATGCCAGACCACAGCTGGATTTGGCTTCTTTGCCTGGATCCAATTGACTCGCTCACAATTCAGTTGATCCCGAGCTCTGATTAATGTATGGAAGTCTAGCTCTTTCTGGCAACGGCTATATTTTATCCAGTCCTCGAAAACTCTTGTGCCAAGAAGGAAAGGAAAAGGCCCGATGGACTTCAGTGCAGGCACAGACTGGATACAATGGGTTATTGCATAGTCTCTGCTGAGTTTTCCATGAGTATACTACAAAAGACCTTAGAAAAACAAGGACCGCTTTCATTTGAAATGTCTCAAAGTTGAACCATCTTTCTCCATGTTGCTTTTTTGAACCCATTAAGTAATGATACGCTAATGAAAAAAACGTTATGACTCATTACCATTTAAACATCCTCACATCTCAAGCGGCGAGCTTTATTAGGCCTCAGGGAGAAACTGAACTATGGAAATAAACACACAGAAACACTCTAAAAAACTAAAGTCAGAGTCGTGGACAGGAAAAGAAAGCAGGAAATCTCCCTGATCATAGGCACAGATGAGCACACATGATCCTTTCGCCTGCTTCTTAAGTTATGGAGCTGTCCAAAGGTTAACAGGACAGTAACTGCCATCTTTTCTTTTTCCAGACAGCAATGAAAAATGTGAACAAAGCGAGCTAAAGACCTCTGACCTGCCACAGCAAAAGAAAAAGTGGAACGTTTAGTGAGTCATGAGGAACTGGGAGGTCGGATAACATTTAGTTTTCTTGCTTGGAGCTACTTTGGCAGAGTGGTTAGCTCGTTGACTGAGGATCTAGCTGGCTGACCTTGTTGGCAGGATGGCTAACTGTATGGCTAGATGATTGTAGAGCAGAAACAGGATATTCGAACAAAAGAGAATAGTTTGACATTTTGGGAAATACACTTACTTTCTCATTCGTCTAGAGTTGGATGAAAACATTTGTATCCCTCTCATGGCAGTAAATATGAAGCTAAAGCCAACAGCAGGTTAGCTTAGCTTGGAAACAGCAAGCCTAGCCCTGTTTGAAGGTGAACAAATCTGCATCTCAGGGCCTCTAGCGCCTTAGCATCTTTTTCTTTTCTCATAGTCCAGCACATCACCCTCTTTAAAACCACAACGTTACAATTCTACATCTTGTTGTTTGTGCTGATTAAACAAAACAGATATAACATAATCATTAGCTAGCAGTTTCCCCCTGTCTTTGTGCTAACCTAAGCTAACCAATTCCTGGCTCCTGTAACATATTTAGCATAAAGACATGAGTGGTATTGATTTGTTCATCGTACTTGACGTAAGACTAAGCATATTTCCCAAAATGACTAATTCTTCCATCGACAGATCGACCCAGTGTTCTTAAAGATAACAAAAATGAACTGTGTATTTGTAGGCTAAGCTCACTTGTCGGTAAACTGCTTTACATACAGTATCAGATATGAAAATGTTCCAGTAAGCACAACAGAACATTGTGTTTCCTAAGTTTTAAGTAATTTAATACTGATCAATGGGACCATTTCCAGCCTCAACTGTATGAGAATCTCCTTAGCTCCCACCGAGGCAAGACATGTCCAGGCAAGACAAATGCCTTAGCCAATGCAGAAGACTATGGAAAAAGCAGGAAAAAGACTACTACCACTCCATGGAAATCCGTGTCAAATTTCAAGTTGGACGGTACAGAGAAAGGGGTGTGGGAGCATGTTGGGGAGAGGGAAAGGAAAAACTATAATTTTCCCTGCTTAGGTTTGGAGAGATTAAAAACTTTCCCTGCTAGTGGGATTGATTTTAAATGTCAATAATGATTTGTCAGTCTACGAAACAGTAAGCTACACTTTTTGACAACATGTCTGTAATCAGTTTGCAGATTCTGACTTGAAGCTTGAGCTGTTAGGCCCAAAAGACATCCAAGCCACTTCCACTATGCTGACCGCTTGACAGTCACATTCCTCACCGAGAGTTGCAGCTAAAGGAATGTCTAACGCAGCACAAAGCTCCTGTCGCTCATGACGAGGACCAAAGACGAGAGAACGCATTCTCTGAAAGGGCTGGGTCGGTCTGTGCGGTGCTCTTTTGGGACAATCGTGTAAACATACATTACTTAATTGAACTATACTGCTGTTAAGGCTGTCTGTCGTGATTACAGTAAAATATTGAGCTTCTTTAGCTTATTCAATAAAAAAAGTAGTGAGTTTGCTCACAACCAAGTGTTTGTGCTGAGTGTTGCTGTGTGTGTAAACCACACAGGGTTCATAGTTCACTTCTACACGTCATAAAACTTCCATGACTTCACCTTCACTCTTCCTTTCACAAAAGCTTCTTTCTACATTCAACAACCTCTGTTTTTCAGTCTCTCCTGTTTTTCTTCACACACTTTTCCTAGCAGTGATCCCACAGTTTCACTAGTAAGAATCCTCCCATCCCCCAACATACACAAACACACACGCACAAACACACACGCACGCATAGAACGTACATCCACTATGATTTCAAGATAACAGAACATTGCCAGGGTTCGCCTTGAGTGGAAAACCGTGAGGCACTTTTGCTTCAGTGGCAAACCCCTGAGCTGGCGAGGCATTCCTGAAGGTTTTATGCCGGCAGTTGTACTCCAAGACTGCAGAGAAACTTGGCCTTAACATGCTCAGGAATGATGACTTTAGCAGAGCCTGTGAGTAGAACTAGTGAGTCCTTTAATTACCCATGCATTTGACTGATTCTAAAAACACGAGATACACTAGAATGGTAAATGTTGCTTTTCAGTTGTATTTTACAATATGAGGCAACTGTTTGTTCCTAGAATACAGTCAACACTTTAACATGAGATACAGTTTGTGTCTAAAGAGCCCCCTGAGAGTTGATTTTAAAGAGAAGAAAGATGTCATATTTACATGTAGGAGGTCATCACTCAGCACCTCAGTTTTCTCAGCCCTGTTGAGGGAAACACAAACAAGGAAAAGATCAAACACTGACAACAAGAAATAAAAAGAAATAAAACACAGGCATTGAAAAACACACCCTCGACATACAGAGATAAGACAGAAAACCATGAACCCCCAAACAATGTAATGCAATCCCAGAAGAGACACATCTGTCTGTGGTAATGAATTTGAACTAAATGCTCAAAGAATATATAAACCGGTATTTACATTACATTACATTTCATTTCATTTAGCTGACGCTTTTATCCAAAGCCACTTACAATTACAGGGACATTCTCCCTGGAGTAGCTAAGGACTAAGTGCCTTACTCAAGGGCACACAAGTGGTGGTGTTCCTGGCGGGATTTGAACTCACAACCTTCCGATCTTCAGCCCAGCTCACTCATTTAAAAATGTCTCACTCACACACTTCCCACTTTCTTTTAAATAGACCACGAGAACTGTATTTTAATTTAGCAAGACATTACTTGCTCTTCAAACTCAGAGATCAACAGATGGCATAGACACCATCAAACTAAAGCAGAAGACTATTTATGGCCCAACCTGTCTGCAGTTAGTGCCTACAGCAAATTATAAAATCAACAAGATAATGTTGTCACACAGTAGACCTGCCTATGTGAAATACTGGGTACCATTTATGCACACATACTCAACATGTTTTCACGGATTCCTCTACCCTGTCCGAACACACACTTCCTCTTGTGTCATTGGTACCTTGTTTATTATGGCAACAGGAGAAGGTGTGTGTAGTTGTGTGGAGAAGGGTTGCCAAGTGGCATGTTGAGGTTTGAAACACACTGCAAATTGTAGCAGAGTCTGCAGAAAACAGGATAGTGACATCACTTTGTAACGTTGATCAAACGCTAAAAAATAACCTCTGAAATAAAATGTGCTTCTTTATGTGACTTCAAACTTTTAAAACATATTTTACGTTTTTCATTTTCTCGCTGAGCTAGTGAGACCAGCAAACAAGCAAATCGTTCATCCTGTCGATATCCAACAAATGCATTGACCTCCGATGTATAACCTCTACACACACAGACATCCCTGAAGACTTCTCCCCTTCCTTTACCAGAGCAGGCCCACGGTATAGATTTAAATCTCACAGGGATCAATTAACCCTCTCCCAGACAGGAGCTAATACTGCTATAAATGACACCCTACGTATTCAGGCTTACCTCACTATGACTTAAACACAATTGGAAAATGCCTTTGGCTTCAGTCTGCAGAAAGGAGCTTGTACCATAACTACAAATCTTCTTTTCGACTGGTCACAGACTCTTATACATATTTTCCATTATGTATGATCATTGATTTTCTTTTTTTGGCACACAGTATAAGTTCTTGTATTCATACTGAGGATACACTTTTGGTGCACAAAGTGTAAAAGTGCCAGTTTTCCTTGGTCCTCTATGATAGTAAATATAAATTATTTGGGTTTTTGACTGTTGTTTATACAATGCAAGACATTTAAAGACGTCACATTTGGTTCTAAGATATTTTGATGGGTATTTTCTCCTTTTGCTGACATAATCTGGATCAAATGATTAAAAAGAACATCTATGGATTTATAGATAATGGAAATAGTAGTGTTTGCATCAAATGCCTGGTAAGATTCCTAATCCTCCATACAGTTTTATTTGATCAGAAACGTTACAAATTCACATATTGTTACGTCAACAGTTCATGTGTACTACATGCTATATGTGATTGAATGATATAGGACCTGCAGCAGAGAACCTACACTTATCCACTCGATCACATTACACATGCTTTACTGGATTTCTACAGCAATCTTTAGATTCCTATCAATACTGAATCAGCATTGATTTGACTGGAGTGCAGTTTAGCTCTAGCTGGCAGCTATTGTTCTAAGAATAGACTCCCACAATGCTGTAGCCCAGACCTTAAAAGAAAACTTGGAGCAAAAAACACAAAAAGGCATAAAGAGTAGAAATGGTAACTGTGTGATCATTAACTTTAAATTACTGATGAGAAATCTAATCGAACAGAAAGAATAGAAAATAGTAAAAACGTGTCTGTGTTCAAGTATTATGAGTTTTGTTGAAAGTGTTCTGTGTGAGCTTATCTCGCCAAAGTCTCCAGAGGTATGCAGGAATTCACAAACCCTGCTACCCTGCAAGCTTGAACCACAGTGCAACAACTACATGTAAATCAAACTGCTTCCTCTTTTATAAAAACACCCCTCTGTGGCTGTGTGACGTCCCCAGCCCTCTGCTGTGTCCCCATCAACAAGCGTGGAAATGCTTACTCCACAAAAACACTCAGTGCCAGGCCCTTCCTGTGCAAAACACACAACCATGTTATCACATATTGTCATGGGGTCCACAAATTCACTGTTTTTTTTAATTAAAAGTGGAATAATCCTAGTGCTTTTGTGGCAATCAATCTAAAAGTCTGTTATTGCTTGTATGTGTTGGATGGTATTCTGTATCTGTTTGCCCTAACAGATAGAAAACGGTGTATCAAGGGAAGGGTTGTTGTTGTTGAGAATAGACACCACTGAAGCCCGATGGATTTAGAAACATTCATAATGATGTGACTTTCTAATTTTCTTTATTTTAGTCATGTACAGCAGCAACAACAACGTGTCTATTAATTGAGTAGGCGATCAACAGAAAAACATATCGCAATCATTTTCATAACGGATAAATCAATTGTTCTTTAAGTAAACCCTTTTATCCCAGAGCCCTAATCACAAATAAAAAGTGTCTCATAAGTCTTAACTAAAGTCCTAAATCTAATGAACTGATTATATTTGGGTTTGGGACAATTTGTCAGACAAAATAAGATTTTTGAAAATGTAATTCTAGGATCTGGTAAGTTGTGATTGGCATTTTTTCGTCTATTTGAACTAAGAAAAACACATGTTTAGACATTAGACACACTGATTTGACCTAGCAGTTAATTGCACTGATCACTGACCTCATAGTTTGACTCAACCCGCCTTTAACAACACTGCTAATCTCAACCATTTATTCATATAACACTATAACTTACTTGAGTCACGCAGAGCTTCAAATGGCATTCAGTGGGTGTGTGTGTGTTTCTGCCTCTAAGTAACCAGTCTGTTATTATGCTGACTTGAGTTTATGGCTCTTACACAACATATGGAGGAATGCATGTGAGGACTCCTAGGCAAATGGCTACAGGACTATTGGTTAGAAGCTCATTTTGAAGGCATCATCTGTAGTTACCATTAATGCAGTAATAACAAGAGACTATGGCATCAGTGGTGGCTGCTGATAGAGAACAGGGCAGGAAACCCCTGTGGGGACGAAGATGAAGGGGGAGAGGAGGAGATGGTATGTGTGTGGGTGTGGATGTCAATTAACAACCAGTGTCACCACACTTCAGGAAGTATGTGTGTGTGTGCACACCCTTGCCTACAGAAATAACAGTAACTGAAGATGGTAATATGACATCAGAAGTCAAAAGATGACACGGATAGATAGGAATACATTTTAAATAGTGTCATTAATCTATCTTAATAGGACTCAAACAATTGATCAACTTAAGAAAAATGAAAAGGGAACTGTTTAGATAATCAATTATTGGTTTTAATTATTCTAGCAAGCACACAATTGCCAAAAATACCCTTTAATATACCATCTTAACTGAAAGCATTTTATTTTCTTAGCTGTATTTTATTATAGTATTAACACATAATATGAAAGTATGTTATTTTAAAATGTACGATTATGTGTTTTAATGTTCTGGTCAAAGAAAACAAGGCATTTAAAGAGGTCATCTTTGACTTAAAGAATGTATGATGGGCATTTCTTCTACTTTTTTAGGGTTAAATTGTGACTGACTTTTTAACTAGACACACTAGTCCCCACATGGATAGAATGAGAATATAAAGCCTTTAATATATACTTTATTGAACAAAATCTGGATAACAATCCACATTTTGAAGAGTCTTGTATTGTTCATGGTATTGTTAAATAAATCAAAGTTCATGTGATCTGTGGGGGGGCAGGTTTAGTTTATTTTTGACATTATTCACCTGCAAACGAATGCTGTATTCTCCTAAAACTCAACAACCTACCCAGGTATTTATTACGCAAAAACGTAGTCCAGCCCTTCCGACACCAAGGGAGACGTATGAAGAACAACACTGAATGTTGAACAACCTTAAGAAGTAACAGAGTTTGCCTGCCAGAATAAACATGTATGACATCAAGTTGCAAACAACCCTTGTTGTTGAAACAATCTCTCACCTTCCCACAGTCTGGTTGGCGAGTTGCCTCATGCGATTAAACTGTTTCTTCATGTTTCTCCTCCTCTGTGTCTCCTGCTCGTATGTAAAAGTCACTGTTGTCGATCATCTAGCGCTGATCCAAAAGTTGCGCTACGTCGCAGCCATTGTGGCAGAAAGGGCTGCGCTCGGATCACTTTAACGCACCACAGCTGGATGCCTTTTCCTGATTAAACCCGGTGTCATTGGCCGTAGAAAGAAACGCCGAAAAGTCAGTTGAAACAGTCACTTCAAAGCTTTCTAGATCCACATTGCCACGATTTTCCGGCTTCCTTTTAAGCTGACTGGTTTGTCCGCAACCAGTGCGGTAGGAAGGAAGGAGGAAGTGCCTTTACTTCCCTACTGTAAGCTGCACAGCCCCATGGTGACATGTGATACCTTTACAAGAAAAGGGAAAAAAAGCCTTGACTCAGCTATTGGTCTCTCATGGTCGTGGCAAAGTCATTTTCGTTTTAGTTGGCTATAGAAAGTGGTTTTCTATAGAAAATCGTATCATAGTGTTACGGTCTGCTGGATATTTAAAAATAAACTGCTGAATTTATTGGGTGAAATTGGAGAGGCTTGAATTACACAGACTAAACTTTACCAACAAAGATAAATTGCAAAAACGGACCAAAGGCTTTAAATGGCATTTATAGCACTGATCCACGGTCAGTCAGTTTAATGTGTTTCTCTCATAGGCTTTGCTTAGAGACACATGATAGGCACTCTGCTGCCCCCCTGTGGCTATTGCTCTGTAACGACAGGCTCTATCTGGAAATATAATTTATATAATATCATTGGAGAATAATTAAACTCTAATGGTTATTATTATCGGAATAAAACACGTTCAAAAAATATCCCTAGTAGTATCTAAACATACAGATAATATTGGTTTTTATCATATATCCTATTTTTGCACCAACCCAAATTCAATAGCGATTTGATTTTTTTTTCAAGTCAGTTTCCCTGCATTAAAAGTAATGGTGAATACCATTTATGGACCTTTAAGTTGAGTTTGGTTGAGTATATGATATTCTAGCCAATAATAGCTAACATGTTTGTTATTAAGACATAGGGCAAACCTTTGTCTTATCTGCCGTAAAGAGGGTATATAACAAGGGTCAACATTGTAAAGGCGTTCCTGTCTGTGTACCATAATGCCGTGGGACCTATGAACTGTTTGTCATGAGACTAATAGTGATAGCCTATATGATCCCAATAAATGGAGGTAAATGTGAGAAAAGAGGGCATTTTTGAAACTTGGTCAAGGAACTTTAACCCTGGCTTGTTGATGTTAAAGAACAACTATTGGCACCATTTAACATCTGTCAAGTAATGTGAGGCTTGATTTGTTCCTGTTTTAGTTGGTAGCTAATCCTTGTTTAGCTATTACATTTTTCTTTCACATTTTACTTAGTAGGGCTGCTTTGAAAATCTTGCCACTGATAGCAGTTAATGATTGTAAAGGGATTTGCACTCTTGTATCCATGCTTTTCAAATGATAGAATGAGATGTGCCGCTCCAAAAAAGGTTGAAATTCAATGTTAATGTGCTTCTCGTTAAGAGGCTCTTTCAAATGATTTTTGCTCAGGAGATGCTGATCTTCTGGTAATGGTGCATCGACCAAAACATGCACCTCTTTTTAAGCAGTGTGTGACATTTATTCATAGATAAAATTTACTTTTTTGGTCCTCAAGAAGGACACATAACAAAACATTTTTTTATACAAAAAGGCCTAAAACATAGACAAGCACACTCAGAATGGATTTCTTGTACATTAAGAGGAGTTTACTTATTCAAAGCATGTGTGTGGCTGTTGGGAAATAATGTATGCTCTAACAGGACATGGGACGTCCTGCTTCCAGAGGGAAGTTGGCCCAAGTGCTTTATCTTGGCTGTGTGAGATTGTGAGGGCTTTGCGGGTCAGGTGTATGACAATCATTTGCATCTTAAGAGCCTTGTTTACTTTATCTGTTGGTGCGCAGGAAACTTTTCTGAGATAAACAAACGTTTCTATTCACAAGCTTCTGTAGGTGTATAGTATAAAAATAAACCCAAAGGCTCTTGAGGAGTGGTGGATCTCAACCCATGTGCAGACATGTTTCCATAAGCAAACCTTCAAATATTTGTATAGGCCTACATCCATTCCTTTACATCAAAAGAATATTTAGTATGAAAACAGCAAATAATTGAAAATGACTATCCACTCATGTGTTTTCTGCCACTGATCTGTTAGGCCGTGTATGCTGTGTTAGCAGTCTGTGTGCAAACTCTGCACCATCTTCTCCATTCTTTCATTTCATCTGTTTTCTCTTTATGGGAAATGATTCATTAGTAAGTGGAATCTTTTGGAGCCTGACATTATACAGTTTAACTTAAGAAGTGACCTTAAGAAATCTTTATTCAAATATAAATAATGAGTCACAGGCTTTACTCTTGGGTAAACATGTATCAAGTTATCTAGCTTGCAGTTGTATCTGTTTTTGTCTAAAGCCCTAATGTATCTGGAAAAAGAATTGTGCTTAATCTATAACAAGAAGTTTTCTGCATGGTTTGCCATGGACACTAATGTGTTCGGCTTTGACCCTGCCATAAAAAAGTAGCATCTGAAAACATGCTTTTTTTGCATGTGCACTAGTTATGGGAGGGTGTGAGATGACCAGACTATGCTGGATTAATACGGGAAAAAGAGTCGTTGAGTTCATGTCTGGTCAGTGGAGCTATTCTAACTATTAACCTCACGCACCAAAGTCCGTGTGATTAGCAGGCAAAGAGATATTACTAATCTCACCTCAGGTCAGTACGCTCAGTGTAACATCCTCAGCTCGTACAGGTAGACCTCCCTGAGACTCATGGCTCTAGAGAAGATGGAGATAGGTGAAGTCGGGACGTCTCTTATGTCCTCAGAGACTAAGCCTCCTCCAGCGAGACCTCCAAACAAATTTGAGAGGTTATTTCAGCCCTGCCTGGCCGAGTTGGTGGGAACTACTTTCTTTGTGTTCATCGGGTGTGTGTCGGTGATAGAGAATGTGGAGTCTGCAGGGAGGCTTCAGCCGGCTCTGGTGCACGGGCTGGCTGTAGCCGTCATGGTGGCCTGCATGGCTGAAATCAGGTGAGGGTAATCAGGTGTTTCAGATACATTAAACAAATGTATTGTGCATGAATAATTAATGTTTTCTTTAGATTGCATGGAATGAACTCCTGTATGTTGGATGAACACTGATGCATTACAAATACACAAACAGATTTTTCAACACTTCATCTGGTGGCTTTGAGTGCCAATTTAGTAAGTCTTTTTTATCCAGGTGACATTAGTCATTTGTGCTCTTGTAACTTCATATTTTTTTCACATGATTCTGTTCATCATATTACAAAAGTTTTGTTAAAAGAGCAACGGTATTTGTATATAAAAGAACCATCTGAAACAAGCACAGGCTACAACCCACTCTGCCCTTATATCATTCACAAAAGCACATTTGACTCTCAAAATAGGTTTCCAGTTTCATTTATTTGTTCTTGATTCATTTACTGTTGTTTACATTTGAATTATAATTGCATTAAATCTAAGTATTGCCAAATAATTGTATTTTCATCATCACCAGTGAAATGTTGATTTTGTTTTCTTTCTTTAGTTTTTATGTCTGTTCAAAAACTAAAATATTGCAAAAAGAAATTAAGAAAAGAGCAATTTAAGTGAATCAGCCCTGATTACCCATGAACGAATTAATTGCATTTTCAAAATCACTTGTACCACTTTAAAAGCTTGAAGACAACATGACTAGACACCAAGAAGCTTTCCTGCATTACTACATTTTCTGTCCTGAATATGTTCTCTCTAGTGGATCCCATTTCAACCCACCATTCACCCTTGCCATTTATCTCTGTGGAGGGATGGAGTTGAACATGGTGGCTCCTTACCTTGCATCCCAGTTGGTTGGAGGTGTGCTTGGAGCTGCTATGGCAAAGGTGAACCTAATGTCATTTAAACGTCCATCTTTGACTGTTTGATATGTCCAAAATAAAGATCTTAATTGTGTTGAACTGATGCCAACAGGTGATGACCTCAAGGGAAAACTTTTCCAAAGCCAGCGGGGCTGCGTTTGCTCTGCTGCAGACGGACAGTGATATCGGAGCCGCTGTGTTTGGAGAGGTTGCTATGACCTGCCTCGTCACCATGGTGGTGCTGCTGGGGGCCGTCAACACCACCACCAGAAGCCCCATGGTTCCATTTATGGTGGGCTGCACTGTTATCATCAACATTCTGGCTGGGTGAGTAGTAGAAGAAGATATACTTTATTAATCCCTTACAGGGACATTTCTTTCCCCACTCTGTTGTGTTTACACACATTACACACACAGGGGAGGATATACATGCACACACACAACCAGATATAGGAGAGGTGGCAGAGCAGAGAGGCTGCCAGGTACCCGGTGCCAAGGGAGCAGTTTCGAGGTTAGGTGCCTTGCTCAAGGGCACCTCGGCAGTGGCCTTGGAGGTGAACTGGCACCTCTCCAGCTACCAGCTCACTCCATATTTTGTTCTGGTCCGATCGGGACGTGAACCCTACAGACTGAGCCACTGCCGCCTCGAAAGTATTACTTATTGAAGAGAATTGTGCTACATAAGAAGTTCCTTTCTACAATAAAATGGCAGAACATGATATGTTGCAGTAAAATCCTTTAATTTATGACTTAATATCATGTAAAGATGCATTCATTGCAGGTCTGCCAAAGTGAGACATTTTGAAATATCACATCTTATTTGCATCTTCCTGTTTATGCAGCATAAACACTTTATTTTCATATTGGGGAACTTATTTGAAAAATCCAATACCTGTTTCTTTTCTCAGTGGAGATGTTTCTGGCACATGTCTGAACCCAGCCAGAGCCTTTGGTCCGGCCATAGTGCACAACTACTGGGTTTATCACTGGGTGTACTGGGTGGGTCCCATCACTGGAGGCCTGATTGCAGCAGTACTGGTTCGGTAGGTGCAACACAACATACACTTTATACAATGATCCCGGTTTTTGCATTTTGATTAAAGATTCAATACTGACTGAACAGATTACAAACTATGTATCCTGTTTTTGCAGACTGCTACTTGGCGACAGGAAGATTCGACTCATTCTGAAATGAGACTTAAGTCGGTAAATCATTAGGTGGCTTTATCCTCTAAGGTCACAATATGACCCTTTTGTATGTGCCACTGATATGCTTGATATGCTTTGCTTTACAATAAAATTTGACTTTTTCATATCATTTGAGGTACTTTTTTTTTTTAGCCACGTGAAGTGTGTAACTTGTCTCTTGATTCTCTATGAGTGCTGGAGTATGTTTTTAAAGAATATAATATTATGCTTAGCTTAAAGGTCAATTTAATATCAAACCAAGTTGTAGATGATTAGTAAACTGAGTCTCTAGTTTAGAAAAACACATTCTGGTTTTGTTTTTGTAGTTCCTTGATTCTGTGTATTATTTAAGAACACAAGGACATTAGGAAAATTGAGTTTTCCAGCAGGTGCATGAGTCACACAACAATATTATAGAGCTTTAGATGAACTCTCAAAATAATTAACTTTTGAATTGAGAAGCACATTTACAAAAAAAAGCCTTGAGCTAAAATGTAATTAGTTCAAATTTCCAAACACAAATGGCGCCTACCGTCTAAAGGAGACCAAATGGCAACCTTTTGAAAGCCAGGAGACATCTCTGCTCAGCTTTGTGTCCTGCGGACCCTGTCCCTGTTCTCCACAGCCGGAGCCGTGAATGCCTGTTCGGCACTGGAGGGTATCATGCTGTTTCCATATTGTACCCCTGGGCCTCCCCACAGCAGTGGCCCACATGGGAAAGCCGGCCAGGCGGTGGGATAAACCAATTACCCCCCCGAGTCTGGGTGGACTCCTGCCGGGGCTCCACGCAGCGGCTCCCGGCCCGGGCCCTCCTGGGCTCCTTCCCCATGAGAGCCAGCTGGAATTCCCAGAGATGAGAATTGTGCGGTCTCAAAAGCCTGCAGAGAGGCTATATTTTGCTTGGAAATTTGACATGCTGGCCCCCTGGGTCAATAGTGAGGGAGGAGACTTCAAACTGAGCTTTTGCAGAATAAGAAAGGTTTAAGGAAAGCTTGATTTTTGTCTGACACCTATGAAAATAAGATGTTTTTGCAACCCTTTTCTTTTATGCTTAAAACTTCACTCTCACACTCTCATGTCTCCAATCCAAAACGTTTTGGTCCAGAAATAGCAGTGTCTAAATAATAATTTGTCCACAATAAAACTATTAAATGCCTAAAAACAGTCCCAAAAGTTTGTGTTTAATGGCTGAGATTCCTCAAATATATTGTATGCTTCTCTATAATCTGTTTTTTCCTAGAACTGAAAGACATAAAATGCATTAAAAGAGGAGCAATAGAGATAAATATAAAAGATATCATGGATATAAAGCAGTAATACAGAAAAAATGTGGCCGGAGTGAGATAAAGAGCAATGATCACGCCTCCTCTGCTTCTTGGATTCATGAGCCCTGATGGTTTCTAGATGACAGCAGCCGTGACAATGGTCATTATGTCTGTCGGAGGCCTTGTCACTGCAGAGCCATTGTCAGGGCCCCATTCACCACAGCGTCATTTACACTTTCATTGGCAGCTATTTAGTCCTCATAAAAAGTTCAACACACCAATTTGTGAGCCCTGCTCAGCCAGGGAGAAGTGTGGAATCGGCAAAGAAAGCAGTTGCTTTAAAAGTCATTTAATTGTTCCCCTTCTGGGAGGGGCTGAGGGGGAGGATCCCCAGGCTTTGGGGCCCCACATCTGGCCATCCGTCTTCTCGCGCTGTGATGCACAATCAAAAGTATTGTCCAATTCAGTCAGCTCAGAGCTTTGCGCCATCTAAGGAGATTTGTATTCCATTTTATGGTAGGGCTATCCTATTATCATAAGAATCTGATTACAGGGGGAAAGATGGGATGCAGAAGGAAAAAGGCAAACTTAAACTTGTAGGATATAGCTCTAAATCTCATTCTCCTAAATAAAACACAGAGTATGCAGCATGTGATGGGCAATGGGGGTTTAAGCTCATTTAAGCTTTAACTCAGTCTCTTGAGGGACCAGTGTATTCTCGTGAACCAGAGGGCCTCATGAAATTTAGACTTCTATGCACTGTTCATGGGCTCTGTTCACTACAAAACACTTCATCAGGCACACAGCTAAATTATCGGTTTAGATTATCTGTTAAAAATATGTTAAGAAGAAATCCACCAATTACACAGATGTGTAGACAAGATTTGTTATCCACAAATTAAACGTTCATTTTTTAATAGTTAAAACAGTTTCGGTAAATCAGAATTGGGAAATGTTTGATTTGGTGTTACTGCAAATGCAAAAAATAAAATATTATTAGTAAAAATATTAAAATATCTAGTCTCAATGAAAGGGAAAACAGAGACTTAAAGACATTTCTGATTTATAACATCTAGTTGAATTTCACGGGCCCCTGATTTACATTTGTAAAATAACTATACTGATAGAAACTGAAGAGATGTAAATTATTTTTCTCAAATTAAAAACCAAAAAATATGCAATTCAAAACTGAATTGAACATTGTAACAAATCATCATTTTTATAAATGCAAAAAAGGTGATCACTAATGTATTCGTTTTATTTCGCATATTAGTGGAAAAAACATTTATTTGAATGTGTAGAGCACAAAACATATAAATAGACAAAACAAAAAACATTTGAAACTTATTTCACATATTACAGCACATATTCATCCGAGTAAAAACAACTAACACATAATATGTACAAGCATATTGAACAAACTGGTGATTAGGGAAAAACAGTCCTTCAGTCTTCCCTCCCACTTTAGTTCATGGGGCAATTGTCACACAGAGCCAGCAAAGGGAACAACGGATGATGTTGGGAGACGCACAAAGAGGGAGCAGCAACCCAACCCCTTCTCAGCCTCCCAGGACTGAGGGCAGTGATGGAGGGGGGGGGGGGGGGGACACAAAGGCCAGCCCTCTGAGTCTCAATGCAGGCGGCCCTGCTGTTTGCCCCTGCCCTGCTCCTCAAAATGTGCTTTTTTTTAAAAACCCACAATTGAATTACTTGGTCCCTGCTGGTGATCCTGGATGCCACCTTGCTGGCACATGAAAACATAACAGGGATCCCACAGGGCCAGTACTGGCGTGAGGATGCCTGTGGATAAAACAACACTTCCTCAGTCCAAAGGGAAGTCGCAGGAATTCCGCCGTGCTGCCCAGGCAGTCTTGTAGACAGACAGGAAGTCTTTGTAACGCGGGGCACACCCTAGCCAAGCTTCCCCAAAGTGTTCTGACCCTGTGAAGAGAAACTCTCCATCCCCAGGCTTCACGTGGCACTGCAGGAGTGTGTGTATGTGCCCGGAGCGGGGGGACCCAGGGGCCGCCGCTTGGTGCTCAAACACTCCACTGCGCTGCCAGTACACCCTCACTGCTGAAACCTCCAACAAGGAAGTCTGATGCTCAGAGTCGTGGGAGACATTTTTGATGTGCCCTCGGACCACTGGAAGAAAGAGCAGAGCCAGTGTGCCATGTTATTTTATTTTCTCTCCTTCCTGTCTTTCTCCATTAACACCTTTACTATGCATTATCTTTAAATGGACATGGCAGGAGTGTGAAATTGAGGCACAGAAATGAGGACCTATTACTTCTGCTCTAATGAACTGCTTTCACCCATTCTGCAACGCCCCCCGACATCTGTTTGACCTCTGCTGCTGCGGTCAGGGCATACAGCGGACCAGCTTCAGACTTTTATATTGGTTACATTTACCAGGGGTGGAGGAGGTATTTAGATCACAAATTCAAAATCTTCCAGTCTTTAAAGTACAACAATAATATAATCAAACAAATTAAGGACTTAATATTAATATATTATAGGATGTATTTTAGTGATGCAAATTTCCCCTCTGTGGGACTAATGAAGGTATTCTGATTCTGATGTAAGCAACATTTAATGAGGTAAGAGGCTATTGTATCAAGTTGATATTGAATTGGTGGCTAGAATGTATTACTTTGAATCATATTTTATAAAGTGATCTGCAGTTTTGTATGCAGGCTAAAATCAGGAACTAGTAAGTGTGGCTGTGTAAAGTGAAAACGTCAACATTTGTCACAAGTAAACTTAGACGAGCAGAAAAAGAGCTATACATTGCATGAAATATAACACTTTAGTAAAATAGATGCATGCTTACATCATTTACATTAGGAATCTAAACAGGTTGGGTATCTCTCAATGGCTGCCCAGACGAAAATCTAATTTGTATTGTTAGGTTTTTTTTCACACATTGACTAGTATTCCCTAATTGACATGACTTATTAGAACTTGATATCTTAGTGGCAATGTAATGGAGTTTTTTTTGTTTGTGTATGCAGTACAGTAAGTAGATGTGCGGTTTGTAGAGTAAGATTTGTATACGCACCAAAGTCACTGTTGCAGATGGCCATGAGGAGTTCCGTATCATTGCAGGGTCGACATGAAGCTGTAGGGTGAGAAAAGAACAGGAAACTAAATTAAGCATGATGAATACATGCATCAAATCAGGCATTCCTATCTCTGTTCCAAACCATACAAGACCCACAACTCTTTGACTGATAATGATTGATAGATTGGGGTCTTGTCCTCCCTCCAACTCCATGGACTTTAAATCTGACACACATACCAACTGTATTCATCTCCCTGCTCATATGAAAGAGTAAAGAAACCCGGGTTGGATGAAGGAATGCTTCTCCTAAGTGTTCTTCCCACCACACTGCCTCCATATAAAAAACTCTTGACCCCATGTTTGACTCCTATTGTCTCCACCTAATTGAATGACCCTGTGCCAATGCAGAAGACTGCAGGAGTCAAACACTTCTGCCGGACTGGCAATGCAGAAAAGATAGACCAGCAGCTGTCTATTATGGACATAGAATGACATCATCACATTGGAAAAGGCCCGCACACATGGATAAATGCTACTAAACAGAGATGCACAATGAAAAGGCATTTGTGGAATTTGCACACTATTTGTGGTCTCAATTCAGGCCCTTTGGCCCGGTGCCCTTCAGCCGCCCTGTGGTCCGCTCTGTCCTCACTGCTTTGTCCCCCCCGATGGAAACCAGACAGCCAGACAAAACACACAACTGACCAGCAGCTGCATGCTCCAGCCAGCATGATTGGGGTCTGTAATTAAATGACCACTATTTCTCCCAGGAATTAAGACCGGTCCATCCCTTAATGTATGCTTTAAAATGTGATTCGGATTTTTGGTGTCAAGTTCTACAATGCACTCTTTATAAAGGGTTTCTGAGTTGTAAATGATGTAATAATTGCATGCACTAAGCAGTTGCACGCTTTATAAGTAGGCTATTTTATGGGTTGCCAGGTTTTGAAAAATCCCCACAAATGTGCCGTTTATTTAAGGCAGTTGGTAATCCATAAGCAAATGATGTGCAGCGTTTCTCATAACGAAATGTTTTCTTTAACACCCTTAATAAACGCTGTAAATGCATGTTTTTCCACTCACCCTGCAGCCCGCGGTGGCCCACGTTGGGTGCAGCACTCCTGTTGCGCAGCAGCTCATATCTGAAGCCCATGGTGCGTCTGCTCCAGGCTCCGTCACTCTGCGGGCCGGACTGGAGGTAGATGGCGGGCCTGTGTGGACCATCAGCCCGAAAACAGTACACCTGATGCCGGGGCCGCCTGCCCTCGGTCACCAGCAGCTCCAGCTCCCCGGCCCGCTCGATGAACACGCTGGCTCCGCGGAGAGAGGGGGACGGCTTGATGCAGACGATGGTGCGCCGGGCTGAGGACAGGTTGGGCTCCAGCACCACCCGGAGAGCCTGGCCCGGGTAAACCCACCTTACCGAGCCTTCTGTACAGCGCAGCCGCACCTGGAGAACAATCCTCGAGTCCACACCAGCTGCAAACCCGCTGGATCAGAGGGAAACCGAGGAATAGATTATCAATATGAAAAAGGTTTCATTCAAATGACTTGCATGCCTTGACTACATTGTTTTTGGCATCATTAATGGTTACTAAATAATTGCTATTGCTTCAAAGATAATTTACAAAACACTAATAAGAACACTTGGTTGCAGATTGTAGAGCATGCCATTCTGGTGTTTAGTCGTCCTTGTTGATACAATTGCAGTTGTAAATGTTACAATTCAATAATAAATAATCACATGTTTCTTGCTGTAATATGAATTACATTTGCAGTTATCAAAGTTAGGTCATTAATGAAATTTGTTAAACTTTTTCACAACATCTATAACGCAAAATGTGTTTTTATTAATGCATTGTCATGGTTTAACAAAGCCTGTGTAGGCCTAAATAATTCCTCAAGATTGGTTAAACCATGCACCACATTTAAATGCCCCAGTTGTTTTCCCGCTTTAAAAGGCAATAGACTCGCAGAAAACGAGAGAAAGTTCCTTACCTTCCAGTCCAGTTGCACAGATCAGCCGAACAGTGCCGTAGCTGATGTCCCAGCATACACATCAGAATAATCACATTTGGCAACATCTCATCCGTATAAGAAACCACAATCTAGACAGAATTGGACGGTAGAGCATGGCTAGAAAGTTTGTTTGTGAGTTATCCAGAGTACAAGCGCTCTGCTGCGACGCGTGACTCAGCTTCACAATATGTTCACTCTCTCTCTCCTACACATACACCACTCTCTCTCTCTCTCTCTCTCTTACTCTCTCTCTCTCTCACTCACACACACACACACACACACACACACACACGCACGCACGCACGCACGCACGCACACACGCACGCACGCACACACACACACACACACACACACCCCCCCACACACACACACACACACCACTCTCTCTCTCGTTCTCTCTCTCTCTCTCACACACACACACCTCTCTCTCACACACACACACACACACACACACACACACACACACACACACACTTTCTCTCTCTTTTGCTTTTTCTCTCCCTCACACACACACACACACACACACACACACACACACACACACACACACACACACACGCACGCACGCACGCACGCACACACGCACGCACACACACACACACACACACACACACACACACACACACACACCACTCTTTCTCTCGTTCTCTCTCTCTCTCTCTCACACACACACACCTCTCTCTCTCTCTCTCTCTCTCTCTCTNGGGCGAAGCAGGTACCTGTCTTTTCGGGGGGTGTGACTCTCCCCTTCCTGCCCCTGCAGGCTGCCGGGACGTTTCCTATCCAAGGCGGGCTCAGGGTCTCAGACCCTGAGCCCGCCTTGGATAGGAAACGTCCCGGCAGCCTGCAGGGGCAGGAAGGGGAGAGTCACACCCCCCGAAAAGACAGGTACCTGCTTCGCCCCCACCTCAGCCTCAGCCTGCCCCTCACCCTCCCGTCCCGTCCCAAGACACCGAGCAGGCAGGAGTCTCGGGGCCCTGTTGTGTCGGCCCTCTATGTAGTGGCCAACGAGTCCATCACAGTCACAGAAACACCCACTGAAGATCTGCCCAGTCCAGACTTCAAAGCTGTGCCACAGTCCAATGTAGCTCCCATGAATCCAGCTACTGATGATGAGTAAAAGAAGAAAATAATGTTTTTGAGATTTTTGCAAATTTTTGTTATGTTAAGGTCATTTAAGCAAAGGCTTATCACTTATGTTTTCCTCAAGATTGGTACTGAACATGATGGAAAAATTATTTCACACAAACCATTTTGAATATTTTTCAGTATTATTGGGATTACTTTTTGTCGAGAGCTTAACTTCTTGTGTGTTACTCTTATGTACTTTTGTGTAATCTCCTTTGTTTCCCAATTAAAGCTTAGGCCTCACTTGTAGGTTGCTGGTTTTATGTTTGTGTGGGCTTCCTCTGTTGCATTTTGTTCGTACGGTGCGGCATCTGTCTCCTCTGTCCCTGCAGAGATGTCGCAGTTAAAAGTTCTATTTAAAAAGTCAGTGTCATGCGGTTTCATGTCCTTATTGGGTTCTTCCTGCACTGGTTTCATTGAACTCAGGAAGTGGCGTCTCTTTCTGTCTTCCGCACCATCTCTCTCTGTCTGTCTCTGGTCTCGCTGTTTTTCTGTCTCACTCCTTTGCTCCTTCATTCTGTCTGATGGCGTGTGGTTTGCCCTCCTGAACTCTCTCCCCTCTCCCCCTCTCCCCCCTCCCTAGCACTGTTAACAAACAGCCGGAGCCCACTCCACGTAGAGCCGGCACTGTAATTAGAAAGCAGCCACAGCTAACCTCACCCACCTTCCACCCCCCACTGCCTCCTCTGGAAGCCGGGGGTCCTGCCCAGCCTGAGCCCCCGCCCCAGCTCCTGTCCTCGGCTGCAGAGGCTGAGCAGCCCCGCCTGAGTGGTGCTAGTAGTGGTGGTGGTGTTGGTGGGGGGCTCCAGGTAGCTACAGTGCAGCCTCAGGTTGTAGCCCAGCTCAGCGCAGAGGAAAGCAGGTAAGGAGAAGCGAGCGTAGCAACATTACTCCATCGTCTGCTCGCAGCCAATCAGCCAGTCCGGAGAACCCCCCGTCCTTTTATGTTTGTCATGTGTTGGATTGGTCTTTGAGTTTTTACTCAAATTAAAAATGAGAAAAACCATGTCAACATTTTCTTTTAAATTTGGCTTCATTGTTAACAAGTTAAGAATGTATTGCAACAACAATCATGTGTTGCTTTGATTACAGGCACATTTTATCCTCCCTTCTGCTTGTTGTTATGATCGACCAGTCTGTTTTAAAGATTCCCTTTTTGCCTGCCTGCTTGTCTGACTGAGTGTTTGAGTATTTTGAGGCAATGTCTGATTTCTGCATGTAACACTCACAAACCGATTTTCTGAATTTTGTTCAGAAAATCGTGTTCATGATGTTTGTCTATTGTTCCCCGTCTGATAACCCTTACCCAATGAAATTAACTTTTGAGTGAAATATGTTTTCTGTGTAGCATGCATGAGTGCTTGCAGCACTTGCTTGTTAAAATCTGTTAAATTACAGAATATGTGTTGAATGACTAACATTTGGGTTTATTGTATTCCCACAGCCCAGCCCGTGAGCTCATGTCCACCCCCCCTCCCCAGTGGAATGGTTCGGTCCATCTCTCAGTAGGCACCCCTCATTCCCAGGGTGGATCCAGGGGGCCTAGTCCGCACATGGTTCGAAGAGGTGAGATGATACACTCCAATTCTGATGATTTATTATCATCAATGTAATTAATATCATATAATAATTATGTTTTCATCTGAAGGCACCAAGAAGCAGGCCCCCGCCCCACCAAAACAATTCAGCCCCTTCCTTTCTCAGCTCAGCAACACACAGACATCCAGCTCCACTCATCATCCACCCATCACCCCCAGACGCCACACCGTCAAAGAAAGCCCTATCCAAGCCCCGAGCCACCCGCCCCCCCAGCCTCCTCCAGCCCACCAGGCACAGGGGGAGTCGGAGCCCTCTCCCCCCAGGACTCCCACCCCCCCTGACAGTCCACATCATGAAGGGCCGCACTCCAACCAGCATTCCTTCCACCACTCTGGGTCCCTCCCTCGCCCCTCCAGGCCGGCACCCAAGCCACGCCCCCGACCCAACATGCCGCCGCCCCCACAACCTGCAGCAAATGACGCAGATGGCATCTTTGGCTCCGCCTCCAAGGTCATAACAGGTAAGCAATCTGTGCCTTACAAATTGTGTTTTAATATAATTTTTATACAAGATTATAAAATAAACTGTGTGCCAGCAATACATAAAAAAAACATTTAAGACATAGATTTTTTTTATAAAGAAATCAAGAAAGGGTAGTTGTACTGTAACTAAAATGTTGGTAGAAGAAGCATGTCTGTGTGTGTGCCCAACATGTGTAGCGTATGATGACGTTTTTCCAATTTCAAATGGCACATGGATTTTTCGATCTGGCTAGTTGTGTAGTGCCGGGGTGATCAGAGAAGTTTGTTTACTATACTAAAAGCAGTAAGACAAACCATTATTTTTAACAAGGGAACGTTTTGTATTCAAAATGCCACTTACAGTAAGTGAAAGAAAGCACCTGTTGGCAGCAAATGCAATTTTAGTTATCAAAAGTAAATAAACCCATTATGTGACAGGATTCTATTAGTATCATATTCCTTTATTGTTCAAGACCCTTTTAATGTTGTTACTGTAACTTTGAGGTGCAGCTTACCTATTGCTTTATATACTGTTGATAAACTGTAAGGCGTTTGTCATTATTATTAATCTTGTTTGGAATTTTAAATAATATGTTTTAAGTCACTAGTTGTTAAATTAATTGAAGTAAAAGGTACAATATTGTTTCCTGAATCCCTTAATTAACAGAAATGTGAATTGACTAAAATACCTCAAAATTATACTTCAGTATAGTACTTGAGTAAATACTTGTTTACATTCCTCCATTTTAATCTACCAAATGTACTGTTGGGGAGTGAGCAGTTTTTGCAGTTTTTTCTATTACACACATTTTAGATGCATATTTCATCAACAGGTAAACATATTTAGCTATGTTTAACATTCGTAATTATGATTTCTTCTTCTGTATTAGCATTGCAACGGCTGAAATCACCTTCTGATGATCTGCTGGCACTTTCTTCAGTAATGAGTGATTTCAGCTTCCTCTCAGGCCGTTGCTGTAATTAGCTCTCTGGCTTTTGGTTTCACTGTCATAGAGCTTCACACCTAAATATAACTGTGGTGATCTGATGCATGACAGGAAATGTGTAAATATTACAGATGTCTGAGCTGCTGGTCAGATGAGCTTTGCAAGGCAGGTAATGGTAAGGATCTGATTGGCTGACGTGCTAGCCTTTGTCTGTGTCCACTGCATGTGTGTGTTGCTGTGCAAATACTGTATACATATTTTCATGTATATTAGTATGCATTTGTCTCACTCACCCTGCTGTCCAGCATTATTAACACGCTTTTACATTTCCACGCCATCCCCTGCTAACAGTTTTCTGTTTTAACTAACTTGCTCTTAAAAATACTAACACACAGACTTTAAAGTAATACTTGTTGGTGTTGCTGCTGTATCTATTATTTTTTTTAAACAGATCTATGTGAAAAATGTCGCATTTAATGATTAACACACCAAGGATACTGTCCCTACCTCTAAAAACATGACTTGACTGGCACTGTAATTGCAATATTGACTTGATAGAAAGATCGGTCCTTGGTGTCTTACTTTGTGTGAGAAGGTGTTGTGTGCGCGCCCCAGTGTTAAACCGTGTGTTGCCATTACACGTTTGGTTCATAGCTTTAGCTCAAGTTCAAAACATTTCTAACCTGATTTATTTGTCCCCTTAACTGTCCTGTATAGACGGAAACCTTTCCCTAAAGGGGATTGGACGAGCCTTCATCCCTGAGGTGATTGCGGACCAACCAGGGGAGAGCTCTGCTGGTCAAGAGCCCGCCCCCACCCCAGTGCTGCAACCAGACCCTCAGTTCCAGACAGAGTACACAGCTCTGTGAAGATAAAGAGGGATCGCTGTCATCCAAATTCTCTCTCACTCAGCTGGTCCGTGTAAAAGATGTTAATGTTTAGAATAAAATATCAGAAAGGTAACTGAACTCATTTGTTACCCCAGCTCGTCATGCTCCACTCATGTAAAAACAGCTGCCTTTTCTTCTGTTTTGCTCAAACCAGAACCACAAAACGCCTGTTCAGCTAGTACATTGCATATCAAGCGCTCCTTTCGTTTAAACTGCAGGGTATTTTAAGATTGGACTGCTGAGCAATAGCATCAAGCCTCAATTTATACTTATAAATATAAACGCATACTGTAGCAGCTAAACTGAAAGGGTGCTAAGCTTTCTCTTCACTCTTTTTTTACAACTTAAAGTTGAATGCTATGAATGTTTTCAGATAAAAAATTGAGAACCTCGCTCTAGCACAACATACAGTAGTCAAGAATATTTTATTTTAGTCAGCATAGTTGTGGGGAGAGATTGTAGTGTGAGCCAGTCATTGCCAGTGATCTATTTATCAGTTTCCAATTTGTCAAGCTCCAGAGGCTTTTTAATAATTTTCACACACCTCAGGTCTCCATTAAACATACCAGTGTAAAGAACCAAAGAAATAAATATGGACCAATGGAAATATAATGAAAATGTAGAGCTGCCCAGCCTCTGTTTATGGTTGTTAATGACCAAATGTTTTGTGCAATATAAAAACAAATTGTCTTTCAATGGTATCCTCTCCACAGCAAATATGCTGTCATTTTTGTAATTGTAATAATCCAGTGGGGTAGGATTTTACTTTTTGTTTTCTATCTGAATATAACTCTATTCCAAATGACCGGATTGACCAAGTTTTTTAAATGGGTTTAAAGCTCAATGAGTATATTTTTTATCATTAAAAGGGATTTTTTTTTTAACAGATTGATGTGATGCATGTTTTCAATACATAGCTTGTAACTGATCACTCCAATTTACGCTCAAAGCTAAGACCAAATACAGCCGATTATTTCTTTGTGTATAATTTTCACCATGGCTGACAATCTTACCTTGATAGGATGATTTTCAGCTCTTTTACTTCTTCTAAGCATTTTAATGATGGCTTTTCTGCACATAATGCATCCTACAATGCATCATTACTCTTTATAATTAAAGGTGTTCAACATTTTAAAGTGTTGCGGGCTCATCAGTTATTTTTCATTCTGTCCAACTGTAATTGTTCCTTAAAACAAAGGTGGATTAAAAGCGTGAAAAAGACTTTGCTTGCATCAGCCATAATAGTTTGATTTTCTTTGGCTGTAATTCATTCACATAGTCAATGTAAATAAAGCGTTTATCTTAAGATATATGACATTATGTCGGCACAATAAAACCTAGTCTCTAACGTCAATGTAGTAAAATCATGCCACAAATGTGTGGGAAGTAAAGCAAGCACCTTTGTCTTTTAAAGAAGGGAAAAAGCATCACTGTATGGACATATTTATGTTTACAGTCAGTTTAAGGACAACAAAAAAGTGGAATTTCTTCTCATTCTTTAAAAAAAAAAAAATCTATACACAACTTTTAACCAACCCAAAACACTAGGTGTCCATTGAGTGTCACAACCTGTCTGTCAAGCCCAGTAGCCGATGATGAAGAAAGTTACAGAGAGGCAAATGAGCAGGTTGACGTTAACAATGCGTCGTAGCAGTGGCTTTTCCTCCAGAGAACAGATAGCCTCTTCAAGTGGAGGAGGCATCGCAGGAGCATCATCGCCTCGCTTCCTCCTCTCCAACCCACACAGCCAGAAGAAGGCAGACATAATCTTAGACGTTCTCTGGACGCTGGACACGGAGGATGAAGAGTCTGGAAAGTTCAGGAGGGAGAGAGAAAACACTGAATAGTGGAGAAGATGTGATCTACAGCTAAATTAATAGACAAATGGGAAACCCACCATTCCTGTGATGACATGCTTTTCCATTGCTGTTCTCCTCCTCATTTCCTGTGACTCCCATGCCATTTGTCGGACTGCTGTTCACCTCTGAAGTCATAGTGCTGTCCTCCACTGTGAACACCTGCTCTTTGGGCTCTTTGGGCTCCACTGGGTCAAACCTTGTAAACCAGGTCAGGCGAGTAATCTGTTATTTAAAAAGAGACATGGAAAAGTTACAAAAATGTAAGAGAAACAAATTAATCTCTTAGTAGTACATGTTTATCCAGCACCCTAAGCTGTTTTTACTATTAAGTCTGTGTGATTTAAAGCTAAAATAGGCAGACATACTTTTCCAAAGGACCCAAATGATCATCCATTTGGTCGAAGTTTTAAATCGGTGCCCTGAAAACTAGTATCGTACGTTTCCCTATGGTGTTATTGACCCCTAGTGGCGCTGCAGTGTAGAGCATGTTCATATGGAGAGAAATGCAATTTATGTTAGTCATTATTTTTAGTTGCAAACAAAAACATTTTATGTAAACTCTAAAGACATTGGCTTGCTTACAATGAATACAAGACTATTTCTACATCCAAACAGAACTATACAAATATATTAAAGACAGAAAAACACATGAAACAGCCTTATAACTGAAATGTAGATGTGATTCAGTTTTTTCCACCTGCTCTGGTTTGGGCTCCTCTGTAGCCAGGCTGATTACAACCACCACAAACAGCGTGATGAAGGACAGCAACATGGAGAAGTACAGGTAGTGGACGTATTTCAACACCGCAGGCCTGTCGTCCTCCTCGAAGCACTGGGGCGCAGGGTAAATGAAGTCCAACAACATGCGGATGCAGCCCACCACCAGGCCAATAACCAGGCCCCAGAATGCACCCTGATGTATGAAGGGAGAGAGGAAGAGAAGTGTCAATTTCTAGCAAGATAACCTTAATATTTAGACTATGAATATAACACAGTAGTTAGCCACAGTTGTTTTAGTGAATCTTTCATAATCCAATAACATCACGATTATATATTAGAATACAGTCTATGTATGCTTTAACATGCAGGATCTCTTCTGCAGTATTTTTGTTGTTCCCCGATAGTTATTTTGTGTTTTATATGTCCTACAGAGAGGACATGGCTGTCCAAATGAGGTTTTGCTTAATGCAATGCGACAGTTAGCATTTAATAATGCTACATTAAATACATAATTACTGGTGTGCTGGTGTTTTGTAACACATCAAGACAATTAGGTATAATGAATATGACCATGCCTGCATTAAAACATAAGCTTTGAGTATGCAGCTTTCAGAGCTAAGCCGATTGTGTTATTGTGCCATCTCAATGTGTTTTGGTAATCCTTTTAATTGTCTAGTTCAACAGTGACATGGTGGGTTTTACAAGGGATTCTTAGTATACTATTATTTGTATATACTGTATGTATATTCAATCCGTCTAATAATCAGTCACAGCTGCGAACAGACACAACCCGAGGCTGCAGCACCTCACCTTCTCATTGGTCCTCTTCCAGAAGCAGCCTGTGAGGAAGATGATGGACACTGGAGGCTGCAGGTAGGTGCTGATGGACTGGATGTAGATAAAAAGCTGCCCCCCCTGACTGGCCTGGATGACAGGAATCCACAGCACAGACACCACCACCAGCACGAGCACGAACAACCTGTAACACACACACACACACACACACACACACACACACACACACACACACACACACACACACACACACACACACACACACACACACACACACACACACACACACACACACACACACACACCCCATCTGTTTTTAAAGCCAAATACAGAAGTTCAAAGACATGTTATGGCAGTTGATCACAATACAGCTTGTAAGTAATGGAGAACTGTGTGTGTGTGTGTGTGTGTGTGTGTGTGTGTGTGTGTGTGTGTGTGTGTGTGTGTGTGTGTAGTTTTAGATGTGCTGTTGTCATTCCTTATTAATAAATGTTTGCACAGATTTGATTGTACACATCATCCATCAGTCATGTTGTAGCTACACATGTTGGGTGTAGCTGTCCTTGTCTTATGTTTACTTATCATACTAACACGTGCAAGACACACACACACACACACACACACACACACACACACACACACACACACACACACACACACACACACACTGGATTTCATTCGGTGCACATGACTGAGAGACACTCGCAGAGAGGAGGGAAAGCAAACAGAAAAAGAAAGAAGGGATTTAAAATGTGCAGCGAGCGAACGAGAGGACGAGAGACAATGGGACGGAGCAACAGGAATATAAAAACCTGGAGAGAGAGAGTCCGAGATATTTGATCAGCTCCTCTTGTCAATTTTTTATTCATAATAACTTATTGAAAGAGCCTCTGGTGTCTGCGATCAATACTCACTGTAGAAGCTGGAGAACTGTGTGTGTGTGTGTGTGTGTGTGTGTGTGTGTGTGTGTGTGTGTGTGTGTGTGTGTGTGTGTGTGTGTGTGTGTGTGTGTGTGTGTGTGTGTGTGTGTGTACTGGAAAGGAAAATCTGAGTCACTACAGTAGGAATCTAGTCGGAAAGACGGATTATGTTTTTGGCTAAGCATGACAGAATAATATAATGATCTAATATGCAGTTTGGTGATTTAATCCAAAATGAATTATAATTACATATGTGGTTTTAGTGGGATGACATATTATTCATGATGTATAAACTTTTAACCTCTAACTTTCTAGATCAAAAATGCTGTAACTGCAGGCTATGTACTGAATTGTAAAGCATACAAGCTGCAACCAGGTAATGTTTGGGGTTATGCCTGCTTATCCCCAGGTGGTCACATACCTTCCCACAATCATAAGTTCCCACTCAGATGCACGGGTTCGGAAAGTCTTCCAGAGATCCATGGTGAAAATGGTGCTGGCGCTGTTGAAGACGGAGGTCAGAGAGGACATGAGGGCAGCGATCATTACTGCCATCATGAGACCTCGCAGGCCTGGGAGAGAAAAACAGAGTGACTGGCAAAAGAGACTATAGTTTAAAGCGAGTCAAAGACAGTATAGGTGGTGTAGGGAGGAAAGCAGTCTCACCAGTAGGCAGCAGCTCCATCACCAGTCTGGCATAGGCGGTGTCTGAGCATCCCACTGGGTTATCACAAATCTCTTGACACAACTCAGGGTCTGCACACGCCACATCATCTAGTTTTGAAGAGATATTAATACAATTTATAACATTAATCACTATTTAACATTAGTAATTTAAGGTTGTTCATTAAGCGTATACCAAGTACATTATTCCAGTTGCTGGCTTGATGAATCAAAACATACATGTCAGACTGTACCTGTGTAAAGTATCCTGCTGATCATGCCCGGCAGCATGATAACAAAGAAAGGCAGAATCTTTAAGTAAGCCGCCATTAATGAGCCACCTTTCGCATGGGTGAGGGTCTTAGCAGCCAATGATCGCTGCACAATAACCTGCGAATAAATCAAAGTAACCCTAAGTTACCTCACAGGGATAGATGGTTGATAATGAAGAGATACCGCAGTATGTATGTAGATTTTAATGGAGGTCTATTTTATCAGAGAGATAAGAATCTCATAGCTTGCAGATATTATTGCGCCTGGCAGGTATCAAGGGTAAAGGTTTTATGTGCTGTACTTAAAGGCAGGAAATGCTCATTAAAATGTCACGTGTCTTCTGATGTCTCAGATTTCGGCTGGTTGGTAGATTATCACTCTGATATTTCAAAGGAATGTTTAACCTCTCTAAAGAGCAAAACATTCCAAATCATCAAGATGGGGGTTTTCAGATGAGGGTTTTCAGATGAAGGTTTTCAGATGAGGGTTTTCAGATGAAGGTTTTCAGATGAAGGTTTTCAGATGAAGGTTTTCAGCTGAAGGCGCTTTCAAGCTAAACTTCAGAGGAATTTTGTACACAGCATAAACAAGATGTAAAGGGGCTGAATAACATTTTCGTCTTTCATAGTTAAAAGACATTGAGACACTCAAATAAATTGAATGTTTTTAAAGCAATTTTGACAACTCTGGGCCCTATCATGTCTAACACTCCTTCCCTTAGAGGTCAGGTGTGCCAGCATTATGATAGTTTAAATTAAAGGCTTTTTCACTGCACGACTAATTCCCCATTCTTTAATCAGCTCTTAATTATTAAGAAAAGTGCTACACTAAAACGTTTATATTTATTACAGTACCTGGTCAGAACACCAGTACCACATGGAGGGGATGGACATGCCGATGATGATCCCGGGCCAAGGCAGGTCAGAGTTCACCGGGTCTCTGAATATGTGGAAGGCGTCATCTCGAGGGATGCCACAGGTTGAGTTTGGCACGCGTACCGAGGGGATGGCGTTGGGGTATTTGCTCATCAGAGCATCCCAGCCTCCAACCTCCGCAAAGCCTTAACAGAGGAAAAACAGGGTCAAATAAACTGGAAACAAACTGCTGGTGATGGGAAGGTTTAATGCAGTCAGATCTGACTTACTGAAGACCATGAGGGTGAGCCCTCCAGCCAGCATTATAACAGTTTGAGCAGCATCTGTGTAGATAACTGCAGCTAGACCACCTGGGGAAACAACAGCCAGCGACACACAGAACAAACAGTAAATGCACGTTTATGTCGAATGTCTAAGCAAAGAGGCGTAGAGGGAGAAAGGTCACCTGCAACAGTGTAGAGAGCAGTAATTGAAAGCAGCAGCACCACAGCGATGTAGATGTTCCATTGTAAGGCGAGCTGAATGAAGAGAGCACCGGCATACATGTCCACCTGACAGGAAATAGAAAACAGAGACAGACAATATACAAAATTCTACCGCTTTCAGATGCACACACAAATATAAAGGTATTTGTTACAGCATAGGAACAGTAACATATTGTTGTGAATTTGTTTTTTACCGATATCTTTGTAAAGATGTAAATAAATAAACACAGGACAGTTAAAAATATCTGTGTTCTTCTACCGCCAAAACGCTTCTGCAAATATTCTGGCATGGTCACCACCTGGAGATAAAAGAGTTAAAAGATGATTATCTATAAAGGAATATTTTAAATGTATCATGCATGTGTGTAATCGTTTAGGTTTAGACGCCCTTACCCCAGAGGCGATATAAATGGGGAGAAAGAGCCATCCCAGCAGCAGCACCATCAGCATACCCTGTCAACACCAAACAGAAACTCTTTACACTTCAAAACAGCAACTACGTTTTATATTTCATGTCACAATTTGTCTTGTATTGAACTCTTAAAAGCATACATTGATCTCTTACATTCCACTCATATGCAATAGCCCCAATTCCTGCTGCAGCCCCTGACCCTGCCAGGCCGATGAAATGTCCACTGCCAATGTTACTGGCAAACAGCGAGGCACCCACCTAAATATAGATACCAGAGTCAGTATCCTACTTTGAAGTGCAGAACATTTTTGCCTC
The DNA here is from genome assembly GCF_000735185.1 of Notothenia coriiceps. Lineage (NCBI taxonomy): Eukaryota > Metazoa > Chordata > Actinopteri > Perciformes > Nototheniidae > Notothenia > Notothenia coriiceps. The sequence continues at coordinate 14,377,613 of NW_011369945.1, read as the reverse complement.
CATCAAAATTTTAAAGGGCTAAAATGCACAGGGGATAGATAGAAGTGTGTGTTTGACTCACAGGCCACCAGGTCATGTTCTTCCCAGCCAGGAAGTATCCTTTCACCGTGCTGCGCTTTGTCCTCAACATTGACTGGTTTGAAGAAAACAAGAAACCTCTTAAAGATACAATTGCAGAAGAAATGTTGATTCATAGCTTCTTAATAGACATCATGATCCCTGACCTATTTTATAGGATATTAACTACATATAAAAAGAATGATAGGATATCAAGTGCTGCATCAAGTCGTCGTGTTAACACTTTCTCCTACTATGACAAATTCAAATGTCTGCTTCGAGAAAGGCTTGTTTATCCACTCAATGTTGAATATTTTATGTGTCACTGTTGAGTCAGAATAACTATGTGAAAATGGTTGGTAAACAAATTAAAACAGAGACCAGTAATTACCCAGAATCCAACAGCCAGAATCAGCAGAAAGTAGATGACCAGCACCACGATATCCACTGTATCGAGGGAAGTCCTGCGCCCTGGGGCAGGAGAGGGAGACGGGGGCATGCTGGTCGCTTGGCGGCCTTCTCTGAGGTCAAAGTGCATCTAAAGTCAAAGAAATAAACAAATGATGTCTCCTGCTTTGTAGCACCTACAGCAGTCAGTGGTAAGACTAGTTAGTGTTATATGATATGATATAAGTAAAGCTGTATAATAACAAAGTTAAGTAGGATTAATGTGTCTAAGTTTGAGGTACAAAACATGACTTTATTCAACATAATGTGAGGACATGTGAGTGTCACAATAACTTTTGGAATGTATTTTTAAACAGAATCAGGACTGTGGATTTTATCCCTCATCAATTAAATTCCTAAACTGATTTCTTAATAGTCATTATTAATTGGAGTAACAATCACATGAGGGAAATCTCATCCCATGTTTCCAACACTGACCAGCTGAGAGTTATCGTTCATATCTAAACAACAATGCCAGAGTTTTCTTATAAGACAAATATATGAATGTCAATTACTGTAGACATGGATTCTTAACCTGCTCTACTGTTGTCATGTGCTGACGAGTGAAACAAAGCTTAAGGTTAACTCTAGACTTGTAAACTACACGGTTTGCACTTGGTGGTGTTGCACTTTGATCTGTGAAGCACCTTGTGGGACTTACATATACAACTGAATACATACAAAACATATTAAATAATACGCCGCTCATTTCCATCTTATTTGATGAATGTAGTAACATTTTACAGAAATTCAGATATCAATCAAACCTGCAACTCAGTCCCTTACTACCTTCAGGCTGTGTATTGTGTTATTAATTGGTAAATAAACTCACCTTAAGTACGTTCTCACACTGGGTTTCCTTGAGCTAAGTTGACTGGTCCAAACAAAAACAGCATGTCACAAATGACATGATACCGGGAATGTCATGCTTGTCAAGTATCCTTGTGGTTGCCAAAAGATCAAACTCCACTTTAACCTTGTATACGACAAGGTTTAGTTAAAATGTAAATGATTATTGCTAGTGACAGATTAATAAAGGCTGCTTCCGCTGATGATAATGGGAACGCTAAATGATTACTGTTTTAAACGTTTTAAATTCATGCAATTTACAAAGAAGACATTATATTAAAACAAGGTAAGAGCATACTAACTGTGAGTGTGTTTGTGTACAAGTTTATTTCACAAAAAGAAATGTTTAGCTGAGTTGTTTCCGCAGCAGGACAGATACACTGCTAGCAATAGCAGATGAGTCAGCAGCTGTTATAAAGATAATGATGATGTGTTTACTGCGTAACATTTGCAGGATATGTAAAAACACTAGTGTATGTGAAGCCATTGATGTGATTCCACTTGTCCCTATCAATAGTACTTTTAGTATTATTCCGCTGTAAAATTACCTTATTTCCATAGTGTTTTAAACAAAGGTCTTAAAAACACAGAGTACACAAAGTAGATTTCATTACACTCTTTATATATCATCGATAGGGTACAATACAAAATACAGACTTAACAATGTATAGGCCTTAAACTGAGAGCAATGCTTTAGAAGATGGCATTATGTAACTTACATGAAAAACAACCTAGACCATTATTAGAAAATAAGGCTTTCACTAGCTGCACACATTATTCCTGCCGTACCTCTAAAGAATATCGCTTGAAGGCTAAGATTTATTTTTCACAGAGCTCTGACAAGCTGTATTATTAACTGTTGTTCTGATAGACTAACCTTAATGTCATTAATGTCCTCTTAGTGGTATCATTTTATGATTAGTCCATATGACACAATATAAGAGATATTTGGTACATTATAATAATGTATACATTAACATAACAAAGTGCTTCATATAATATAGCATTTACTCTTATTCTGTACAGTACAAACACAATATATTTCAGTGATATTTTCATATAGTATAATTTTTTTTTGTATAATATCCAACAGTGAAGCATGGCTTAACATTCACATATTGCACACTGCCCGCTGCCCATTTTTCTACTGCCTATATTAACGACTGATTCTAATTGATCATTGGAAAATATCATATTGCCTTTAAAAAACAAACAGTAAGTGCCAACTTCTCAATATCTCATATACAGCTCTGAAAGAAATTAAGAGACCACTCCAAAGTGTTCTTAAATGTCAATCTCTACATGTATGGCAGCCATTCAACTTCAGTGTTTGTTGAATTCCAACACAGAGAAATGTTGTCAGTAGTTTATAGAATAAAATAAAAAATGTTACCCAAACACATACCTATAAATAGTAAAACCAGAGAGAATGATACTTTTGCAGTGGTCTCTTAATTTTTTCCAGAGCTGCAGTGTTTCCCCTATATAAAAAATAAAAAAATAAAAATGTCTTCATTTCTTTAAAAATTCAAATAATAATAAGTGGCGACCCTTTTTGATTTTTTTATTGTTTTTTATGTGGATTTGTAGTATTTGTGTAACTGTATGTTCAATAAAGGTGTATTTTGCTAAATCTTGAGACATTGCCACTGTATGTACTAGGCCTCAAGAGCCTTTCTTGTGCTGGCAGAAACATATTGGCGAGGCGCACTTCGCACGCGCACACACTATAAGATTCCAAGCGCTCCGCGCTCACATTTCGCTGGGCCCGAATGCCTTAGCACCGCTGCTATGACTCCATCCTAGGGGAAACACTGAGCTGTATACATATAAATAACATCAGAAGTTTGAACAACACACATACAGTGTGGCAAAAAAGTATTTAGTCAGCCACCAATTGTGCGAGTTCTCCCACTTAAAAAGATGAGAGAGGCCTGTAATTTTCATCCTAGGTATACTTCAACTATGAGAGACAGAATGGGGGGAAAGAATCCAGGAAATCACATTGTAGGATTTTTAATGAATTAATTGGTAAATTCCTCGGTAAAATAAGTATTTGGTCACCTACAAACAAACAAGATTTCTGGCTCTCACAGACCTGTAACTTCTTCTTTAAGAGCCTCCTCTGTCCTCCACTCGTTAACTGTATTAATGGCACCTTTTTGAACTCGTTATCAGTATAAAAGACACCTGTCCACAACCTCAAACAGTCACACTCCAAACTCCACTATGGCCAAGACCAAAGAGCTGTCAAAGGACACCAGAAACAAAATTGTAGACCTGCACCAGGCTGGGAAGACTGAATCTGCAATAGGTAAGCAGCTTGGTGTGAAGAAATCAACTGTGGGAGCAATTATTAGAAAATGGAAGACATACAAGACCACTGATAATCTCCCTCGATCTGGGGCTACACGCAAGATCTCACCCCGTGGGGTCAAAATGATCACAAGAACGGTGAGCAAAAATCCCAGAACACACGGGGGGACCTAGTCAATGACCTGCAGAGAGCTGGGACCAAAGTAACAAAGGCTACCATCAGTAACACACTACTCCGCCAGGGACTCAAATCCTGCAGTGCCAGACGTGTCCCCCTGCTTAAGCCAGTACATGTCCAGGCCCGTCTGAAGTTTGCTAGAGAGCATTTAGATGATCCAGAAGAGGATTGGGAGAATGTCATATGGTCAGATGAAACCAAAATAGAACTTTCTGGTAAAAACTCAACTAGACGTGTTTGGAGGAGAAAGAATGCTGAGTTGCATCCAAAGAACACCATACCTACTGTGAAACATGGGGGTGGAAACATCATGCTTTGGGGCTGTTTTTCTGCAAAGGGACCAGGACGACTGATCCGTGTAAAGGAAAGAATGAATGGGGCCATGTATCATGAGATTTTGAGTGACAACCTCCTTCCATCAGCAAGGGCATTGAAGATGAAACGTGGTTGGGTCTTTCAGCATGACAATGATCCCAAACACACCGCCCGGGCAACGTGGCTTCGTAAGAAGCATTTCAAGGTCCTGGAGTGGCCTAGCCAGTCTCCAGATCTCAACCCCATAGAAAATCTTTGGAGGGAGTTGAAAGTCTGTGTTGCCCAGCGACAGCCCCAAAACATCACTGCTCTAGAGGAGATCTGCATGGAGGAATGGGCCAAAATACCAGCAACAGTGTGTGAAAACCTTGTGAAGACTTACAGAAACCGTTTGACCTCTGTCATTGCCAACAAAGGGTATATAACAAAGTATTGAGATGAACTTTTGTTATTGACCAAATACTTATTTTCCACCATAATTTGCAAATAAATTCTTTAAAAATCAGACAATGTGATTTTCTGGATTTTTTTTTCTCATTTTGTCTCTCATAGTTGAGGTATACCTAGGATGAAAATTACAGGCCTCTCTCATCTTTTTAAGTGGGAGAACTTGCACAATTGGTGGCTGACTAAATACTTTTTTGCCCCACTGTACATGGCTATAACTGACACGGAAAGAATTCAGAAAATGGTCTGACAGTGAGGCAAAGATACAAAGCAGCTAATGAAACAATCAGTCATCAGGACAAATGAGATCAACGAAGAAATAATATACACTTAGTCAGTAGAGAACTAATGTTACATTCAGTGCGGTGGGCGGCTTACAAACATATACAACACGTAAACTAACAGGAAAACTGCTTCTGTGGTTTTCTTCCTAACCACAAAGAGAACGTGAATGCATTTCAATTAAACATCTATTTCAGGTTAATCAATGTTTGTAAATCTATGTCTTATAAGAGCATATAGCATCAATATGTCACTGTAGAATTGTAGTAGCACACTTAGGTTGAGGCCAAAAGAAAGAAAACTTCCACTACAGGATGTTACTGAGTAACTGACAACCAAACAACATGGTTTCCTTTGTAGCAGTCTTAGTCATTAAAGTGTTAGACGTAACAAAAACTCAGTTTCGTTTTGAAAAGATATTCAATATATACTATACCACTGGTATAAGGCTTGATCGTCCATCTTTGATGCAAAATACATTTATTTTTGCCTCATTTTAAAGTTTCTCCCTCATTAGTTTTATGTGTGTGTATATACAGTATATTAGGATCTGTGTCTGTACTTATATGCACCGTATGAACGATGAACTATGTTGTCCTCGCCGTACTGCGTGTGTCTTTGTGTGTGTGTTACCAGGCCAGTGGAGAGGCCAGTCGTTGACTTCTGGGGCTCTTCTGGTTTTCTACAGCTTGTTGATCAATGAGAGCTCTCTGTGGTAAAGAAACAACAGGGTTTTTAAGATACTTTTTCTAAGTTTGTGTGTTGCATGTATCTTTTTAACGTTTTTCTTTTCGTCTTTGGGTTTTTTATATTTTATATTTTTTAAATCAGAATTATAAGGATTTGAGCCCTGTTGTTTCCATTATTTTATGAACATATAAAGTTGCTCTTGATTCACAATAAAATCACTTACTGTATAAAATGGATAACAATAATAACATTTAAAGGTGAATATTTTTGGTTAATTTGTCCATTGAGTCTACATACAGAACAAGTCAAGAATGCAACATTTGTATTGTTTAGCTTACATTGTAGCTTATGATTAATCTTTTAATATATAACTTTTAAATGTGTTATTTTAGAACATTTGTTAGTTAGTTAGTACCATAGCCTGGCAGACTTTCTCTATACATATTTGATGAAATGCAAGCAGTGCTCAAAACAAAAAACCTAAGTAATGAGGTGTGTTTTTCTGCAACTGTGCAGAAGGAGCTGGGTGAAGATTTTTCTTTTTAGCAAACCATTATGTTAAATTGTTTGGTGGGAGACTGAAAGGAGCTACAGGGATTACATGCTTACATACTGTGTGATATATATCGTTTTAACTTTAACGCTGTAAAGTTTGGCCAGTAGGGTTATTTTTAATAATCAAATGCTTCTTGCTTACCTGAAATTTGATAAGGAAATCCGCAAAGATACCAAAGAAGGCCTCAGTGTTTGTGGATTGGCCATCTTCTCCAAAGTAAGAGGCAGTTTTGCTGAATTCCTCCATCGCTCTCTGCTGCAGGGACTCCAGAGACTGCAGAGCTGGATGACTGTTTTCCAGGAAGTTCTATAAATACTGGAGTCAAGGATCACTAAAGTTGTATTTTATCTTCAACGGCTCTACTTTTATTTTCCTGTATTAGCAGAATACACATCTCAGCACTTTCTTTGTTCATTTTGTGAAGGATACACTCATTACGACAGAAAATCGGTCCTCAGCCGTCGCAGGCATCTTCTGACACGCTGAGCGAATTTCCTGTATGGTTGTATGAAGGTCATTCAGGTCTGACGTGATAATCCTCTGGTTTACTAGAGATAGAAAAAGGAGAAGAAGGTGTGCTTCAAATCAATAAAAAAACTCAATATAAAAAAAAACGTTTCCCAGTTCCCAATTTTTAAGCTGTGATGTAGATGTAGAGGAAAATGTGTCTACCTTTTGCTGCAAGAGGAACCATAGTTAAATCTTTGGAAAAATCCAACACATCAGGGAAGTGGTGACATAACGACTTGACCAGAATATGTAGAAATGTCGACTTCCCATCCACTGTTTTGGTTGTGCTCAACTGCAGAGGAAATCATTCAATTATAATCTACATAAACATAATACGTTGGGACAGACTGCTTTGAAAATAAATTGGTCACATGATTTAAACATGTATTGGTGTAAGATGTACCTCTGTAAGGAAGTTGATCTTGAAGCCTGTAGTTTTGTTGGTTTTAGGCTGGCTGTTATTCAAGTAGTTCCCCATCGCCAGCACAAACTAACAAAACACAGAATGTTTAACAACCAAACTGAATACACACTTATATAGATGTAATCACAGCATAATGTGTTTTAACTATATGATTATAAATGCAGTGGGGAGGTTTGTGTTGCTGTGGGTTTTCTAAAAATCACTCAATTTTCTTTTTGAATGCACTGAACAGTAGGCTACCTCTAGTATCTTAGCCAGCTTCTTGCTGGTCTTCAGCTCCATGGAAGCTTTGTAAAGACAGTCGTACGCTCCCCTCATCTCCTCTGTCTTTTCCTGCAGTGAACATTTGAAGAGGAGGCACTCCATGCGGGTCTTGTACTCTGGTACTGATAACATCTGATTGAGAACACACACACAAGCAAAGAAGCGAGTGATAACACACACACATACAACACACAGACCCATATAAACCACACAACCAACCCACTCGTCCACACTCTGGGAGGACTGTACCTGCAACACAAACTGGTCCGGCTCACTGAGTTTGCTGGGATCCTCTCTGTACTCTTCATACTTTTTGACCTCCTCTGCATCGGGGGCATACAGCAGCAGCTGTTGGATGTGTGCTGGCTCCAGCCGGTCAGTGACCATGTTCATCAGCACCTTACGCAGCTCACCAGGAGACAGCTTCAGGTGGGCTATCAGGATCGCTAAATGTTATGAAGAAGATGAACAGGGATTATACATTTCTGTTTTAGCATTCATCGGGGGCCAAAGGGTAAACAAAACATACAATATATATCAGCGTCTACTTACAGGCATTGTAGGCCTTCTTATGGGACAGAATTTCAATCACATCTTTCTTCTTGAAGGTTTGCGGTAGGAGGCATGGCTCTGGAACAGGCACTAAAATCAGATCAGTGTAAGTGAAATGCCTAGATGTTATGGATTTACATAGTAGATAGAAGAGAGATGAATGGAAATAAAGATTATTTTTACATTTTACATTGTTTATAGCAGGTTTAAAGCAAATTAAAGGAAGTAGAATAAGTGCAGAAGCAACTCAATACCACAATTACGGTCGAAAATATGAGAAATGCGAAGGAAAAGTAATTAAAAAAAGCTGGGGCTTAGTGTGTTGTTATATTTTTAGAACATGCAGACATTATTTGTGTGTGGATCTAAGGCCTTAATAATCACTCTCCAAGAACCTGAATAATGATGTGCTGAGAAATAATAATTTGTCATTCAGGTTTTTGCATATCATTTTATGATTTTCAGCCATGCTTTCTATTTAGAGCATTGCAGATCTGTGACATACTCACAGGAGCTCTTCTGTGTCCCAAAGTGCAGCTCCAGGTCCAGATACTTCACCATGTCATGCAGTTTTTCATAGTCAGAATTTGCTCCCAACTAATAAAATCATGCAAAAATGTCACTATTTGAATTACAATTTTGTGACAGAAATGTGGAAATCTAAACATCGAAGCTCACCTGTCCCCAGATCGTCCCCTCTGAGTTTTCCACCTGCTCCCAGCGCAGCCTCTTCACACTCATGTGGTTGGAGTCCATTCTGGAGAGTGAAGGCCTTGGCAAGGGTGGAGGGGTGCAGGGTGGAGGCGGGGGAGGAGGGGGAGGGGGGTCGCGGTGCTCTGACGGGTCGGATAGTGAGTGTGGGAGGGAATGGGGCTGGCTCTGGCTGTGGGATTGCTTTTGATGGGACTGGGTTTGGGGCTGGTGTGGCGACTGCAGCATGTGATGTGAAGGCTGGGACTGCGGGCGGGGGGCTTGGGGGGAGGGCTGGACCTGGTGCTGGGACTGGTGGTGTTGGGGCAGAGGCTGGAAGGTGGAGAGGGTGGTCTGGTGTGGCTGGAGTGGCTGAAAGGTGGAGAGAAGGGGCTGAGGCCTGTGGGGCTGCTGGGGAGGGTGGATGACGTGAATCTGGTGTTGGTAGTCCTTCGGGGGCGGCTGTGGGGTCATGTGGTGGATGTGGTGGATCTGAGGGGAGCTGGAGCGGTGGTGGGTCTGCTGTATAGAGTGGGGTCTTTGGGGAGAAGGTTTGGTGGGCTGGGGGTGATGGGTTTGGTGGAGCTGCTGGTCTTGGGGTCTCCCTTGTGGCGACACCGGGGTCTGATGATGACCTTTAAGACTCCTCCGACTCTGGTGGGAGTGGCTGTCCCGGTTTAGCTGAAAAGGGAGGGAGGCAGGTTCTTGACAGTCTTCATGCAGAAGCTCCGTGGAGGAATGGTGGGGCTTTGTTTGGTGCATTTGGTGGGCTTGATGGAGCAGCTCTGTGGAGGAGTGATGGGCCTGGGCTTTGTGCATTTGGTGGAGCATTTCTGATGACGAGAAGGCTTGTTGTAACTGCTGGAGCATCTCAGTAGATGAGTGGTGGGGTTGACCCCGATGCATCTGTTGCGCCTGGTGGAGAAGTTCAGTCGAGGAGTGGTGGGGCTGCATTTGCTGCATCTGGTGACCTTGGTGCAGAAGCTCTGTTGAGGAGTGATGGGCCTTGGTCTTGTGCGCTTGGTGGAGCATTTCTGAAGAAGAGAAGACCTGTTGTAACTGCTGGAGCATCTCAGTGGATGAGTGGTGGGCTTGGGCGTGTTGCAACTGATGGAGCATCTCTGCAGAGGAATGATGAGATGGGGCTTGTTGCATCTGGTTGAGCATCTCTGTGGATGAATGGTGGGCCTGGGGTCCCATGCCCTGATGGCTTTGGTAGATACCCTCAGAGTATTGACCATGTTGGTTAGGATGGCCGGTCGGTAGGGGCGACGGCTGGTGTGGAGGTGGGGCTGATCGTGACAGACGTCGGTGGAGATGACTTTGGTGGGCCTGTTGCTGCTGTGCTTGGCGCATCATATACAGAGGATGGTTAGCGTGGGGATGGGTGGAGTCTGGAGAGGGGAGTGGGGGTAAGGACTGGTGGAGCTGTTGGAGAGGAAGCGGTGAGTGGGCTTTCTGCTGTGTTGGCTGGTTAGGCATGGAGTGATGGCTCTGGTAGATTTGTTGCTCTTGATATGCTTGTTGCTCCTCGTAGGCTTTTCGCTCTTCATAAGCTTTACGCTCTTCGTAAGCTTTTTGCTCCTGGAAGGCTTGAAGCTCCTCCAAAGCTTTTTGCTCCTTGTAGGCTTGACGCTGTTCGTACGCTTTTTGTTCCTGGTAGATTTGACGCTGTTCATACGCTTGTCTTTCTTGGTAGGCTTGTTGCTCCTGGAACAGTTGTTGCTCTTCAAAAAGTTTTTGCTCCTCATACACCTGTCTCTCCTTGAACATTTTCTCCTGATAGGCCTGTTGTTCGTGGAAAGCTTGCTGCTCTTGTAAAAGTCGCTGTTCTTCAAAAGCTTTCTGCTCCTCATACTCCTGCCTCTCCTTGTAGGCTTGTTGCTCCTCGTATACTTTTCTTTGCTGAAAAACCTTTTGCTCTTGGAAGGCTTTTAGCTCTTGTATAGTAGCCTGGACTTGAAGGTCATCTCTTTTGGGCATGACTTTATGTAAGGAGTGTCGTTTAGGTGGAAGGTGATTGCGAGGTGGAGGTGGTGGAGGAGGGCCAGACTTCCGGCGGATGGGCACATATGCTCTTGGGGATTGTTCAGGGGTGTAGCTGAGCTGTTGCTGTTGTTGCTGCTGAGTCTGTGCAGGTGTTGGAGGGGGGGGTGGAGGAGGCGGGTCATTGAACTGAACAGGCGGAGGTGGTGGAGGGGACATTGGAGGTGGAGGGATGTGGTCAGAGCAGGAAGAGTAGGTGAGGGAGGAAGCGTTCTCTTCTCCACTGCTGCTTTGAACATCACTCGGACTGCTGAGCTCTGGGGCCACGAATCCTCCATTTTCATTTTCATCTTCGTCCACCCCCAAGTCCTCTTCAATATCCTCATCATCATCATCATCCTCATCATCATCTGGGAAGCCCATCTGCACAATATCCTGGCATTAACACCAATTACACTTCATTAGACCCTTAATGTCAAAGTGGAACGTGGTAAAATATTTTTGGCAAACTTGTCAAGCAATATATGTAAAATTGATTACAACAGGAGTTTTTACACTTATAACAAATATGGCTGTCTACTGGCCAGGTTCTATAGGATCTGCTGGCGATATATGTGCTAAACAATTTTGACATGCACTAGCAGGATTGTCACTAAAGCTAACTTTAATGACAGATTGAGTATTTCACCCTACAAAGGCTCCTCACATCAAAAGCAAGATGCTATGTGGAAAAACATTTCTTTAAACTTACTTCCATTTAGTTGTTGTGTGTTTAACCTTTCAATGTATTCGGCATTACGGCATGTTTTAATGACGTGGCTTGAATGTTGATGGTTGGGATGCTCCTTTGTCAATATTAGATCACAGTTAGGCATTTTGAAAGATTCTTTGAGGTCCAAGTGATGGAAAACAATACTGACATGTAACTCTACAGGACAACCACTAAGGGAAGAGATGTGATGTATGTGAGGCCATTTATTGCAATAGTTTCTCTTATGTGTTTCACTTTGTCCCTGTTATTTTAGGGGACTATGTTCTGTACCCATTCTGTAAGTCCATGTGTGTCAAGGGGTCTGTCCTATTTCACATTTTGATACAAGGCCAACTGCCTGTAGGGAATAAGTGTACCCAGCAGAATTAACCCTCTACAATATTTCAGCTTATACATGAACATGGCGGCCTTCAGGATTTTTGTAAAAATATATATATTGTTCTACAACAAACAATATACTTATAGATTCATTTTAACCTTTAACTCACTGAAGCGTATCTACTGTCTTACGTTTATTTTAGTAGAGTTGAAAGAAAATAATCACACAAACAGTTAATTATTCAGATTATCATTATTGTTGACTGATGTTATCTGACTATAAACACATATTTACTGAATAAACATCAATAGTCATCTGATAGTTATATAATACACTTAAAATAGATTTTATAATCAAGATTTTAGACTTCACGTAATTCTACCTCCTCATAGTCGTTCTCCGGAGTCAGGAAGTCATCTATGATGGCCACCCTCTGTCCCAACTGCTCGCTCAGAGCGTCCAGAAAGCGATCTGTGTCTTCTGAGCGCGGTGGTTTGGAGAAGGTGTAACGCCGCTTGTTGTTGCGGTGGGCAGGGGGACTGGATGGGAAGTCAGGGGGCTCTGGAGGGGATGTAGGGGGACTGTCCAGGCTGATGTAGGGGTTAGACTCCCCACTGGTCTGGCTCGTAAGCCCTGATGAATAGAACTGGGATTGAGGGGGACTGGGAAGAGGCTCCGGCCAGGATGTAGGCGGGGCTTTACGGCTACCTGGGATAAGGGGGGAAACACACAGTCTACAGTTATAAATGAAGGGTACATTTCTAAAACATAATGTCAGGTGCACAGTCTTTCAGATAGAAAACATAAGGCATTCAATCTAAAACAGTATTAATGAAAGTCAATGTAACAAACTTTTGGAAGTCCTGCATTTGAAAAAAGGTTATGAACAAAAGGCCGTTCAAACATGTCTCCCAGTGGAGCTAACCATTGCTGAAAACACATTTTTGATTAAGGTGTGTGTTTTCTTGTTCCACTGCCACCATCACCATATCCTCCTAACTGTATGAGGTTCAGTATTTCTTGGCAGTATTATTGAGATGGTGTATGTTAGTCCTTCAACCTAACATGCCTGCAACCTGAGAGGCTGCTCTGCCTGGTGCAGACTTAGGATATTCCTATCTTCCCCTCATAGATTCACTATACATCCGTATCCATTGAAGGAAGATCAAATGAAGTCTAAGCTGGCTACTACCTAATCAGACAAAATACACTTAAACCAATCATATTACAGAAAAGATTGCCAATGTAAGAGTAAAGGAAATTGACTTCAATACTTTTTTTTAACACTTGTTATCCTACCTCTTCTACAATAGAAACACACATGCAGGCACACAGGCAGACACACAATACAATTGCAAGCTAGTCATTCTTCAAAGGAAATCAGTTAAATATAATTCCAGCTGCTATGAGTTTAGTGTGTATGTACGTATTAGCTACCTGTGTTAGCATGTGTTGTAGGGGAGGCTGTGCGTGAGGGAGGCTCCAGTTCCAGCAAACTGTCAGGGGCAGGAAGAGGACGATTCTTCAGAGACTTGGACCTCTTGCCAGAATACATGTTCTCCAGTTCAGCGTACACTGCCGACAGCTTGCATGGTGGAAATGTACAAAGAAACCAGAGTAAGTCCTCTTGCACTAGTGAGTCCAACGTTTATAGTTATTATTTCCCATGAGGACTTTGCTACATACATTGGTGAGGTTGTTGGGAGTCTCAGGAAGGGACGTACCATCTCCTGACTGTCTCTCTCCTGGAGCCAACCTCATCCCTGCATCCAGCACTGCCTCTGCACGGAAGCCTATTACAATACACCAATCAGTTTGACTGATGGTTTCCAGATTTGCGCAGGTTCTCAGGATGTGGACAAGAACAATTTGGGCTGATGGGCAGCTCCATTTAAATTGGGCTTTGGGCCAATAACAAAGAGGCAACCTCCCAAAGAATTGTGGCTACATGGGAGCATGTCAAACAATTATTCCGATTTATATCAAATCAGTATACAAACGGTTTAACTAGCATGAACCACGCTGTCCACTTAAAGGGAAATTGGAAGTTTGAAACAAAGGCCAAAGGATTCTACAAAAGAAATGCAACTAGGATTTAACAGGACTTTGTAAATCATCACAATAAGAACAATGTGAATGCTGAATATATAAGCAATGGTGAAGGTTAGAACACTAAACTAAGTTGTGTATTTAAGTACAATATTGAGGTACTTGAGTATTTGAGTAATTCCATGTATTGAATCTTTAAACTTCTACTACAGAACAGTTCAGAAGTAATTATTGTACATTTGACTTATAAACATTTATTTAATTACTTCGCAGATTATGATCCGTGGTTTTAAATGCTTTTTTACTTCTTCTAACACTGGAAGAAGGGTGTCATGGAGTGTTATTGTTGCTTTAGTATGTATGATAATGAAGACAATAAAGATCTGTACCCATGCCCAAGTGTGTGCCAATGACCAGGTCATCAGAGCTACGTCCCCTCACACTGCTCCTGTACGTGGTCCCTGTCACCCTCATGGAGCTGCTACGCCGATGGGGCTCGGGGGCAACCTCGGGGTCCGGAGGAGGGGGAGGAGGTGGTGGTGGTGGTGGAACTAGAACACACACACATATATTGGCAATGCAGAGGAAGAGGCAAAGGTGTATGAAGGGCTGTGGCACCTGAGTTTATTGCACTTTACTGAGCCAATGATCCCCATGAAGCGCCAACCTCGCACACACAAAAACTCTTTATATTCATTCATACATTTGAAAAAACAGATGTGCCACACACCTGGCGCTTTGTATCCAAGAAAGCGTGAGATCTTGCTCTGGCAGTGCTCCTGCTCCTCATACGTCAGCAGCTGGTAGACAAACTGCCAGATCACCTGTTTGGCAGGAGTGTCCAGCACTGGGAACACGTCCACGATCAGAGTGTCCACATTCCTGTTGTCATGGAAACAAAGTAATGACAGGTCAGAGATTGCCTCACTGTTCAAAGTTGTGGGTGAAGTCCTCCACTTGTGCAAGAAACTAGAAACTAAATTAACAGGCGACTCCACTGATTTGGCTAATGAACTAAAACACTATTAACACAGCCTGTAGTACAGACTTTACAAGGCAACAGGGAAATGGCTATAAACACACATACTGTATGTATATTCATCATATTTAGTCCTTTAAAAAAATATTTCCTTAATCTGTGTCTTGCACATCCTCAAACTTAAATACTATAAGAGCCAACCTGCACCTAGGGCTTAATTGTAACAATAAGCACCTTATTTGAACAAATGTATACCTCCACAATGCACTTTTCACTGTAAATGAAATTCCAATTATGGTTGAATATAAAAGCACATAACAGCCCGAACAGTAGTTATAGAGATGTCCACGTCTGATCTCACCCCATTCCTCATGCTTTTCTTTTGATCTTATTCCCCACCCTTGCTCACCTGTGCTGGAAGAAGTTCTCCAGAGCCTTGCAGATGGTGTACTTCTCCTGGATGGTCAGCAGGTGCTCGAGCTGCTGTCCGAAGGTGCGTCCCTGAACCCGGATACTGGGCGGAAGAATCTCTGCCACCCACTGCAGGGAGCTGAGGACAGGGGAGCGGGCCCCCTCTGTGGGAACGCTGGCCCCCGCCAGGTCCTGCTCTGACAGGCTGAAAGAGGGCGGACCATCCTCCACTACCAGCGTGGGCATGGCACCGCTGCCCTGGAGCATGGACACCACCTTCTCATGGGACGAGGTCCTACAGGCAGACACATGGTACACATGGAGACACCTGTTATATCCTTTAACTGCATGAGCCAATTCTTTCATTTTACTAGAAAGAAATCCTACTATTTAAATAAAATAGACATTTTACTGACATAAACAATGCTTTCGGTATTCTGCAGAGAATATACCAAGGTTAAAACACAGTATCACAATTTCTGGGGAGCTATTTTTAGGAACTTTTTTTTCTATTAAATCCATCACATTAGATTTCTATTCCTGTCAATAACTGTGTGAGCTCTACAAACAACAAAACTCTTTCAACAGAGAAACCAGATAACCACATTCATCTAAATATAATCAATTTTGTGTTAATTAGATTTAGAATTCAACCTCATGTCCAGTCCATTGAGGAACAGGATGCGGTCTCCTGGTTTTAGTCCTGCCTTGTCTGCTGGGCTTCCTGCAGAACAGAGAACGAGTACAAGAGACATCTGACTTGATCATTTCCTCATTTCAAGAATAGTACAATAGAAATATTACATGTAACATTTACTATTCATAATCAAATTAAAATAAACACTTTTTTTTTTACTTACCTGGGATGACAGAGTCGATCCACACAGGAGCATGGCCTCTTAGAGTGAAGCCAAAGCTCGCGTTACCCTTACACACTCTCACCGTCCTAAATTGACAAATTTGAGCTTTGATTAGTGGCAGGACTGAAGGATAAACAGAGGCTCCATACATGAAAGAAAAGCAGGTAAGCACTAATACTCAGCTCTAGATCAAGTGATTGCTAAATGTGCGTGGTAATATATGATAAAACTAACATTTATAATTAAATGGGTTACCAAAGAAACCCTGGTGCACGTATTATATATGACATAATGGACACACAATGTGCTTAAGTGGTTCATTATTAACTATAACTCAAAGATACGTTAGCTGTGATTTGTTCAAAAAGTTAACTGCAATTAGAAAAATAATGAGTTTAATCGAGAGTCCAACTGTGGACCCCCTGCAGATTCTCATATTCAGCAGCTTTAAATTTCCATTAATTAATAAACCTAAATATGGACACTGTATCCCAGGGGCTCTAAACCACATCAGCATGAACCAACCAAATCTGATGAGGATTAGTTTTACAATTTTATCAAAAGACATGACAGGAAACAACGTCACAGCAGATGAAAAGAGCAAGAAAATATGTGTATGTATAAACATGCGTTCATCTTCCAACCACTGAACCGTGTATTTTTATCTTTACACCTACTCCTCTTAATTTACATAAATTCCGTGCTCACACAGAAAGACCCGTCACAGCTGTTCTCATGTAGAGTGGGTATAATTCTGATCAGACGTAAGGAGAGAGAAGATGTTATTTTAGGAAACTGGTTTTCTTTGAAAGCTAAAAATGGATTGGCTCTGTGTAGCAGGTGAAAATGGGATGATGATGATGATGATGTGACTCTTGCTGATACAAGGCCAAAGCACCCAGGAACTAAGGAAGTCAATATGAGTGAAGAAGCTAAATCTGCATCATAACTTTAAATACAGACCTGCAGTTGGTGGTGTTGCCACTGGAGTGCCCAGCTATGAGGGAGGTTGTCTTGCGCATGCCGCGGGCGGGGGGGACCACGCCTTCCTCTGCCTGGGTGCGTGGCACTGAACTGGCTCGGGTGGAGACCAGAAGGCGTTCGCCGTGATCCTCGCTCCGGCTGCGGCGAAGGTGCTGGCGGCTGGGGTCGCTGAAGCTCCGCCCTTTGATCCGGCTCATCAGGCTCTGGTTGACCACCTCGTCAAACCGCTCCCGGTGCTTCTTGGGAATGAAGATCCTGGCAAACATTGTGGAATCAGACACAAACTCAGATTCACACCCACAAAATCACACGTGAACAGCATTTCAAATCCAAAATTCTTCATCCTGATCTCTCAAAACATCCATCGTCCAATGTATCAGGAAAACAATTCTTGTTCTGACTACATATTGTTCCAGCTGCAGCTTCCATTTAATTGGGCCAAAAATAGTTTAGTCCATATCGTCTCATGGGAGGGCCGAGGTAGGCAGAAAGGATTGGTCCAACATTTGTTTGTGAGTGTACGCATGTGTGTGCGAGACTCAAAGGGATAAAAGACGAGCTTTGTCTGTGTTGTCCCGTCACATCAGCTGCAGGTTAGAGTGTCAGAGACAGCTTCCTGCTAATATGCGGAAAAAAAGAAGGAAGCTCAGAGCCAGAGATACATCTGGGAGAAAGAGCTGCTCTCCTCCTACCAGTGTTATTAACCCCCCTTTGCTCTTATAGAAATAACCCACCCTTGGATATTCTAAGATCAGCTAGTGAGAGTTAGTGTGTTTATTGGTTTTGTGAGCGTGGTGCTCCCTTGTCTTCCAGTCTGCTTAAAATGCCACAAACACAAAGATGAAAAGAAAGTTAGTTGGCACTAAAGGCTTGAATTGAAGCTGTCTTTTGTGACAGTTTTATTGTTCTTGGATTGTTCAACATCAGCACACAACTGGAAAAAATGCAGTCTTTCTGTCTGTTTTCTAAAACATGACATTTACCCACCGATGTTTTGTTATGCTTAAACTGTCTTACTCCATCAAACTCTCTTACAGTTGTGTTTTCTGCTGCATGACGTTTATATCAAGCCAGTTATCTGCAGGAACAAGAACGGTTCTGTAGCAAACAACAGAAATGACCCAGAAATGGAAGAATCATTGCCAATAACTGTGTTGTGAATAAAGTGTTATCGGCTGCCATTTTTCTTTATATAGGACACTCTCACTTTTTCTTTCTTCTTTTATCTAATTGTTCTGCATACACAACATCTTCCTTCTCCTTTTATGTACACACACCTCATTTGTATCTTTTCTATTTTGCATACTCCCCCCCCCCAATCCAGATACAAAATGATGCTGCCTCCATCTCAACTCCATCCTCTCTATCTCTCTGTCTTCATCATGAATCTCCTGGGGTCTTCTACTGTGCAGAGGAGAAACGAGTGCTTTGGTTTTTCAGAGTGCCCCAGTTCTAAAAGGCATCCAGATACACGGCACAACTCAACAGCTACTTGTGAGAATTAGTCCCATCGGTAAGTCGTCACAGTGCTTCGGCAGGTACGTTTGGAGCATTGTTAGGAGTCAAGGATTAGATGATTTTGGTAGATTCATAAAAACGTACAGAAAGGTTTTAGGTTCGAATTATGAGTGACTCATAACCCGCACTTTCCCATTATCCAAAGTTTATGCAAGCTTGCACATATTTCCCCTCTGGAAGTTTCTTACCTAAACAAAATCGGACAGACTAAAGTTCACAGAGCTTCCTCTCACACACACAGATAATGACTTGATTACAGCTAACAGCAGACACCTTTGCATTGATCCAATCAAACCTGGGACTATATCCAAAGCCAGTCAGTGTACAGATTTAATAAAACACTCTGTAACTTTGTATCTTTTACTTATAAGGTCAACAGCTTTAAATCTGGAAATCACAATTAAACCACTCCTCACAACTAACAGTCTGTGCTTGAAAGATAAGAAATGCAATACATTACCATTTCAGTAATGCAAGTTAGATTTAAGACTATTCAGAGAAACTATTAATGAAAACCGTTTGGTTTAGTGCACTGGTTTTAGGTTGTCCTGCTTTGTAACCCATTAGTGAGTCTAGTGTCCAATAATAGCGCCTTATTTATGGGTGTATGTTGCAAGTGAAATTGTCTCAACCAGTATCAAGTGAACAGCACCGCAGCAACAGCACAGCTTCCCCCTACAATAAATCAGTCATACCTCACACTAGTCACACAAGGTGAATCCTGAGTTAACTGCAGTTACAGCCACAAATGCCACAACAACAGGCGGCCATATTACACACCAAAAAAAAAAGTAAATATTTGTAGCTGCTTTAAAAAAAAAACACACAATATGGATGCTCCTGCTTACCTTAGCTTTACCCTTAAATCAACAACTAACTTGAGATATCTGACCAGAGCAACAACAGCCTGAAAAGATCTGTGCATCCTTCGGATTCTTGATCACCATACAAAATATAAAACTGTCAATCATTCAGAAAGTGGCTGGGAGTCTCTTGTGGTATGAGACATTGTTTCATCAACTACAATCTACATCTACAAACTATCTACAATCATACCTGTTGTGTACAATCCTGGTCCAATCCCGGCAAGCTCTTTGTTGACATACATAAGTGTTTTAAATGCCACATCAAACAAATAAACGTAAAGTATCATATTGAAGGGATAATCACTTACGTGCTAAACATTTCCTTTGCTTACATCGAAGACATCCATGTAAAAAATAGCCCTGTGTAAATGCTAGGTTCATGCAAAAGAAACCCTTCCCAGAGGACTGAAATGTGCTCATCTGCAACACCAGACTGCTCTCAAGTGCTATCTCTTAGGTCAGATGCGTGATCAAGAGTAGAACTACAACAACAAGAAGTCAAGATTGAGACAAAACTAAATTAATTAATTCTGCACTTAGAAGAAAGAAACAGAGTCAGTGACAAAGACACAGTTATTGAAAGAGTGAGTGGTTCATGGATATAACGCATGAAAAAAAAAGCTGCAGAGATATACATGAAAACACAAGTAGTAACATATGAGTCAAAGGCAGGGAAAGAGAAAGTGGAGAACTAGAGCTCTTTCTAGGTCAGGGTCATGTAACTTTTGGGAATGAAGCAGGCTAGCATGTGCTCTCAGGCGATGTAGGCCATACAACTTTCACAAACTGCACCCATACATCATGTTAGAGCCAGTATTTTGATTTGATAAGAAAGGCCACCTAATTGTGACGTCTGTGGTCGACACACTATAAAGGACTACAATTCCCACGGCGCCTGTGCTAACGCCACACTGATGGGCAACCTGTTGAGAGACGCCGTCGAGGAACAGTTTTTAACCGTAACGTAACGTACTCGTACCGTACACATACATACAAACCGTACAAGTACCATTTAAGTTGTGAAGTTATAAGCATTATCACGAAAGAAAGAATACCTAAGTTGTTTGTTTATTTGAGTTTTGCCTATTTCTTTTGAATGACAACATCTGCAAGGCCTATTTTTCTTTGTTGCATGTGCAAAAGTTTGTTATTTTATTTTGAGCAAACACATCGCAACATCTTCTAAACCATCGGAGGCCAAGCAACACTTCAAACTGTGAGTAATTTAAGGAAATAAACAAGTTAGAACTGTCTGTTTAAGGCGTCTAGTGGCTTGAGGGGAAAACAAGGAAGGAAGCCACGAGACATCACCTGTGTGTCTCAACAAACAAAACTAAACTGAATGGGGCCGTTTATTGTGTATTTGTGATAGTCACAGGACCTGGCAGCAATAATCTCTATGACTTTAATTGCCTATAAACATAGTCTCTCCGTCATATTACGATCTCAGCAAGAATATGTAACCTATTGAATCTTGTAAACATGCCAAAACAAGTGAGCAGAAACTTCATAGCTTTGTTTAATGAAGTTTGATTTAGGCTTTAGGATGCCCTCAATTGAAGGGAGGGCGAGAAGCGTCTATAATTAGGCATAAAGGAGGGGTGGATCAAGGACACAGCACACAGAGGGATGAATGACAATTGCATTCAGCTGGAAAACTCATTGCAATAACCATTATAATGAGACCCACTTTGGATCAGCTCATTTGACAGCTAGGCCAGTTATGAATTTGCAAACACAAAGCATAGCGTCAGACACAAAGTTTAATCGCGAAACCACAGACAGCAAAAAAAAAGAAAAGTATCAGCAATTATTTGGAGATGTCAAACTTAAAAATTAGTTGTGCTAGAATCTCGCAGTTTCATATGCTGGAATGAGATTTGGGACAGAAAAGAGTTTCATAATGTTATATGCTGACAGAAAGTGTAAAATTATCTTCAATGAGACAAGATAACACACACACAGAAAACAGTTGCACAAGAACACTTCAGATACAAGTCAGCACGAACAACTGAAAGCACAGCGAACACTGCTGAGATCAAAGAAAAAGTCCCATACCGAAAGTGTCTGGAAAGGCTCCTATCCCTTCCCATGGTTCTTGGGGGCTTTGAGGAAGTGCCTGCTCTCAGTGAAGCAATGCAAATGCTTCTTCTCCATGTGGGTGAGTCCCCGTCTCGTTTGAATAAACAAACTCTCTGAGACAAGAGGGGACAGAAGAGATGAGAAAAGGAAAGGCGTCCTGGATCTCAAAAGTGCTTGCTGCAGGCTCGGAAAGCAGCCAGAGAAAGAAGGAGAGAGAATGAAAGAGAGGGAGGGAGCACATTGGAAGAGTGGTCCCTCCACACCTCCAAAACATCCTCAGGTAGCACCATCAGCTGTTCTCCATGCTCAAGTTTGGGGCGGCACTCCCCATTTTTTCCCATCTTTCGCCCTCTAAAGAATCAAGGAGTCCAGGTAACCGCAGGGTAGTGTACTCTCCTCAATCAAAGATAAGTCTCATCACTGAGTCGTCCATCATTTTTCAGTAAGAGTGAATGTGTGATACATCTTCTCTTCCCTCAGTGGAGGAAAGAATGGGAGGAACAGAGAAGTAAGTGAGAAGGGAGAGAGGAGAGAAGTTGAGACAAGAAGGAGAGCCCCAGTGGAA
Organism: Notothenia coriiceps; assembly: GCF_000735185.1. Classification (NCBI taxonomy): domain Eukaryota; kingdom Metazoa; phylum Chordata; class Actinopteri; order Perciformes; family Nototheniidae; genus Notothenia; species Notothenia coriiceps. The sequence goes on along the minus strand of NW_011369945.1, from coordinate 14,355,645 downwards.
TTGCATTGGCAGGTCATCACAATGATTGTGTGTGAGTGTGTGAGTGTGTGTGTGTGTGTGTGTGTGTGTGTGTGTGTGTGTGTGTGTGTGTGTGTGGGG
>NW_011369945.1:14354938-14355485 GCF_000735185.1 Notothenia coriiceps | reverse complement strand
TCCCTCGGTTTGTCCGTTCGGTCGTACGTACGTCCCTAAGGTACCGTTACCGTTACCTACCTAACGGTACCGTTACCGTTCCCGAACCGTAACTACCGTACCGTAACCGTACCGGTTACGGTCGAGTAACGACGTTAACGTACGTTACGTTAACTTTACCGTTTAACGTTAATAAGTTATACGTTACGTACGTTACGTAACGTTTAAGTTTAACGTTAGTTTAAAGTTACGTTACCTACTTACCTACCTACGGTAGTTACCGGTTACCGTACGTACTACTTTTTACTTTTACGTTAAGGTAACGGTAGGTAACGTTAAGTTGGTAGTGTAACCTAAGTACTTACGTTACCTTTCCCCTTACCCTACGTCGGTAACGGGAAAAGGAAACGTAAGGGTAGGGAACGAAGGAACGAAAGTTAAAGGTAGGTAAGGGAAAGGGGAAGGGTAAGGGTAAGGGACGGGAAAGGTAAAGGTTAAGGTTAGTAACGTAAACGAAAGGAAAGGACGGACCCGACCGTACGGTAGTTACGTACTAGTTAGTACGTAC
>NW_011369945.1:14339893-14354867 GCF_000735185.1 Notothenia coriiceps | reverse complement strand
GTGTGTGTGGTGGGGGGGGGGGGTAAGAACCGATAATGTGCATAAGGGATGGCACAAAAACCTTGACAGCCATGTCTGTGCAACAACTATGACAACATCTATCCAACAAAAACTTGCCTGATTGATTCATAAAACATTTGTTAAAGACAGAAACAGTCTGGTTTTCAAATAATAATGAAAACAAAAGAAAAAAAAACAGCACTGCATCCTGGGTTGAGTGCACACGTCTAATTAATTCATATCTTTGAAGTCTATATACAGTTTCAGACAAAGGCCTTCAGTTAACTTTAATTACATTCAATTACCATAACACTGCAGAATCGCGTGAACAAAAGAGCAACTAGATGTTCAAACATTATCTCTAATGACACTCTAGATACAGAAGCTTCTGCATAATTTGTGTTCAAGCCCTCGCTAACCTTTGGTTTCAGAGTCGTTAAAAAATCAAAACTGGCAAATGTGTCAGAAACCTAAAAGAGAATTTATTAAAAGAAATAGGCTGTTTAAAAATAGAACACATCCTGTGGGAGAGTGAGGCAAATCGGCGAGGGGGCAGAGGAAGACTGAACACAGTGGCCCAGCTGGTCAAGTTTTACAAGGCATTAGGATATAATATCACAGTTGCAACATCAGTCAACATCACGGGTATATATATTTTCAAAATTGTTCCACCCTTATTAAAAAATGGCGAAAGCAGACATCAACACTTTCAGACCAGCTCGCACTTGTTATGGGTGTCAGCATACTAATATTTGCCAATCAGCACTAAAAAAACAACTTACACTATCATTAGTTTTGCTGATATTTAGTCATAAGCCAAAGCATTGGACAAATTAAATAAATATTTCAACCTGATGATGGCATTTAGGAAAAGGGAAGTGCTCATCCAAGTTGATGGGGATGTGAATATGTGTACAAAATGGGATGGCAATTTAAAGTTTTGGAGACATTTCTTTAAAAGTCACAAATGTCCCCCTAAAGGAAGCACTGGGTATGAGTAAAGGAATCATTACATGTAGTAGGAGTCATTTAAAACCCAGAATGTTGTAATTGTGTCCCAAACCATCTGACAGATATTGAGATATTAACGGTTACCACTAACAAGGTTTTAAAAAGCTGCCTTGAAACATGCCTAATCAAAATATAATCAGCAACACATCTCCCCAAGAACAGAAAATAAACTCCGCATTACATTTCTCTCCTTGGAAGAAACATCTAATTGCCAGCAGCAGCCATAAACACCATCACCGCCCCGAGGCTAACGAACAACCTGGAAGCCAAACTCCCTCGGGCTCCAATCACAGAAACATGTTCACCAGATTATGATGTAAACATCAAGAGCTTTTCCCAACCTGCAATATGAATATTGTGTAGCTCTTTCCAGATTGACATTTGCACTGACTAATTGCCATGAAGAAGATGTTGTTGCACAAGATGACTGCTCATCAGCGCTGATAATGTCAACAACGCAATGACACAGCAGGCAGAGAAAGCGAGAGGAAAAACTTTGCATATCAAAGCCTGTCAAGGTTACAGTGCACTAGAACAAGCACATAGGGATGAAATGATGGGTAACTACAGCTATCTGAAGTAGATTTATCTAAAGCGAGATTCAGGCTACTATTAAGAGAGTTACTCTACTTTTTGTATTGGCTGAAGGTAAGAGGAAACAGCTAACGGTCCTCTATGGATACAGTTAATGCATAATTAATGGGAATCCGGTGCAAAACAAATGTTCCAAAGCATTTTTTGCAGGCAGATTTCTAAGGAAGGAAATATGCTGCTAAAGCTGTGAGACAGACAGCTGTGTCGGAGGAAAATGAGATTTACGAAAATTAATCAATGAGAAAACTGAATGCTAATCGTTTGTCACCACAGAATGCTTTAAAATCAGTACAGCTTATTCATCATAAATGATGAATAAACTTGATGACAACATCTGCAAATGTATAATGCCAAATTGTTTTTCAGTACTCACCTGAGGCAGCAGTTCATAATTTCTCCCCGGAAAGAACTTCAAAGCAAGGACTGAAGGCATGTGTGTCAGAATCAGTGCTGTGTGAGCAGTATGTGTGCATATCTCAACCAGCCGCCGCAAACTGGAGGCTGTACCAGCTAAGAGCTGTATGCAGAGGAGGGAATAAGGAACATCCAGTGATGTGATAAACGGAAACCAAATCAAAGGGTGCATCACAGGCGACAGGAAGAAATAGGAAAGAAAGAGACTTAGAGAGGAAGTCAAAGTGAGAGAAGATGAGCGAAAAAAGGTAAACGAGAGGTGACTGGGAAAAAATAGAAAGCCCAGGAGGATGCAGAGATATTGAGTTTTGGGTTTTGATTTTCCGATCAATGCTGAGGACGAAGAAATGCAATATTCTGTGGTGAATTTCTAACTATACTCGTGTGTACTGTAACGGAGAGGGGAGAAACAGAGATATCCGAGCACTGAAGGACATCAGTCAGGGCTTTACTTCAGGTCAGCTACTCACATGTGACTTGATGTACACCTCTCCCAAGTTTCCCAGTAAAATGCTGAGAGGGGGAGTTTCTAAACTATTGATTCCATGAGGAAATTAAGGAGGTTTTGCTGCACGTCTCCGCCCTGATTGTTGTGTAAAGGCTGTGCAGTGAATCCTATGGCTGTAACTGTGTATAAACATAATAGGTTTGGAATATTTGAAAAGTACTACACAGCCAGGGTATTATCTGCATGTTGAGTATTCATTTCCCTACCACACTAAAAGGGATTCAATAATGTATAGACGATTGACTTTTGTTGATGTTTTTCCGGCATTTCTAAAACGTTACTCGTTTTTTATTGACAGTTTGGATTTGTTGGAATGTCTTGCTGGGTGGTTAGTTAACTTTGCTCCCATATTTTTGTAAGTTTGAACGTGTTGCAGGCAGGTTTTTAGCATTAGCTGTTCACCAATGTACAACCCAAATACAAAAAATACATCTAAAAAGAGTTTTGGATGTTCACATTAAAAAGCGCGTAAACCCTTTGAGAGTGTAGACAACAGAAGCAGCTTTGGAAACGGCACTGCAGGCTAAAATATTGATGCAGTGTCCTGGTTGCATCACTGTAGTGACAGATATCAAAGCAAGATGTCAAGCCACCAGTAAAGCAGAAATGTGTTGCAATCTGATTTAAATGTGCATTGAAGTCTGTATTAATGTGGGGGAAGAGGGGGTATAAACAGTTTAAGAATTCTCTTATATCTCACAAGACATGTTTGATCACAGCACAAGAAGGACTGGGACTGGTTAGTCACACAGAGTTAAAACAAGACACACAGCTTCCATTCAGACATGTTTGAAAGGCAGGGGGAGTTTTAGAAGGATGACTTTTATGTAATTTTTTTTAATGTGGGTGAAGCTTTTTGTCGAATGCTTTTGTGTTTTCCTTATATCCAATTGGATTGATTCAGAGGCGGGATTAACTGTGACCTGAACAGTTAAACAGCAGCCTGGTGGTAAATGAGTTCTTTACTTGGGAGTTTGGTTAAACTGTTTTCATTCATTTAAACTGTAAAGCCTTTTATAAATATAAGGAAAGCGTACAAATCAGCGTTTGTGGCGAGCTGACATTAGCATTCATTCTGTGGTTGCCTGGCAAAATAAAATAACAAATTCTCCGTCTGATTCAGGCCTCTTTAACTAAAACAAAGCAGTGCAGTCAGTGCAGCATCTTGCGTTTTCAACCTAAAAAAGCTCTGATTAGCTACCTGACATTGTCAATCAGCTGCTGGTGCTCCTCTGCGATCAAGATGTCGGGCAGCGCCTCAGCCAGACTCTCCACGTCCCTCTCTGCAGCGTACCGCTTCAGAACCTCAAACAGCTGCTCCTTCACATCCAGCTCCTCCCCTAGCACTTCCTCCACCTGAGGGGTAAACAAACGCCCGTACATTAACTCATACAGAAAATGAAAATGCACCAATCACATACAATTTCAAACATTTATTTCACACCCACTTTCTTATTGAACTCCATGGCCTTGTGGGCGCGGCTCTCCCTGATGCTGTCCCCGCTCTGCGACAACACCCTCATACTGCTGCTCAGCCTCTTGGGCCGCCGGGCCATACTGAGCACGCCCAGACGCAGAGGCCGCCCCTGAGCGGCTTTGATCATGGCCGCTGCCGTTTCATGATGCTTCACTGGGATGCCGTTGACCTCCATGACATAGTCCCCGGCCTTGAGGCCATTGCGACCGGCAGGACCGTTGGGCATGCAGTCCTCCACCATCAGAGGGCAGTCTCCGATGATGGTGAAGCCAAAACGGCCATCTGGGCCAGGAGTGACGTCAATCTGAGGAAGGGGAAAGTACTTAAAGGTACCCTATTATGCAAAATGCACTTGTTGATGTATTTTATACATACATATGTGTCCCCTGTGTGTCAGGTGACTCACAAAGTGTCCGAAAATACAACCCTCTCTAGTTTCCTCCTTACCCACATCTCTAAAAACGGGGGTACAACGGAGCTGATCAAGATTTGCTGCGGTCATGACGTAATATCGGAAATGCGGGCTGGCTTTACGCCCACGGCCCTATCAGAAACATCGCTGAATCAGAAACAATGCGCGACGTGTATTGGAAGTAATATGGTCTGTGTTTACATTAGTAAGCATCGCTAACACTCTCTACTGGAGAGAGTATGTGTAAAAAAGCAGGATATAAAAAGGTACTCACCTTGTGGTTAACACGCGAGAGAAAAAGCATTTGAGCTCCATACCATTTCAGAAATAATCCTTGATGTGGTTTGGAACATAATATGGCGTTTAATCACGGCAGCGTTTAGCTGAGTATCTGGGTAGGATTCTCCTGCATGAGCTCTCTTTTTTTAATTTCTTTTTTTTAAAGCTACGGACCCAGAATCAGCACTACTCTAACAAGGCTGAAATAGAGGGGTATGAGGCATGGCTAGAATGGATGATCTGTTTGGTATATTGAGAAAAACACTTCATAGACATGTTTTTTATACATCTGAGACCTATAATATATGCCGAGAAATATTATAATAGGAGACCTTTAAGTGTGTTTTTACTGACTCTCCCTTAATTTTGAGCAAACCTGTTCGATGCGTGACACTACTCCGATGCTAGGTGGCACCGTCTTGAGGGTCTGAGCCAGAGCGACAAGCGCCGGTGTGCTGAGGTTGGTCACATCCTGGCCCTCGATGTCCACCACCTGGTCCCCGGGCTGCAGGCCAGCCAGGTAGGCACTACTGCCCTCCACCACGGACAGGATGTAGCTGGGCCCAGTGCCACCCAGTCGGAAGCCGAACGCCTCGGGCCAGTTCTGATTGGTTGCTGGGAGGCCAAGGTCTGGAAGATGGACAGAAAAGGAAAATTGCAAAATGCTGCAAGTTCATTAACAAGTGACAGTCAAAGGCCAGCAAGAATTGTGTCTGTTGAGACTTCAATGGGTTTTTAATTGGAAGGTGAAATGTGTTACTGCTTAAAGGATATGTATGTCACACTAGCATGAAAGAACATTGTTAATCTGGAGCAAGCTGCTCATACAGACGAGCAGGTTGCGAGCTGTTAAATGGAGGTCAAACAGTACAGTTAAATAGGGCATCCCAGTAATGCAAACTGACGAGCTGTAGCAGCAGGTAAATCGGTAATTCATGTAATGAAGCCACGCATATAAAGTAATAAAGCCACACATATACTGTATAGTAAAGACACAGAATGCACAATCCAGATTTTAAGATGTTTTCTATTCGATGAATGAAAGAAGAGAGAGAATAAGGTTATTTCTGACTTTTATTATTTAACCCACATGAACCGCTGGCCTTCCCCTGGTCACTGGCCTCATTCTACTGCGGTAGGAAGAGTCCCAACAGGCTCACTTCATCTCAACTCATCTAGATATGTCCAAGATATTTATAGAACATTTTAGGGAACTGTGTCCATGTTCTGTTTTCTCACCAAACACAACATAATCGCTTAATATGCAGGTTCAAAACATGATAATTCACAACCCTTGTGCTTGTAAAAACTCCTGTGTAATTGAGTTCAATTATTATCTTGTATTTTTTTTGTACTTGCTCTCTTGCATTGCACTTTTCCCATTTGCATTAAGAGGCTAATTGCAGCTTAAATAAGGCAGAATTGTATCATTTCTAACTTCATCAAATGTTTGTCAAAAAACAAAAAAACTCAGGCAAAGCTGAAGAAAGTCAGAAAGAAATAGACTCAATTAGAGATGGGAAGGAAGAAAACAAACTAAAAAGTGCACGAGAAGTGAGAAAATGAGACTTAGATTTACGAAGAAATGTAGAAATATCTGATCTGCTTCACTGCGAAAAAAGACAAGGCAGTTCTCAGTTTAGCAAAGGGCAAAATATTCAGGGAGCGATGTGGCTGAGTGAATAAAACATGTCAAATCTGAAGGCAACCAAAGAGTCACAGAATGAGTTGTCAGCTTGCAGGGAAGAAACATCAAACAGCAGCTGATTATTGATCTAAAATAGATTGGGAAATCACTGACATGGAGCTGTGGATCAAAATCCTCCCCATCAGAACACATGCAGCACTCAGAGGATTGTCAAGACTTCTGTCAGTCCTTTTCTCTCAGCCTGCGACCTAGTTACACAATGTCAGCATAAGCTCTCCTCTTTATCTTAACTCCATCAGATGAAGCAATTCAGGAAGTACAAAGTACAATTCAGAGAAAGAGACTTACAGAAATCTTTGGAGGCACTCCGGGTTCCAGACTTGCTCTGGCGCAGGGAGAAGCGACCCTTTCTGCTCAGGAAGCGCCTCATCCTCGCCCGGCTGGCGGCAGGGCACGTTCCAGCCAGCCTTCCTTTGCCCCCGGCCCGGAGGGTGGTGCAGCCAAAGGGTGTCTTTGGACACCTTTGTGCTGCTCCTCACCTGAGCTCACTGCCTCCAAAAGCCTCTACAGAGCAAGGCAAATCAAGTGTGCCTAAAAGGTCACATCTGTAGGTTATCATGGGGCGACGCCTCCCACTGTTCTCAATCAGAAAACCAGCGGTAAGCAGCTGTGGAGAGGGGGGCCGCAGGAAGGGGGAGAGCATCTGAAAGAAAGGCTCTCCACCTGGGTGAGGCAGTCCAGCCTCAGCTTCTATCTAAACCCAATGGCTGAGAGATGATCAGGAAAGTGGGACACGCTCACTTGGTCCTGAAATGGTTCTTTGCAAGAAAAGGTACTGTGAAGCCCCATTTTTCTATAAATACCTTTCCCTCTCTCTCTGTCCCACCCTCTTTCTCTGCCTTCTTCGGTTGCTCATGTGGATAGGGCCCTCTCTGAGGGCTGAGGAGTGACCCAGAAACCAGTGTGTGTTGCACCAGCCGGGGACACTTCTCTGATTAAAGCGGCTGTTTTAACCTTGCTGCTCCAGCACCAGTTACAGCCTGCAGATATATGCTAAAAGCTGCATGCAATATTTCAGCTTGGTGAAATAAGTGTAGCAGGGCAATTATTTATAAAGTTTACAGAACAACATCAGAAAGAACAAGCCTGGAGAGTGCATGTGTCCCAGAGGTTGCTGTGTTTTACCTGGCAGGTGTGCGTGCTTTTAAAGCAGGTGGTATTCCCACGATGAGATGGAAGATGACATTCTCTCTACAGCTACACACTTCTTTAAACAAAGAGAAGAAATGAAATAAGACCGCTGCACAGGATGATAAAATGCTAAGGACAATAATACAACATGATTAAACTTGCAGACAGGACAGGGTAAGGTAGATTGGTAATAGCAAGACATCACCATTTACAGTAACCAAGTATTTGGTTGCTTCTCTTTATATCATTTTGATAGATTTCACACTGAAGGGTCAGACAAAAATCATGATCGCAACAAAGATAAATGAGAGCCAACTGTATAAGAAAATAGCATTTATTTGATGCAAACTCTGCTCGAGTAAACTGAAAAAATGTAGTTTCTGGTTTATCTGTCATGCTTAAAGATGCATTATGCTTTAACACTGCACTGTGGGAGGTTAATGGTCTCCTTAGATGGCCTCAACAGGCAGGCACACGCCACAGTTGTTGATCAGTCCGTCTTCAAAAAGGCATCACATTTCAATTTGAAGGTGAAAAGAACATCTGAGAGCAGAAACACTGCGGAATGATGCCGATTTAGGTAATAAAATACAAAGACATTTCATTTTTTGACTGCAGCAAATAAAGGAGACCAGGCTACAGGAACAAAGATTAAAGGCAAAGAATGTTCCGTTTGTACCACCTAACAAGAGATATGCACCTAAACAAAATAGGAGGCATACTGAACGCAGTGCAATTAAATAAATGAACAAAAAATAAAACATGATGGTCCTCATGCCCACTCATTCTTTAGGTTTCACACAGACATCTTTTGTTCTAATTATGTAGCTTTAAACTTTAGAAACACTTTGGCCTTTGTTAAGTTATCAAATCTCACACATGAGCTTACATAAACTCTACACAGTTCTTGGCTACAGGGAAAGTCCAGCCAAATGTATCAGTGCATAGTCAGTGACCCCGTGGATCATACAATGACAGTCTGTATCTCCACCTCTGGGGATGTGATGACGTATTCCTCTTGCTGCTGCACCATGTGTATTCCCTCCTCCTCCACCGTCTCTTCAGTTGTCAGCATAGTTACTGTCCCATCTGGCGTCTCCACGGTACCCGTCGTGGCCAGTAGCGTGCCGTCGCTGATGGCTGAGGCCAGCGTCATGGCCACCTGCTCCGTCAGGCTCTCTGGTGTAGCGATGGTGATGGTGTCCCCGCAGTCAGAGATGGAGGCGCCCTCCTCGTTCATCGCCACGTTGCGCACGATGATCTGGTGGCTGCCCGTGTTGCCGGCGGCCTGCGATTGGCTGACAATCCGCTGCACCACTTTCATGATGGTGTTTCCCATCTGACAGGTTTGGTAGAAAAGAGGTAGGAGATGAGGCGTAAGATAATGAAAACCCAATTAACGGTCCTTATCAGATCATTTGATTCTCACGCTCTGCGCAAACTCTACAGATGTCATTTTGTGCGCTAGTGTGTGTATTTGTGTATACTGACCTCATTTTGGCTGTCTTGAAGGAGTGTAAGCTCTTCTTCTTGCACGTCCTCGTCTGTTTGAGTCTAAAAGAAATGAGGGAAATAAAGTTCGTCACAAATATGAGCAGAATGTTAGGAAGTATTAATTACATGCATTTGATTCAATATGTGTTCTGATTCTAGCCATAAGAACCTTGGAATATAAAGAGCACAATCCGCTCTACTTTTTGGAGATATTGTTATTTAAGTTTAGTGTAACTTGCTGTCAACTACATAGTCCACCACTAGTTAAGTCCTTTACTTTTCATTCAGACATGAGTGGTCTTGTATTCAGTCGGTTAATTGATAACAGTGTGCAGCTTTGGAGTTAATACTTGGTCGAGCCTCTTTCACAATCAAATCTAATAAGTCTAATATGTGTAATTGTAAAGTGCTTTGAGCACCTGTAAAAGCGCTCTAATAAAAAATGTAATGCATTATTATTATCATTATTATTATTATTAATAACTTTCAACCCATTGTTTCCTGCAGCCATGGATCAAACCGGCGTACTGTATGTGGGAACATTTATCTTAACAGTCAAGAGTGGGGATTGTCCACAGTATTGAGTATGTTAGTCGCTTTGGATAAAAGCGTCTAACAAGTAACATGTAATGTAAAAAGAGATATCTTCCCTTCATAAGCATTGTTATTTCTACTGTGGAATTTGTAAGAAAAGGAGTCTTTTTTTTTTTATGGTCCTTGGTCTTGGAATGACCTTCAATCAAGCCTTAAGCTGACGGCACTTGTCCCTATAGCCTGTTTTAAATTGAAGTTGTCTGAGGTCCTTACCACCAGCTGCCCTTGCAGTAATAAGTAGTACCTTTCTTACTGTCCCAAATGTGCACAATGTAGTGACTGCTTTTCGCTTTTCGTTTACTAAATCGAAATGTTCTTTATTTTTGCAAATAATGTACCAAAAGGTATTATGGAAAATGTATGTGTTCTGTGTATATTTGATTGGTAACAGCTGGGCTAAATGTGTTTCTCTACTAACCTGTTGCTCCTGCGTTGTTCCATTCACCTCCATTGTGAAGTGGACCTGATGGAGGACCTCGTGGGAACCAGCCTCTACCACACTGAGCACAGCAGTCTGAGCCTCTACCATCCCCTCTTCCTCCACCTCTTCCTCCTCTGGCTGATGCTCCAAAACCACCACTTCATGCTGCTGGCCTGCCACTGCATCATCGACTCCTGTGAAATGCACAAAGACCTGTCATTGGATTTTCTTAATCTATTTCTCAATCTTGTACATTGTCGACTTTGATATAAAAGGACTCCATGAATTTGCTTTGATAGAATAGAATGTAAAGGACCGTCAAGCTACTTTGTTTAACACAAACATACTTATCACAAAATAACAGCAAAATCTGACCTTTTTGTATACCATCTTTGCTGACTAAGATCTCCTTATATTGAACAAAGCGGATCTTTTCTGTGCAGGGTGTGAGGGCCTTTAGATGTCTTGTGAGGGCACCGGACTCTCTGAAAGACTGGCCACAAAGGGTACAGCGATACGGCCGCTCATCTGTGAGGAAACAGGAAGAAAGTTATCATATAAGCTGTTTTAGAAGACATGGAATCATAAACAAAACAGTCTTTGTTAACTATCTGTACCAGTGTGACGACGATTGTGACGAATCAGGGAGCCTTTGGTGCGAAAGGAGGTTCCACATAGGTCACATGAGAAGTTCTTCTGGTCACTGTGAGTTTTCATATGAGTTCTCAAGATGTTGGTCTGTGGGGTAAAAATATAACATATCATAAAGAAAAGCACTGGCAACATGAAGTGTAATAAATACACAGCCTGGTATTATTCATGAAAGATATTTCTGACAAGGAAATCTGATCTCAGGTCCCCAGTTAAACACAAATACATTTTAGGACTTACAGTTTTAAATGTCTTGTCACAAAGTTGGCAAATGTAGCGTCCCTCCTGGTTAACTTTGTAAACAACAGACTTGTCACTCTCAGCATTGTCCGATAAGGATCCTTCCGTCCCATCGGATTGGTCATTGACTTTGGGTGAAACTATTTTCTTCCTGCGACCTCTGCCAAAAGTACCACTGCTTTCATCTGTGTGAAATAAAGATACAAATTACAATGTAGCCCCCCTGGAGAATCTAATTTACAGGTTGAACCAAAATGATGAATGAAGAAATACAAAATATGTAATTTATACTTAGGTAAACTTGATGTGAACAGTATGTATTTTAGTGTTGCACTGATGGTTGGTTCAAACAAACAATTATTATAAGTAACCTTGCCCTCAGGAGGAAATGTTGATGTTTCTTTCACAATAATTGGCAAATATATGATGATACAATTTAGATTCAGCCTTAATGTTGACCCACCGTTAGTGATCTTCACTCGCTCATCTGAGGATGCACCTTTAGCTGTTTTCACCTCTGAAGAAGAACTTCCATTTGCTGCAGTAACCTGGTAAAATATAGATATGTATTCGATACTGCAGTTTAAAGTGTAAACTGGATATTAAACCACACACACCACAGTCCATACCTCTTGGTTGGCCTCCATGCGTTTGCAGTTTTGTTGCAGCTTGTGCTGGATGAAAGCCTCCAGCGTGGAGAACTCGGTCTGACAGCGTCCACATTTGTGCACATCTTCATCTGACAGGCAAAGAGAAATGCACAATATAGCATAAGACAACTTTGTTAAGTATCTGTGCCACCTAGCTGATGTAAACTGCTCACTGAATGGACTTCTAAACTGAGTAAAGCTGCAGCGGTAAAACAACTAGCTTATGTGGTTGCTAATGGCAGTTAGCTGCTAGCAACATTTCATGATGGAGGAAGTGAGCTAGGCCCAAACACAATATCTATAAATATTTCAGTCTTGATTCCGAAAGTAAGAGAGTAAACCTTCATCTCCCAGTGTTGTCTGGATGGTGATCGTCTCGTTGCCGTCCGTCGTTTGCTCCGTCTCTGTTTCTGCCGTATGATTATTTTCTACATTCATGTCTCCGTCTCTGTCGCAACGCAGCTATAAAGGAGCGAAAACATGGCGGATTTACGACCGCGTAGTCATAACAACACAAGGGCGCGTGCGTGCCTCTTATCATAGATAGAGGGAAGAAAACAAGAAACAATTTTTGAATGAATATTTCTAGCATAATAATATGCTTGAATTGTGGTGTGTGTGTGTGTGTGTGTGTGTGTGTGTGTGTGTGTGTGTTTAAGGTTCAACAAAATGTAAGAGTATATTCTAATACATCTTATTGTGTATGCTGTGTTACATTCTTTAAAGTGTATTTGCTAAAGAAAACCCTGTTTTGTTTGAATGTTTTAAAGAAATAAATGGATCTTTGTTTTAAGACAAGAAATTAATGTTGACTTCTGGTGTGTTCATTTTATTTTTATTTAGTTTTACGTTCATCCCATTAATTACTTTCATATATATATATTAACCTATGCATCTATTTCATTTAAAGTATTACTGTTTCATTCATCATTATATTTTTAACCTATACATAAAAGAAAAACATACTTTGATCACATTTTTTTCTTATGGTGCATTAAACGGTCTGAAATACATTTCGACAAATGACAAAGATGGCTTCTTTGGATCCCTTTATATGTTAAATATTTATTATTGAACGTTATCTATTTGATCTGATAATACTAATATATCTGTCAAAGATTATCTGCATCTGTATCTTTATGCCATGGCTACGATGGCACGGTAATATCAAAATGCTTATTAAAACATTGAAAACATATCCAAAAGAAAAAATACTACTAAATTATCAGAGCTATCAATTAATCTATTCAAGCGTGGGACAGATGTGGGGCCATGGAATACAGAATGTAAATTTGCTTTCACATGCTCTATAGTCCAATATTAATTACACCAAGGTGATGTTTCAAGCACAACTGCTCTTCATCTGTAGAGTATGCAGAAACATTGCGTACATATACAGATACGTCACTACATATTACATAATCATTTTATCAAGGGCCCAAAAGCCAGTGTGCAGGTCAAGGATTCATGCGTAAATATCCTGACGAAATTGTATTTTGGTCTAACCGTCTATACTTTCTCATAGTAATTTAAATAGATAACATTTCAATTTCTATAGATTAAGAGTCTATATCACAGAAAACTGATGTGAGGCTCCATGTTATGCTCTTTACCTACTTTGGTGATGGATATTTTTACAGTGTTTTACTTTGTTATTTGTTCAGAATACCTAAGGCATTTAATATTGACTTAAAGGCCTTTACAGTTTCAACAGGATGTGGTCAAAGGTTCAGTCAGAAACATTGATTTGAGGGGGATTTATGGATAATATTGCATTTTTCCCCTTAAAGAACCTTTAAATGTAAATATGTATTTAATAATGGTAAAACATTGTTAACCATCACACAAAGATAGGTGGTGAAGGCCATACCAGGCATCAATTTGTATATGTTCACAGTTAGAAAATAAATGTAATGTTGATAGCTTACTGTAATTTTCTTGCAGGTTAACTTGCTCAGAGAAATAAGGAGGCTGTACAAGACCAATAAGTCCAAACTGTTAAAGATGAAAGGAAAGCACTGCAACAGGTGGTTTATTGGGAGGTTTGTCCATGTTGGAGTTGAATCAAGGATAACTATTCACGACACAACAGTAAACAAAAAACGCTTTACGGCAGTAAAAATGGCTTCTCAGTTCAGCGGCGTGCTGCAGTTGACAGATCTTGATGATTTTATCACTCCCTCTCAGGTAGTTGAGCTAATATAACATTCTAACATATTCATAATAAGTATCTTAAAATAGCATCGTTTACACTAATGATTTACGCCCTATATAAATGCAGCAGATAGCGAAAACATACTGAAAATAGCGAGCATCAGTATCTGTTAGATGTCATATCAGTGCTGCTGATATGACATCCACTTTTAACCTTTATAATAAACACTTAATAAAAGCTTGACAAAAACTCACCATAAAGCGCTGTTGGCTTATTCGTTTAACAGTTAATGGTAACACAACCAGCCAGCGTTAAAATATACAAATGTGGTAGGTAGTTAGCTTGCTGCTAATGTTAGCATTTATGTAACTACGAAGACAGAGGTTGGAGCTAGTTAGTTAACAGGTAATAACTTGTTTTTTTCTCGGTTAAGTTTTAATTATTCATTATCTTTCCTTTTGTTGCTTTCCCTCAGTTCAGATAGGGGCATTTGGATAGTGTTATAAATTGCTGTCTTCATAAAGTTCATAACAAATAATCAAAGATAAGTATTTTGTAGTTGTGTTTACAAGTGTGGTTTCTGTTTTTCAGGAATGCGTCAAACCTGTGAAAATAGAAAAAAAACTTGGTAAATCGGTGGCCAAAATTCAGATAGAAGATGATGGCAGTTATGTCCAGGTCAACAAGGTTAGTATCTAGCCCAAACATTACCTTTACGTAAAATATAGGTGTTGCATGAGCGTTTACCTTGAATTCATTAACCTCATGTTTGCAGGATGGAGGGAAACAGAAGCTGGAGAAAGCAAAGATCACACTAGAAGACTGTTTGGCCTGCAGCGGCTGCATCACCTCAGCTGAGAGCGTCCTCATCACACAGCAAAGCCATGAGGAGCTCCTCAAAGTGCTTCACAACAACAAGGTAGAGATGGACGGATGTGTTCGAATGCTTGTGTAGTATTTGTTCGGTTACTTTGCCATTGGAATGTGATAAT
Source organism: Notothenia coriiceps (assembly GCF_000735185.1). Taxonomy (NCBI): domain Eukaryota; kingdom Metazoa; phylum Chordata; class Actinopteri; order Perciformes; family Nototheniidae; genus Notothenia; species Notothenia coriiceps. Next base: position 14,340,136 of record NW_011369945.1, on the reverse strand, counting down.
TGCTGGTTTCACGGTATATATAACATCCTCCACAGGCCAACGCTGAAGAACACAAGGTTGTGGTGGTGTCCGTTTCACCGCAGTCCAGAGCTTCCATCGCTGCACACTTTGACCTCAGCAGTACTGAGGCAGGCAGGAGGCTTACTTCTTTCTTTAAAGGCATTGGTGAGTGATACACAGGGTTCTTACGGTCATTAAAAACCTGGAAAAGTCATGGAAATTCAAAATGCTAATTCCAGGCCC
>NW_011369945.1:14338634-14339888 GCF_000735185.1 Notothenia coriiceps | reverse complement strand
CAATATTTGTTCCAAAGTTTAGGAAAAGTCATGGATATGTAACTAAAGTTGCATCAAATATAATTTATATTTTATCTAATCGCCAAAATAGTAATACTATAATGGTAATAAATACTGTATCGTATAGTAATGAAACGTAAAAATGTCATTCTAACTATGAGGTATTTTGCGGGTGAGAGATTTTAGTTGCTTTAGTCTGTAGAAGCTAGTAGCCTATTTGATTGTTTTAGATATGGCACAACATGTTTCATATGCAGACTTCATTTCCTCTTTCCATGTTAAAAATAACCATTTCAGTGGTACGCTGAGATTGAGTAATTTTTTGGTCATGGAAATAGGTATAAAGTCAGGAAGTCATGGAAAAGTCATTGATAATCATTGGTGTGAAAAAGTGGATACATATTATATTCTTCTCAAGTCCTACACAACTCAAAGAAAACTGGAAATGTAAATGATAAGGCTGATTTAGCAGACCAAAGTCACTAAAGATTGTCATCATTATTGCAGGGGTTCATCATGTGTTTGACACAAGCTTTAGTCGGACCTTCAGCCTGCTAGAAGCCAGGAGAGAGTGTGTGGAAGCTGTTCAAGAGGAGAGAGCAGAGCAGCAAGACTCTGCCCATGCTTGACGTCGCTCTGTCCAGTATTCCAAAACAACACTCCCGTATGTATCATGTGGAGTCGTTCTGAGGCGTTCTAAGTACCTTGTGTAGCGTGGACATTCCTCATTGGCTGCCTTTGTACAAACATTGTTTTTCTTTCTGGCTGGATGGTGAAGTAAATCGATTTTCTTTTTCATATCTATACCAACTGCGGCTGGTATAATGGGCTGAATTGTTCCCTTTCTTGTATTTATGCCATTTTTTTATTCTAAGCAAGTTGAAATTCCATTTGATTTAAGTATAACCTGAATAGTTATATTAAAACACAATTCACTCTGTCTTTTATTATTCTGTGGGACCAAACACGTTTATGCTGCTGGTATCGAATTTTCACTTGGCAGGATAAATTACAAGCCTTTCAGGGTAGTATGGTTTCAGGATTGTCGCTTGAGACAGCTCTCATTGCTCGGATGTATGAATATCGTGTATGTGTGTGCTGCAGGGTTGGATGTTGCTATGCAGAGAAGGAACCCTGATGGGGAGATGATCCTCTGTTACATTAGGGGACGTCACGTCGCTCCGCCCGGGGGCCGGGGTGGGCGGGGTGCAGCAGATGTATTGGGTTCTCTGGTTAAAGGCCATTTGGCTGAAG
>NW_011369945.1:14329623-14338589 GCF_000735185.1 Notothenia coriiceps | reverse complement strand
CCATTACGTTGGAGACATTTGATGTGTGAGAAGTGGTCCAGCTTTCCACATTTCACATTTTTAAATGTGACGAGAAGACCATCTGGATTACTCATAATGCGACTGCATGTTTGCTATACTGACCATTTGGGACATTACTTTTTGCAACCCAAAACGGCTGTACCCTTAACAATAGCAAAATGTAATTCAGATATGTGAACTGAGACAGAAGCTAGTGTTTCTAGCATTGTGCCGAAGTTGCTATGTCACTACGAATGACGACACTACAAGAATAAAAACTTGAATGAATTTTTTTATTTAAAAAAAGCTATTATCTGAATTAAAACTCTGAAGCCATTATGTATTCTGTCAAAACTTTAGATTTTTAGTATAAAGCAGATGAGATGATGAATATTATCCATGTTTAAGTTTTATACTGTTAGTGGTTTTATATCCCCTTAGGTTGCAAATGACTTCAAAATGTCTCAGTGTCCTCAAATTGTTCCCCGTTCGCGTAATTCAGAAACCTTTCAGTTGTAAATGATGCAGCAGGACTGGACTCACCAGCGTGTCGCTTGCGCTCCTGCAGCTCGGTGACTTCTCTGCCCACCAGGTGTCGTGCTCTCCTTCAGCTTGTGCCCGCTTTTAGTGAGCCGAGTCTTCACTGACACCAGGATACCTGCACACAACACACACACACACACACACACACACACACACACACACCACACCACACAACACACACACACCACACACACACACACACACACACACACACACACACAACACACACACACACACACACCACACACAACACACCACACACACACACACACACCAACAACACACACACACACACACAACACACACACACAAACAAACAACACACACACACACACACCACCACACACACAACACACACACAGCAACAGGCTTACATGGATTCTTATTGCTCTTTCTTCTTTTCACAGTTGCACATTTTCACTGCAATCCAAAAGGAAGCTGCTACAACTAAATTCAGCGTGAAGGATTGTGGGGGAAAGGGAAAGAGGACAACAGGTTTTAGAACAGAATAACTTTTTATAAGTTGAAATTGAGTTTTTATTGACAGTTGCTTCATTTTTACAATTAACATAGTTTCATACTGTTGAAAATATATAAAGAAATTAATTTAAAAATATGCAATTAAAGTATAAAATAAGATATTTATATTAACAAAGTAAAATTTCTTATAAAAAGATAAAATAAAAATAGAATAAAATATTTTAATAACATGTTACAGTGGGAGGAAATAAGTATTTGATCCCTTGCTGATTATTTGGTAATGTTTATTTTACAATGAGAGTAAGGAATATCCAAAAGAAAATCCGATTTGACATTATATAAAAGATACCACATTTATTTGCATTTAACTATGTGGAAATAAGTATTTGATCCCCCTTTCAACCAACAAAGAATTCTGGCTCAATAGGACCGGTACATAATCCATTCCTTTAGGAAAGTGCCCCTCATATTCAAACCCTTTGATACCTGTATAAAGACCACCTGTCCACAAGAAATCAAAACCAATCAAGATTCCATCCCTCCTCCCACCATGGGCAAGGAACTAAAAGCTGTCTCAGGGACCTCATGGGACCAGACTGTTAGACCGCACAAGGCTGGATTGGGCTACCAAGATCGGTCCAGAGGAGCAGCTCGGTGAGGAGGAGACAACTTGTTTGTGCCTTTATTTTTCAGAATTAGAAGGAAAGGACAGGCATGAGCATTCAAGTCGGCCCTCGGGTCTGGGCTCCCCACCAACATCTGGGCCACGTGGGGGTTATTGATGATCAGGAAAAAGGTGAGGGGATCAGCCATAAACTTAACAAAGGGAGGAAGTTTTAATTGATCTTCAAGGCAGCTGGGAGCCCAGTCACACAAATGAAAGCTATTGGTAATACACTACACCATAAATTGATCAAACCTTTGCAGCGGCCTGAAGGGGCACCGCTGCTCAAAAAGAACATGAAAGGCCCGGTCTTGAAGTTGACCAATGAACCTCTGAAGGATGGTCTGAGAAGGCCTTGAGAAGGGTTGGTGTGGTCGATGAGACCTTCGAGATCTTTGGCATCGACTCGACGTGCCGTTGTTTGGTGAGGAGGACAGATCCTCTGACTATAACCCCAGAACACCCATCCGTTTCAAGGCATTGGAGGTGGAAACATTTCTGGCTTTGGGGGGTTTCTCTGCTAAGGGGGGACAGGGAGGACTTCCCTTGCATCGAGGACCCAGGATGTACGGGGTCCATGGTTAGCGTAACATTTTGCCCGATTAGCCTCCCTCCCCTCAGCCAGGGAACACTGAAAATGGCGTCGATGATGGATGGTCTTCCAGGCAGGACAATGACCCTGAACATAACAGCAAGGCAACACAGGGGAGTGACTAAAGAAGGAAGCACATTTAGGTGAGGGAGGGCCTAGCCAGTCTCCGGACCTTAATCACATAGAACATCTGTGAGGGAGCTGAAGCTTCCCAGAGGTCCAAGCATCAAGCCTTCAAAACCTGAAGGGTTTGGAGAGGATCTCTAAAATACAGACTGTTCATTTATTTGTAATTGGGCAAACTTACAACATGTGCAAGGGATCAAATACTTATTTCCTCCACTGTATATATATCACAATATATATGTATTATTATTAAGATATAAAAAAGTATGTATATCCACTAAGTACCGTTCTAATTCACCCTCTTTATTCGATTTCACCAAAGATCTATTTAGAAAATTAATCAAATATGTTTTTATGGGTAATTTACGTGTATACAATAGTTTATTTATAAAATAAGAAGAATTTTAATGTATCAGACATGGCCGACTTTGCTCAGATCCAAAGATTTGCCAGATGAACCCGCTAGGGGGCCCTGGGCCAAAATAATTGTCCAATTAACCAGCCAGTAGTCTGCCTACCTGGATGTTAACTGCGTATAAAGGGGCTGTTTCTCATATTTTACAAGGGCGCCGTCACTGCACACTGCACTGATCACTATGAGTAAGGGGACAGACTTGACTTTGCTTCTCCCAAACAAAGATGAAGTAGTTAGGATCACTTTGGAAAAGCATTACGTTTGTGTGTGTCTGTGTCTGTGTGTCTGTGTGTGTGTGTGTGTGTGTGTGTGTGTGTGTGTGTGTGTGTGTGTGTGTGTGTGTGTGTGTGTGTGTGTGTGTGTGTGTGTGTGTGTGTGTGTGTGTGTGTTGCTGCAGGTTGTTCCTGTGCAGGTGTGTACGGCTTACATGAATGAGAGTATTTCACCATTGGGGGCACAAAACTTGAGCCAGCTGATAACTGATAACTATATTCAGAGCTTTACAATATGGACTACAAATATGTTCTAGTAAGGGTCAAAGCCCGTCCAGCCTTTCCAGTCGTGCTACAGAGACCCTCAGGTGCAATGCATCTTCCCCAAAATGAAATAACTTCCAGGCAGAGTGTGACTGACCGTTGACGATTCTGGCCACCCTCCAGAGTCGCAGCAGGATGAGGAGACCCGTCCCATCAAAGGCGTCTTCATGGAAGATGAACACAATGTCCAATATGAAGGAAACCGTCACCACCAAACCATCAAACACCTCAAATTTGTGCTGGAAGAACTCCAGACGGTAAGCAAACAGCTTCCCGAACAGCTCCACCATGAAGAACGTGAGCAGAGCCAGGCTCAGGTAGTGGAAAACCTGCAAACAAGTGGGTCAGAAACAGGTTTTATACAAAAACACTAAATGTGGAGCAATCTGTCTCTCACCTCTGGAGCAAGGTGGCCATGTTCCAACTTGATCACGGACAGATCTATCAGCAGCTCGGCCAGAACAAAGATGGCATCCAGGACGACCAAACACACCACCACCACCTGGAAGCCAAGTCAGACCATCAGTACAAGGTGCCTCAACACATTGTACACATCAAGCTCTGTGTTTCCTACTGCATGTGTGAAACAAATACACAAAGGGAGACACAATCACAAGTGATGTCACATTATTCAGCGCCGGTTGGGTATAAGACTAACGTTTGGAAAGTGACCACATGTGGAGATAGAAAGAAGAGAGCCTCTGCTCATTTGTACAAATAAGACTTAATAAATGAACATAATTAATGAAGGCTGAATCACCAATTTTCCTGCGGTTTCTGGGAAGCTCTAACAAAGCAGCAGAGGATCGCAGTGTTCTTGACGGCTTGTAGCTGACCATGGAGTTAGCGATGTAGCTTGGTGTTTGCCCATTCAGGGCTTTATATGTCAGGAGGAGGAGCTTAAAATAAATCCTAAAGTAAACAGGAAGCCATGGCAGAGCGGCTTAAACTGGACTGATGGGTTCACTCTTCTTAATTCTTGTTAGCAGCTGATCTGCAGAGTTTTGGAGTCTGGCAGTAGTTTTTTTCGGGAGGTCAGTGAAAAGTGCATTACAGTAGTCTATCCGGCTCGAGGCGAAGGCAGGTATTAGCTTCTCAGCGTCTTTCGGATTTATGAATGGTCTTACTTTAGCAATGTTTCTAAGGTGAAAGAAAAAATGTTGTTATCATGTTGCTAATGTGTGAGCTGAAGCTTAGATCTGAATCTAATACAACAGACTTGTGACCTCCGGTTTGATCCTGGGAGTAAATCTCCCCAGATTATTAACCAGCATTTCCCTTTTTGCTTGTGGGCCGACTAGCAGGATCTCAGTTGTCCTCATTCAGCATTAGGAAGTTACTGCTACTACTACTACTACTACTACTACTACTACTACTACTGTGCAATGCAGTGTGATTTGGTTCTCCGGATATATACAGTTGTGCATCATCCGCATAGCTGTGAAAGCATACATTGTGTTTTCTGATGAGGTCACTAAGTATCAGCATGTATAATGAAAACAATAACGGACCTAGACAGCTCCCTTGTGGAACCCCATAACAGCTATTGTGTTACAATACAATACAGCTTTATTTATATAGCACTTTAAACCTCCAGACCAAAGTGCTGTACAGGCAAATAAACAAAACAAAACATACAAAAACTCACACAGCTCAGCTCACACACCATAAAACAAGTACAAGTAAAAACAATAGACAATTTAAAAGCAATAAAAGCAACGCTCTAAAAGATGTTAATATGCTAAGGAGAAGAGGTGGGTTTTAAGAAGCGATTTAAAAGCAGGCAGTGTGGCAGCCTGTCTGATGTCGTGTTCTTCTTTGGACACATGATTTCAAAGGCTGACATAAAATATTCTCCCTTTGATTACATTTCTGAACCAGTTTAAGACCTATCAGAAAGATCAACCCACTATTGTCGGCAGTCACTGTTGCCTTGTGGGTAATGTAGGCGACAGGTTTGACGAGAAGAACGTGTGGAATAAAAGTTATATCTTTGATTTTGCTGAGGCAAATGTGTTCTTTGAAAAGCAGTCTGTCATGAGTCTTACAATGTGAGAGGATGCTAAAAAGAAGTTGAACTGCCAAATATTGTCTGCTTCCAGCTTCTGATATACGTGTCAATGTTTGTCCGGTGCCTTGCTCAAGGGCACCACGGCAGGGCCAAGGAGGTGAACTGGGACCTCTCCAAGTAGCAGTCCACACTCCATACTTTAGTTCTGTTCTGGGACTTGAACCAGCAACCCTACGGCTCCCAGTCCAAGCCCCTACTGACTGAACCACTGCCAGGCCCACATCAGTGACTTGATGTTGCCCTAGCAACAGATGCATTGAAAGTGTTCAGGCCTACCTGGAAGCGGTCGGAGCTGTAGAGCCTCTGCAGGGACTGTCTGAAGGAGAGCGTGGTGGGGAACATCCCGGTGTTCGGGCTCAGCTCCTCGCTGGCCGCCTGCAGCTCCTCCTCCTCCTCCCCAGCGACCTGCGGCTCATCCCCAACAGCCGTGAAGTAGCTCAGGTACCGAGCCATGGTGGAGGGAGTGGACCGGGCCCAGCTCAGAGGCACAATGGAGAGAGCTTTCAAATCAAATTAATCAGCAGCCGTTCCTCTTATAACTTTAGTCGATATTTCAGGAAAGCTCTCTGGTTGGCTGTGCAGCTCAAAAGCAAAGCAAAATATAGAATAGTTGCAGAGGAATGTAGGTCAGTCAGAGACAGCCAAACACTGTCAGCCTGTGAGCAGATTTCTCCATAAGTTAGACAATCTGAGTTTACTTCTCTTTTAGGTTTGCAACATGCTGTTGAGAAAGCAAACCATCTGGTGAGGTTTGAAGGGGAAGCTTCTTAACCCCCCCACACACACACACACAAAAGTCTGGAGTTTAATGCAATCATAACCCATCTGCTTTGGACAATTGGTATAAACGGATTGATTCGGTCAATTTCACTGTCCACAGAAACAACTTTTGTTTTAGCCCTCAGAAGACACTCCAACATGTTATGGCTGTATAACCTGTCCCTGTGTTGGAGCTGTGTCCCGGAGCTGGGGGACAGCAGGAGATCTCGTGATGAACACATCCGTTTACGCGTTTCTGCAGATTCAGCGTTTTTACCGACAGAAGCGTAAACAATGCGCGCGAGGGAAATATTTAGCGCGAGCTGAAGTCGTTACTTTGTAAACTAACTGAGGTCTTACCTCTTTGTCCACACTGTGTCCTGTAGCTGTAGCACACGGTTCCTCTCACTCAGAACTCTGTGGACTTCCAGCAGAAACTCCGCACCGCCCCCTCCTTCCACAGAAACATCGTCCTGCCAACTGCTTGTTAATGTGGAGCCGCACTGAACATTACTCAAGAACACCTTTTATTTTATAAAACCCTGCATAGCATACACTACAAAACACTCATAACAACAAGAATTACATTTCAAATGCCCCCCTTTGCTATTTCATTTTTAAGAAGACCTCCCTATAAATACTTTTGGAAGGTTAAATGTGTGCCGAATTAAGGTCAGTTCCTCTCATGATTCTGAAACTGTATTTGAGGGGAATTAAAGTTCATGTTTGCATAGCAACCATAATCAAATGTAATGATTTTTGGCTGGAGTTTGCTGTGAGATAACATACTCAGTTTTTTTAGCAATTTGAGACAAAAGTAATCACATGCCTTCAGTATTTGTTAAAGCCAGTTTTGTTTATTGTAGGGATTATTTGCCTGTATCAAATAGTTTTGAGTGTATTTGACCAATATTTAATTTGGCTACATTCTTTGTGCTGCTGTGTATCTAAAACATAACTACTGACCATCTTGCAAATGGATGGAAAAACAGATAGACAGTTTTGGTGATTTATATTGTGCCAGACGAGGGTTAGTTCACTCGCGTTTCATAGGAAACACTGTGACTTATTAACAAGAGAAAACCATCTTATAAGGGTTCAAACATTAGATGTATAAGTCATAGCACAAACATGTTTCTCAGGCCCAATCCCAAACCACACCGTACCCTACACTACACTCCCCTCCGTTTGCGCATTCGGGCGGAGGGTCGGCCACATTAAAGGTGGGCTAGGTAAGTTTGAGAAACCGGCTCGAGATACACGTTTTGTTATATTCCATGGAATGCTCTTAACATCCCGATAGCAATGAATATCTTAAATACTTTGACAAAAAACCATACAAAAATGTCATCTGTGTAAGCCGTAGTACTGTAAAAAGCACGACCAATCATTTTAGCCGACCCGGCTAAAATAACTGGATGGCCTACCTGCCTGTCAGCCTTCCATCTTTGCACAAATTTATCTCGTGCCCTCATTGGTCATATGCGCGTTCGTGTGTGTTGGAGGAGGGGCTCTATGGAGTCAGATTTGGGTCAATATTCTAGTGCGCAAAACAAGCTACTCACGAGCGGAAAATGTGCTTTTACACGGGCATGAAATGACCCTCGCGCGCAGACAGCCCTCTTGCTCGCTCGCGGGAGTGTCAGCCTCACTCGCTCGCAGAGTCTGTCTGCACGCGCGTGAAAAGTTTCTGACACTTTGGGGCGGAGCCACTGGACTTTGATTGACAGCTGCCAGGAAGCCCAGAGTTGCCAGGTTTGATAAATGCTTGAACTACCAAGAGCCGAGGAGTGACATCAGCAATATCAGTTGGACGAGATTGAATGGTAAAGTTGTCCATAAAAAAACATTATATTCGTAAAGTGTACAGCTAATATATATATATATATCAATTAATTTGATATGAAAAAAATTACACATTAATTCTAGGAGTGTAATGCTTTGACAAACACTATAGAGAGGCGAAGTCCCGCCCATCGACTTCCGACCCATGGGACCCCGGAAGCGGAAAATTATACATTGAAGTCAATGGAGAGAGAAAAGTCATCTTTCGATCCCGTTTGAATTGTGCCACATATGATGTTTGTCAAATTAAAAGAACATTTTGCAAGTCAAAAAAATAAAAATGTGTCGTAAATCTGTGAAGTTACACATTTTTTTGTGTGAAACCGCTCAGTGAACTACAGGTCTCTGGTCTCGCACAATACGCGTCACCATCACAAAGATGGCCGTCACGTTAGCAAATGTCACCTGTTTCTTTCAGAATGAGGCGAAAAAGTATAAAACGAGGTGAAAATCACTACAAGTCTGGGCATGTTGAGAGCTGTACATACACGAAAGGGAGCGGTTCTGTAAGAGCCAGCATGCGGGACCTAATGTCAGCTAGCCCGTAACATTAGCATAACAAGCGTACACTAACGTGTTTTTGCTTTAGCAACTCGTTTTGTCACACGGACCACTATTGCGGGTAAGTATGTGTAACTTCCGGTTGTTGTTGTTGCTTCATCTCCGGATACCGTGTGCCTGATCTGCCTGCTGATGAGCTTATCATCTTAATTAATCGATCCGGGGTTTAAAACTCTTTGCATCACGGCCCAACTGCCTGACGTTTGTTAATCACACAGTTACTACAGCTTAAGCCAACTCACAACTCTCCTTGCTCTTAGCGACTTGCTACTCCACAGTTGCCCTACACTCTTTTTCGGGGGTTTTGCCCTAACGCGTAGGCCCTCACTTTAGCTTGGATAGACGAGCATGGCTCTTTCCCCACCTCGGGTGCT
>NW_011369945.1:14298383-14329578 GCF_000735185.1 Notothenia coriiceps | reverse complement strand
CAAGTGATTCGTTGAACACCCTACTAGTATACTTTTTCATGATATTCTAATATTTAGAGATAGGATATTTGAGTTTTCTTAAGCTGTATGCCATAATCAGCAATATTAAAATAATAAAAGGCTTGCAATATTTCAGTTGATTTGTAATGAATCCAGAATGTATGACATTTTTGTTTTTTTAATTGCATTACAGAAAATAAAGAACTTTATCACAATATTCTAATTTTCTGAGACAGTCCTGTATATTGATGTTACCAACATATTTGTTGTGATGTAAATCAGAATTAAATCCCAAATGATCACATTCGGGATGTAAGAAACAACACTGTGAGAAAACACACTATCTGCTTGATAGAGATTTTAAACAATTATCAAGATTATTGTTGAATCATTTAGATTTGAATTGATTGAATCATTTGATCACGTATGCAGTTTAATGTTTTCAACAGGTTATGGAAGCTGTGAGAAAACATGGTGTAAAACTCACAACTATTCTGACCACTCATCACCACTGGTGAGATGCAATTTATCGTTTTTTTTTTAAACATAGTCTTAGACAGGCTACCATTACACATGCATAAAACGACCCTTCTGCTGAATCAAAGAGTGGTAAACAATACACTGATTATTTTCTCTCCTCAGGGATCATGCTAGTGGAAATGAAAAGATGGTTAGGTTAATGCCAGGGCTGAGGGTCTACGGAGGAGATAACCGAGTGGATGCAATTACAAAGAAAGTCTCTCATTCTAAAAATTTGAAAGTAAGACAATCAAACTGTCTATTCTACACTCTATAAATTATCACTTGCCTGATGTTTGCTCACTGGTGTCATTCTTTCCCAGGTCGGATCACTCAATATCAAATGCCTGTTCACACCATGTCACACAACTGGTCACATCTGCTACTATGTTACGAAAGAAGACAGCACAGAGCCCCCAGCTGTTTTCACGGGTATGTCAAATCCAGGAGATCAGATAAAAGGCACAAATAAATACCAGGTGATACTGGAGACAATGAAGTCTCTGAGAAAGCTTTTAAATCTGTAAAGTTGACCAATAAGTATTGATACAACAGCTTTAACAGGACAGCACTGCATCACGTGACCTTTTTAATGTCCCTTTTTTCCCATGCAGGAGACACGCTGTTTATGGCCGGTTGTGGTAAATTCTTTGAGGGTACAGCAGAGCAGATGTACAAAGCCTTGATAGACATTCTGGGACAACTGCCTCCAGAAACTGTAAATATCTCCACTAATATCAGTATAAAGGGTACTTTGAAAGTCTAAACTTCATATAAAATAATGTATACTCAAACTGTATGACTAACCTCGATGTGTTTGTGTTTTAAGCGTGTTTATTGCGGTCACGAGTACACCGTCAGCAATCTGAAGTTTGCGCGTCATGTTGAGCCAGACAATGAAGTAATTCAGGAGAAGCTAGCATGGGCAAAGGTATTTAACTGATGTGTCACATCATGGCAATTATTGCCTCAATCAAATGATCAGCCTATGAAAAAAGTGATAATTAAAAGAACTTTTGCATCTGTGTTTTGTAGGAGAAATGCAGCAACGGGGAACCTACCGTCCCTTCTACTTTGGCGGAAGAATTCACATTTAACCCCTTTATGAGAGTCAAGTATGTGCAACTTGATTAAATACTAGTTATTAGTGATTTACTGACAACACATGTCTGTATAGTTTGTTTTGAGCTAATTACAGTTATTTGTTTAATTCAGAGAGAAGTCCGTGCAAGACCATGTCAAGGAGACGAGCCCGATTGAAACCATGAGAAGTCTCCGGAAAGAAAAAGATGGCTTCCGGGTGCCCAAGGAGTGATTTCCAGTGTACTCATGCTGAATGGTTCTTTACTGCTTAAAACACTGCAAGCTGTCAATAGTGAAGTACAGAATAAATATCTACAATTCATCTTCAAACACTATAATCATATCTAGGACATTCTCTCTTAGGCAATGCACACATATTTTTTCATCATTAAATTCAGCCCTCATGATATGGCTAGGAACTTGTTTTAATTATATTTGGTTTGTACAGATGAAATTGGTGCGGTAGTTTTAAGGAACATTTAGCTTTTAATTGAGTGCTTGAAATGAGAAAGTTTGATCATGTGTAAATCTGAGTATAAGGGTCTATTTTAATGTTATTTAAAATATTAAATCAATGTTAAAACTACAATTGTAGTTTGTTTGTACAAAAGTGTTTCAAATTAAATGATAATAATTAATTTAAACTTAAATAAGACCGGGAGATGCTTGAGGAACAAATGTTGGAATGTGTAAAGTTTCTGTAAATTCATAAAAAAATGACTTGATTGGTATTAATTCTTTATTAAGGAAGATTTACTTTGGACTTTTCTTTCCATTTTGGCTTGAAAGCTATTCTGATTGTTCACTATGTAATTTTGGCAGAATTTAATTTAAAGCATTGTGAGCAAAGCATTGTCTACGTGGTATCACTACTGTTGCTTTCACATGAAGTGTTCAGTAAAGTACAATCTTACAACGAATATTGAATGAAAATAGCAACAACACATGTTTATTTGAAGTTAGTAGAAATAAAAGTCCTGCTTTCAAAAAGTACTCAATTGAAAATATTGTATTTTCATAAATATAATTTTTTGGAGTATTGCAAGAACATTTACATGTAGTTGTAATTTACAACCAAACATGGGTATTTTAGGCCTTGAATTACTAAATTAATTTGTGTATAATTAAGACTGCATGTCACCATTTTTTTTTAGAACAGGAGTCTATAATGTTGCACCCATACATTCTACTAGAGTAAAAATATCATACAGTGTATTTTACTAATGCAAATCTTTAATTTCTTCGCAATGTGATCAAATCTTCACTTTGTGCTTAAAGTTGCACTAATCAAGATTATTCAATAATGTCTTTATCTAAATTCTGTTGGATATATTCCATTAAAATATATAAAACAAGCCTACAATTAAATAAAGTCTTTATTTCTCATTACACATAATCATAAGGTTAAATAAGCAAGGAATGATTATATTTAGCTCTGTCATTTCACCTGCCACAAACATTTATTATTTACTTTTTATACATTTGAAAGGACAAAAGACAATCGGTCACACGATGTGAACTTAATTTGGCTCCGGCATCGTGTGTATTATTTATACCCCCTGTCTTTCGATTTGCAAAACAAACAACTTTTAGAGGAGCGGAACAGCGAAAGGTTATTTGCATACATTAATGCAGCTTGTATTCAACATTGCCCATAACCCTTCTGTTCTCTCTAAAGAATTACAAAAATAGTCACACATGGGGACGGTGCTGTGGTGTTTGATGAAAAACTCTGCTTATCATGGATTACACCAAAGCTTTCTTCACCACTTCATAGTAAGTCCATTAATCATCTTCTCCACCGCGTGGTAGTGTGTGTGCAGCAGCTCTTTGGCTCTCTCCTCCCCCACACTGTGCAGCCAGGACTGGTACAGCTCGGCCACACGGGTGTCCTCTTCTGGCGATAGCGTGCGCTCTTCCTTGTAGAGATCCTCAACCTTCTGGAGGAGCTCCTTTGGGTTCTGACCAGGTAAGGGCTTCACCTGTCCTCCGCCATTTATACAGCCTGAATAATAACAAGAGGTAATGGGAAGCATGCTGAGTTTATCACTGAAATGTTCTTGCAGACATCATACATCTACAAGAATGAAGTTTGTAAATCAGTGCTTATTATTTTCTTGTTTTGGGCAATTGAATGGAGCAAAGGTGCATAAGCACACATCAAGGAAAAGTTTTCATCCTCAAAGTCGACTTTACCTGACGGACATGCCATTACTTCCACAAAGTGGTAAGGCGACTTCCCCCTCTTTAGCTTCTGCACCAGGTTCTGGATGTTGCGGAAGCCGTATGTGAAAGCAAAGCTCAACTGGACAACTCCATCTTTCTCTAAAGTCACTTCCTGGAAGTCTTTATTCCTGTGGCAGAGGGGTTGAGGTGGAAGAACCAGATTAGACTGAACATTCTATAGACGAGGTGCAAGACAAGTAGGCCGATACAATTCATCTTCAAACAGATGATTTGCCCTTTTTTGCCTGTACATAAAAAGCATCTTAAACATGTATTTGTACTGGACCAAGGATTGACTGTTCCACAAAATGACCACAAGGCTGTTTCGGTTCTGATGGGACAGACTCACCTTAGGGTCTTGTAAGTGAGCTCCTTAACCTCCTCTCCAAACAGCTGCTTGGCAGCGTAGGTGAAGACATGATGGAGGTAACCCCCTGACCCACTCCCAGAATGGCTCAGGAACTCATCCTCACTCACACTGCTGAACCTGGGTCACAAATAATATGTAGTGTGAGTTAATGTATTCTTATGGAAATCTGCTATGGCTAATAGAAGAGAAACATCACAGAACTTACATTGTATCTAGAGGAGCAGGTTCCACATCTTTCAGAGACACATTTTTCTCCTCAAGCATTTTCTGAACCTCTCCTATAGGAAACATCAGAGAAGTATAATATGAGAAAATGCTCCACATTCAAAGAGGCAAACAGCATCATAAGAGTAATTACTGTACCAGATGTGATGACACAGTCCACTTCTCGAGTCTCAGCTTCATTTAGGTAGAAGTCTGACCTCGAGGCCTCTAGTTTCTTGTCAAAGCAGGGCATTACTGCCACATGGTAGATCTGCTGTGGACTCAGCCCCTAACAACACACAGATCAATGTCAACTAAACATTTTATAAATTATAATTATAATCCAAATTCAAGACGTGCAGTACCTGTTGTTCAGCAAAATGGCCTTTAACCAGAGAACCCATCATCTGCTGAGGGGAGCGAGTGGTACTAATGTAAGGAAGGATCATCTCCCCATGGGTCTTCTCTGCATAGCAAATCCAACCTGAGCAACACACACATACAGATATTCATACATGAGCAATGGGAGATGTCTCAAAGCGAACATTGAAATCATATCAATGAAAGTTGTATTATCTGACCAAAGTGAAATTGATCAAGCAGTAAACGTTGTTTGGTCCACAACGAATATAAAGACGAGTGAATTGTGTTTTATATACTTTCAGATTATATTAATCAATGGAATTTCACATTGTTAGAATAAAAATGGCTATACAGAAAGGGTACACAATCAGCACCATTTACCAGCCGCGTTGGTATAATATGAAAAAGAAAAGTCGATTTACTTCACCACCAGCCAAGAAAGAAAAACAAATGTTTGTACAATGCAGACAAATGAGGATGTCACGCTACAAAAGGTCTTAGAACGCCTCAGAACGCTCCAACATGATACATAGAGGGTTTGTTTTGGAATACCTGGACAGGCCGACGTCAGCATGGGCAGAGTCTTGCTGTCCTGCTCCTTCCTCTTGAAACGCTTCACAAACTCTCTCTGGCTCTCTAGCAGGCTGAAGGTCCGACTAAAGCTTGTGTCAAACACATGATGAACCCCTGCAATAATGATGACAATCTTTAGTGACTTTGTCTGCCTAAATCAGCCTTTCATTTACATTTCCAGTTTTTCTTTGAGTTGTGTAGGACTTGAGAAGAATATAATTGTATCCACTTTTTCACCAATGATTTTCAATGACTTTTCCATGACTTCTCCATGACCTTTACCTCATTTTCCATGACCAAAAAATTACTCTCTCAGCGGTACCACTGAAAATGGTTTATTTTAACATGGAAATAAACGACCACCTCTAAAATCAACGAAAATTCAGAACATCTTCGATCATTCGGATTAAACTAAACAAAATCTATGCCGTGTTGTACAAGTATACGTCTGGAATNTCAATATAATATAAGGCACGTACCTTTATTGGCTCCACAGGGTCAACCACGTGACAACTACATGTACCTCCTGATAGATGAGGAATCCAAAGAAGCTGCTGTGGTTGACCCTGTGGAGCCAATAAAGGTACGTGCCTTATATTATATTGATGTTACCAACATATTTGTTGTGATGTAAATCAGAATTAAATCCCAAATGATCACATTCGGGATNGCCAATAAAGGTACGTGCCTTATATTACAGGACTGTCTCAGAAAATTAGAATATTGTGATAAAGTTCTTTATTTTCTGTAATGCAATTAAAAAAACAAATTTTGTTTTTTTAATTGCATTACAGAAAATAAAGAACTTTATCACAATATTCTAATTTTCTGAGACAGTCCTGTAATATAAGGCACGTACCTTTATTGGCTCCACAGGGTCAACCACAGCAGCTTCTTTGGATTCCTCATCTATCAGGAGGTACATGTAGTTGTCACTGAGAGCTGGGAGAAGTTCAATCTTCATGCTTGCTTGTTCCACCAGAGAGGATTTCCTCACTGCGCTGTGAAGAAGGGCAGCTGCCTGGGCCTTTACTTCCAACGGTGCTTCATGAGAAGATATAAGTAAACATTAGACAGACTGACATGAGGATGCTCTCTCTCTCTTAGTGTTAAATAATCAATCTTATAGCCATACAATTCTATGATTTTATAACAGAGTCCCTTAAACTAAATTATGTTTATTTTATGCAGCCAGACGTACCGGAAACGAATGCTAATATAGCCAAGTATTCAATCTGTAAACTAACAAAACAACAAAACAAAGTTAACGACGTTAGCTTCAATGCATTACATGATTTCCACCTAGCTACAGCCTATCATGACTGTTAAGGATAATGTTATGTAATAAGGTGCAGATGTTTGCTCCGACAGGGTAACTCAGTTCAATTGACAGCTCTCTTGTTTCGACCATAACAAAAAACTACTTATCCATCCGTAACAAGTTAACATTCATATGAATACGCAAGCTAACGTGCGAAATTAGATGTTTACGGACTGTAAGGTAGTGGGGACTTACCTAATTTGAACGCTGTTGCTGCTCCAAGCAGAGTGCAGGCACTCCCTACGAGTGACTTCAATAACATAATAACAGAAGATAAAGGCTAATCTCAATTGTTGTGTAAACCAGAACAATTTGGTTTATTTCCGTGTCCGTTTCCTCTTCAACTTTAACCTCGCAGGCTGCACCAATCATGTACGGGGGCGTGGATCCTGAATACTCAATATAAAAACTAAAATATGTGTTATTTAGATATGTGTTGTTAACTTATAATTCTTTAAATATACAAACAGGTAGATATAAATGATAGCCTACTTATTGTATAATTGAGCACTGATACCCTTAAAGTGCATTGTTTTAACAGCTGTAATATTTATTTGAGTTTACTGTATGTCCTTTCAGGCTTGCCGTAGTTTAGAAAATCTCGTTTCATGGTCGGTCAAAGTTTAGTTGACGGTTCACTGGTTCTGACAGCCTCAAAGCGGCTGAAAACCTACACGTTTCTCCACAATGACGGCACGAAATATATCTCGTTTTTGGGAATGGGGGAGGAAGATAATTTGTGTTGGCAGAAACTATGCAGACCATGCCAAAGAGCTGAAAAATGCGATTCCTACAGAGCCTATCCTGTTTCTGAAGCCACCTTCTGCATATGTCAGAGAGGGCTCCTCCATCCTGGTACCCCGGTACTCCAACAACCTGCACCATGAAGTGGAGTTAGGGGTGGTGATCGGGAAAGGGGGAACGGCCATCCCTGAGTCCGTTGCCATGGAGCATGTTGCAGGCTATGCTCTGTGCTTGGACATGACAGCCCGGGACGTCCAGGATGTGTGTAAATCCAAGGGTCTGCCGTGGACTCGGGCCAAAGCTTTCAACACCTCCTGTCCCGTCAGTGAGTTCATCCCCAAAGAGCGCATCCCTGACCCGGGGAACGTGACCCTGTGGCTGAAGGTGAACGACCAGCTCCGGCAGAACGGCTGCACCTCCCAGATGATTTTCTCCATCCCTTATCTCATCAGCTACATCAGCGAGTTCATCACCCTGGAGGAGGGGGATCTCATCCTGACCGGGACCCCTAAAGGAGTGTCCGCCGTGCAGGAGCATGATCAGCTGCAGGCTGGGATCCAGGACGTTGTCACCATGAGCTTCAGAGTGGACAGACAAGAAAAGTAGTGGAAACAAAAAAACTAAATAAATACCCTGACTCTTAAAAAGAGAGTGATTCAACCTGATTGTAAACTATTTCTTTATTTTCATTTGTGGGTCAGCAGATGGCAGTGTTTTGCCACCAAACTATGTCTGATGCTGCCTTGTACAGTAAACCGTTTATTTACATTGAATGATCTCACAAATCTACCTGTGATCTGCATTATCTCCCTAAACCAGGGAAATGGAAATAATTCAACACCAATTGTCACTATTTCAGACTTAATTATCTAAATTAAAACACAGCAGACAGAGCAAATTCAGCCTAATACATATCATAGTATTCTCATTATTGTTGCATTAAAGTGTACATCATTTAAATGTCACAGCTAGTAATGGTTATTTTTTTTTGAACTACTTTATAAATTGCTGGGTAGCTTAGTCTACGATAATATGTCAACATTAATAAATGATGTACTGTATTAATAATCAGATTCTGCAATTGTACTCATAACTAGAGCTGCTACTAAATGTATTGGAGTATAACAGTACAATATTTTCCACTGAAAATGTGTAGTACATGGTAAGTACCTTAAAATACTGCTTGAGTATAGTTAATAACTCAAAATGTTGGATGTTTCCTTCCATAATGTGCATGGAAATGATACAGTATAACGGGCGTGACCTTTATTATAAATACATTAATAACAATAGTATTTTTGCTTATGCTTTACTATGATTTGGTTAGTGTGTCCTTTATAATAAGGACATTTCCTAAAGTTGCTCAGGTTGAATTCATGTAGTGCTCCCTTCGGAATCTTAAATGTGAAGTAGTGTTTATCCCAGTTGAGTTCAAGTTGAGAAAAATAGTCATGTTGGTGCGGGAGTTTGGGAGGGTTGAGGGTTTGGCACTGGCTGTTTGTGGTTAATTTTTAAATTTAAAACACATTGTGCTTCGTGTTGGATTAGCTGAGATATGTTTTCCTCAGAAAGTGTATGGATTACAGTTTGATAAATGTTTTAACTGCACAGTGAACCCTGTTGCCTCTGCAGAGTAAATGTTACCTAGCAGCCGACAACAATCTAACATGCCAAAAAGACTACCATTGCCAATGCCATTTAATAAAACTGCATGGTTAACTGGTTCATCTCGCTTAATTTGGACTTTTAGGCTGTACCTTCATTACAGCCACATTCTTCCTGGCCTGTTCAACATCTGTTCCAGGTTCAATTACAATTCTCCCACAGGCTTCTCTGTTTTCAGGATCAATCAGCCTCCATCAACCTGTCCCAGGCCAGTCTGCTGAAACCCGAGTCAGTGTACATCATCTTCCAACACCTTAAGGGCACGCTATCTCTGAGACTCACAGGACCCAAGCCCGGCCTTCAGGGGACTCCAGGGTTATATGTGTCCATCACCAGAGCAGTTATGACAGATGCAATTAGATGTGGGATCTGGGAAATGTAGTCGTGGCCTGTTTTTTAGAACAGGGTTAGAGCCATGTGCAGTGTGGCATGTGCACACAGGTGTCGTCTTTTATGAGATTATGAATCATACTGTTCATTGTCCCCATGTGACTGAAGGTATTACACACTCACAGGTTGGAACAATGGCTTCAAAGCTCACGCTCAGCTCTGGTTAAGCGTTCATCACATGAAGCTGTGTGTTGTCATTGAGCGGGAGTCTGGGGAGGTATATTTGACGCTTTCAAGGGAGAGGGGATTATGTGGAGACCACAGTCTTCCGATCTAACTCATACATAATGATGTCAACTGTTAAATAAAATCAAGCCAGCTGGTAACTGCAACAGAGAAACTTGAGGGTAATATCTCATAACAACAAATAACAAAGTAGACTTTCTATTATATAAAGCAATTGGCTAGATGATCAATCTTAATAACTTTGCTGATTTCCAGACTTTTTACGGTTAAAATGAGGATGACATTTGTGGCTTTTGAAATGTTTTGTATGGTTTGCCATTAAATTAGGTTAAAATAAAATGCATCATGTAACTCTCGTGATCCAATACCTTAAAGTCAAATATTTTATTTGTCTAATGCTCAAGTTTATGAATACTTGCAGAAATAAAGCTGTGAGCCTGCTAACATACTGATTACACGTGCACATATAGACCAAAAAGGGTATTTCGAGGATAAGGAGGGATAGATGAGTGTTTGATAGTGTGGCATGTTTACACCTTATGTAATATACCACATGAAATATTACTAAAGACATGTTTAAACATCAGTTAGAAACCATCAGTTCATCAGTAAGTTGAGAGCAATATATCATGCTTGAGGTTACCGAGGCAACTCTCTTCGATTCACATGGAAAACAACCTGAACATGATTAGCCTACAGGCATGAACATCCACGGTTCATATGAATCAAGAAGGGGAGCATAATTTTGAAGCATAAGAAAATAAATTCATGTTTTTCTAATACAGTAAAGCTAGTCTTTATATGAAGAGGTGGTTATTTAATTTGAAAGAAGAAATAGCTAACTTACAGTATGTTTTATGATTGAAAAAAATCACATACCACCACCATACCATTCTTACATGACTGAAAGGCATAAGAAAAATAGAACACTTTGCCCTGAGCATTTTTTGGTGGATAAAAGCACCAGCTCTTGACATGTAATTTATGGCAAGAAGGTCCAACATGCTAAAATGATTTACAATTTGGCAATGTGTGTGTGTTTAGAAAAGGACCATTCGTGATGCCTTTGCTTTGCGTGCTGCACTGTCATCAGACAGTGAGGCAGTGTGGCCATTCTTAGAATAAAACCACCATCACGCACAACCGTTGGAAGGATTGAGTCAGACAGGATGACTATGACATATCACATCCAAAAGACACGCACTTACTTAGCCAGGCAATTCATTTGACTTAAAATTAAGGGCTACTGGTTTGCATAGTTGGATGACAACACATTGCTGGCAGTGGATACACCTTGCCTTTACCCTACGTTTCCCAAATCATTGACAGAGTTTGACTATTTCTTCTGCATGTGAACAATTACAGTGCAATGAGCTAAAGTCCTGAGGTAACAAGTGGCTGGTTGGGGATTATTAACACCATGAAGCAAATCAAGAGCAAAAATGTGATTTGGTTTTATATGCCAACTTCAGGGCTGCAAATCTTTTTAGTAAAATAATGAATGGGTGCTTTGGCAAATGAAAAGAATCCATGCATGAAGGCCAGGTGCGAGCCTGTTTCATTCAGAGTGATTGACTGCATGCAGTGTTTTAACATTTTGTTTGAAGATGCAGGTGGAAGGTAAAGTGGTATAGTGTACCATGGAACATATATGCAGCATTATATTTAAGCCTGCTTCTACCTCAAAAGTTAAGGATGTTTCTAAAAGAGCTATTTTATTTGTATTTGATTTCTGCAGTTATGTTTTTAAGTGTAAAAGGTTTCCATCCATTTGGCAACAGTGCAAGCATCTCTATAAACTTTGATTGTTCCTATTTTAAAATCAAGGTCCGTCCAAAAGCAGACTGGGGCTGGTACTTTGTTGTCTAAAATAGAAAAAGAAGTATGCACTGAAACGTGTCCAGAAAAACAACGTTATAAAATCCAATTGTAAAAGTTCCTTAACGCCATATCCCTAGAAAGTTCCCCAATTTGATATGAGCTACCATAAGCATTAGAACATCTCTCTAACCCAAATTACTCTCTCATCAATTAAAGTTGGAGTCACAATTTAACAAGATGCTGTGAGGCCTAAACCGCAGAGAAGAGAGAAAATCCCCGAGCATTTCTTCCCTGAATCGAAGGAGACTGCGGTACGGGGGGGAAATGTGTGGAGTCCTCAGTATGAACCGTCTTCATTCTGTCTCCTCAAAGGGAAACCACTTTTTAAACTCTAATCCTACATTTATCTGTTGTATAGAAATCAGGCCCCCCTTTTCCTTCAACTCAGTCTTCAGAGTGGTTCATCCATCCCTCAAGGGTGTTTCTGATTAGTCTGCCATATGCCCATTATTCCCAAATTTGAGTCACCGCACCAAATATACATCCCTCATCACGTCTAATCTCTAATAGTCACAGTGGCTTGAAACTCAATCCACATTGGGCAATTTTACTTATGCAAACATATCTGCACTGCTAGGAATTGATGGCATGCATTAAATTATGGGCTCAAATCCTTGGAAGCTGCATGCCAGCCAAAGCTAAACAAATTGCTTTACCCATGAGAAGTGAAGAGCTGTAATTTCAGTTTAGATGTTTGGAGTATTTGTAATACAGAAAACCTATAGTTCAAACAAACATTCAGAAGTATATATTGAATTTCTCTCATTTAGGGTTTGTGTAGCGGTGGACTTGAGTCTGAAATCACTTTTTTACTTCAGTTAAATCTAGGCTTTGGCCTAATGTATATGTAACCACCAAATCAGAGTGTTATCATCCTGTTAAATTGGAATTATCAGACCTCTAGATGTAATTACCCATCTGGAGGGATGGGACTCAAAACACAGGACTACTTTTACCAAGCAAAACATGTTTGGGTGTTTCGCTGTTACAGTAGTCCCCTGTGAAACTAACAATGTGTTGTTGTCTTTGTGTACACAATGTAAAATGTTACTTCTACTTAACAAATGTGGTTATTTAAATGTAAACACTACTCTTTTCCTAAACCAAACCAGGTAGTTTTGTTGTCTGAACCTCGGAAGTTGTTTGTTTGTGTTCAAAACGAAACCTTAACTTTAAAATGTGACTTTTTTTCTTGTTGCATTCTCTTGTAATTGCAACCTAACTACTTTTGGTTTATGACCAGTCCAGAATGTAAAAACAATTATATATGTTTTTTGCTGAAAATATGATAAACAATGCATTGCTGTGGTTATTAAGCCCAGTGAGGATGTCTTGTAGCAAGCCTGTGACAACCCTTTACTCAACTCAGTTACATTTACAATTTTGTGAATTGCCATACACCTATAATGATGATTGAGTAATAAAACATGACCAAGTGCTGGTAGTGTCTACAGATTCCTGTGGGATCCACAACAGGCTGGCTGTTCATGAGCTCATACTAATACAGCAAATAGAGAGTTTGATGAAGTTATGATTTATTACATGTGTAGTAGCTCATTTGGATGAATTCCAACGCTCATCTTCCCGTCTCGCTTTTATCATATTCTCTGTCATTCCACTATTTTCCTTTCTCTTTCCTTTACCTCAATCGAATTTATCACATCATTACCAGTGTTTAGTGACAACCCTAGATTATGCCGAATGTTCTGCTGATTTAATGAGACTAAACGACTGGGCTTGTCCTGCTTACATTGCTACTAATGTATTTTGCAGATGGCAGAATGGGAAATTGGTTATCTTTAATGCCGGCTGCTGGGCTGGCACGGTGAATAGGCAGCTATCACTGTGAATGCAGTAATACAGGTTGGCACAGATGAAGTGAGGCAAGCACATTTAAATTTTTAGCAAGGCTCTCTAAAAACTGATGCCAGACATATAAAACAGTGAGTGAATGTGACAGAAATAATGACTTGAATAGGCAACGGGAGGAGGCAAGATGAATAGAGAGTGAGTGTGCGTGCGTGCGTGCGTGCGTGTTGCACGAAGACACGCAAGAGCATGCTAATGCAAGAAGCCGCATTTCCAAAATCCAAGCTCAATGTCAATGGCTTTGATTTAATCTTTTTTGCTTTGGCCTATTACTGAATGCAAGCCAATGTCAGACGTATTTTCATGCATTGTTAAAAAAAAAAACATCAGCAAAGAAACATTTGACCAGTAATTGCTCAGATCTTAAGCTCCTTTTTTGGTTGTTCCACCAGAGCAAATGTTCTTCTTCCTAACAGGATAGTGTAGGATGAAAGAGAAGATTTCAGAGAGGAAGAAGAGAGGACATCTTTCATAATTAAAGGGCCCAGTAGCATACTGGCCTCAGACTGTACATGTGGTCTAACTGTGTGGAAGTGGCAAAGGGAAAGCAGTGAGAGAGAGGAAGAGAGGCAGTTCTCCATTGAAGGAACTAAAGTTTGAGAATAGCGTACAAATGAAGTGTGGGGAACAGAACTACAGAAAGAGAGAGAGAGATAGACATTTGGTTGTGGCAGCAATGACAGGGTAACCGTAGAAAAACTAAGCATTCACTATGCCTGCGCCCTATAGTTACCGTTTATATGCCTGTCAAGCTTTCTGTTCCTAGCGTTAGATGTTGCTAGCAAATTCAGCTAACGTTGGCTCACAATACAGTGTTATTTTGTTCAAACACAACCCTCTCTGATTGATAACACTACAGTTTACATTTTTTAAAGTGTCTTTTTTTCTTTTTTTCACTTTGCTGGGCTTGCAAGGTTTTGCGCTCCCCGAGTGAAGTTCTACTTTTGTGGAAAGTAGATTATTGTAGGTAGCTAGTTGGCGGACATGCTAATACCTGTTTTTATCAATTTCTCACACTTCTGCTCTTAGGTCTTTTAGTTTTAATTTTTATTATGACGGTTTACTGGATTACTGTTGAAAGGGCAAATATAAATCGGTCTTCTACAAGCCTTTAAACTAACAGCCTCAGTTTTCCATTACAGTACTGCATAATATAAAAATGAGGAAATATTTGATGTCATGTCAAAAAAAAAGTTACTATATGAAACAAAAGATCAGAGTCAGAAAAAAAGTTTAATAGACACCACTGTGCTTTGTGTACTTTATATATGGAGTTTTAATTGGTTCAAAAATAATCACAGATCAAAACATTATTTTTATTTTAAGCAACAGCGGAGTGGTTACTGCCAATGCAATTAAAATGTGTGTGGCTTTGAGGAGAAACTATCTACATATGTCTACAAATGGAATGAATGTATGTGTGGTTTCTTAACACATTTGATATTTACAGATGAGGTATTATTGAGATATCAACTGTAATGTACAGAGAAACACCCTGCAACATCAACATAAGACATGTAACATTTTAAAAGACATTTGGAAACAGCAAATGTAATGAAAATATAAATGCAGTCAAAGTAACACTGCTTATAATTAAGAAGACATAGTGGTTAATCATGGCGTATGACATTTTTTTTACTATGTCCTGTCAATAAAAACATATTCAGTTTTATGTCTGGCCTTGTCGCAAAATAAATACATTTATTCAATAAAAAAAACTGTAACTGTTGTTTTTCAAATCAACAGAAACTATAAATATCAGCTTATTTGATCAAAATCAAAAATGATTTTCAAAGGGAATGTCTTTTCCCCCCTTGGTACACACTTTGCTCTTTAGTTTAGTCTATAGTTTAATAGTTTAAAAACAAAGCCATGTGTGTAACTTCCATATTGGCAGCTCTGTGTTCACGTCGGCTTCTACTCTACAACACAACAGTCACAGTTCATAGGTTGCTTGTCACGTTGAATCCACGCAGAATTAAGTTTGTGGACTTTGCATTCCTGTACCGCATCCCTGAAAACCTTAGTCATTTGGAGCATTAAACAGAAATTTTTTCTGATAGGAAACTCCTTGTTCATTCCCAGCCAAAGTCTTGTCCACTCATCTGGTAGAAACGGTGGTTGAAGGGCCTGTAAAAGTCTCTGAGCCTCTGCAGGACCTCGGAGGGGATTTGGGGATGGGGTCTGCCCTTAGACTTACCAAGGCAGCGAGGTCTACTGCTCCCCTCAGGCTTCTTCAAGCAGGGAAAACCTTTTGTCTGGTTGAAGTAGAAGTGTTTGTCTGAAACAACCCTTTTCAGACCCAGGAAGTCCTGAACACGGCCCATCTCCCCAGCTGGATCAGACACCAGCCGCTCTCCGCTAACAAACAAAAAACTAGACAAGGGGAAGTGCTGAAGCCAGTTCTCCAGATGTTTGGCGTAGAGGCCGATGCGCACAGCGCTCCACGTGGTGTCAATCAGACCTGTGGTGGAGTTTTTTAAAGCCAGGCTCTGGAAGGATGGAAGGCCTGGGTTCTTGGACAGTGTCTGGGTGTAGTCAGAAACAGCCCTCGTCACGGGATCTCTGACCACCACAATGAGCTTGGTTTGGCAGTTCATAGTGCAGACACGGCTAGGAGCCTCTTTTGTGACAAAGTAGCTGGGTGTTTTCTCCATAGTGATTTGGCCGTCCAGCGTCCGAGGCATCAGGTTCCTAAATGAAAAGAAGATACTTGTCAGACACAAAATTCGGTTTCACACTGAAAATATAGCTGTCACAATTACAAAGTTTGGTTGGTTTGGGAGAAACTTCTGTGTAGCAATGCAGTGGGACCGACTCATGAAGGAGACACGGGAAGAGCAGGAGCTTTGATGTCAAACACTGATGGTTTATTACGAGTTTCGGCCGGAGAATTCACATCACAAGTCACACAGTCAGAGGGTCTGACTTCACGGGAGAGTTGCCATGTCAATTCTGAAGAACTCTACCCCAGACCCATGTATTTAGCTAGTTCAGAGAGAATAATCAACATTGTGCATAACAAGATAGAATCATAACACCTCTATCAGCTGACGCCAACAGGCAGGAACAGGGAGACAGAACACTGAGAGCACAGCAGCCAAGGTTACAGGTGCATGTGATCAGTCAGGACAGTTTGAACTGATAAACTGGGTCAAAGCTATGGACCTTGGAAAATATTTCCCCAACAGTTGGTTGTGCTGCAACATNGTGTGAGTACATATAAGTGTGTGTTTATATATATATGTTTATAAATGAATAAATGTGTGTATATATATATATATATATATATATATAAAATAGTATCATTAAATAATGCTGTCAGATAAATGAAGTAGGCTACACAGTAATAGTCAAGGTTATATTCAATATTCTGCTCTTACACCAGCTGAGATGATAAAACACCAGTAATACAATCTCAGGACTCTGGATCGTTTACTTTCAGTCAACAAATCCTTTGGAAAGACAAACAACTATTCAATATCCTGCTTTACACCGCGACCGCTATAACTCCCGAAGATGAAGTCTATGACGCTAAAGCTACGTTCTTGCGTAATGCGGAAGTGGGCGTGGTTAAATCCAGACGGGCCGGCTACTATGCATGTTGCTTCTTGAAACGTGCAAGAGGATGTGGAAGGGGCTCAAATGCATGAAAGGGCACATACGCGATATTTGTTGATAATTTAATAAAAACATGCCTGGTCTTTTTTCTCCCTGTCTGTATCTCACACACAGATTCATGACAGTTATTTAAAAATAAATGAAGTGTATTTTTGTTAATTCTCCTCAAATGACATGATTGACGGAAGCTCTGCTGACAGAGATGCACTTTCTCTCTTTCTTTGAGTCCTTTTGTGTCAGTTGCCAGCTTTCCAGGAGCAGGCCCTCTCAGACACACATATACAACTGCAAAGTGTTACCATTTTGATTTGACAACATTATATTGAGCTATAACGGTTTTATCTGAGTTATATTTCTGCCGATCGGAAGCAGATATATCTCACTGTCAAATCGCGAGTCAAAGTCAAAGCCTGCCTCCGGTACTGCAGGATCTGAATTCTGATTGGCTAAAGCACTTCTTTGTTGAAAACTCTGTGTAACGATTGGCCTGAAACTTGTGTGTTATTAACTCTTTGTGAACTGGGATACATATGCGCAAAAACAAACAAACACACAATTAAAAATCGAAATTAACTGACGAGCCGCATGAGACTGTGGGTTTGCCACCTCTGCTGTAGTAGCTTTATTCTGTACTGTATGTCTCCGTTGGTTTTGCTACCAAGAACATTCACAACTTAACTTCATCCTCCTAAAATGAGTTTTACTATGATATGATGCTGCCCTCTAGTGATGGAGGATTGTATGACACTGTTTGCCTTTTTTTGTTTAGTTTTTACCAGTATCCATCTTTGATTTATTGAAATCGATCCAATTAGTCATTTGAACATAATTGAATAACAACAACGTGTGTCATGTTATATCATGTTTTATTTGCAAAAAAAATTGTGACCTCCAACAATAAAAAAAACAGCATATTTTTTAAGAAATTGCATGTTATACCCTTTATATACAGTATGTAGCACGAGAACGTACAGAAGGAGACATGGATAATAACTGTCCTTGTGAAGCTAGATACAATGCAACCAAGGGAATTTTTTATTATAAGACCGGGTTATCTTTCTATCATAAAATAGTAGATTTTCCGCATAGACTTTCTGTTTGTTATTGTCTTGTACAGGTCACCATACCATCAGGGCCATTGCAGGTGAAAATAAAAACAAGATTCCAGGGAATGGAGGTTTTACCCAAGAAAAAACGAGAAGGTTATAATACAGGCCCGATTCACAGTCCTGTCCTGTCAAAGTTCAGATGGTTATGGTAATATGTTCATTTGAGGCCAAAACAACCAGTATCTCAGTGTTGCAAACCTGATTGCATGAGGAGGGCTCACTTTTTTTCACTGAAGGCCTATATATGTAATTTTCTTCTCAAAATCTACAATAATTGTCATAAAGTAAAAAGGTGTTTTTTCTTGGAAACAAACCATTTAGTCTCAGAAGATACACCCCCTCCATGGCTCAGTAAGGTATTTATTCTTGACCTACAATTACTATTTTGCACTGTTGTACCACCATACCAAGTAAAGCTGCCCTTCAATTAAACACATTTAAATGTGTAAGGCCTCTCAGATGTTTCAGACAATATCTGAATGTTCTTTTATATTTGTTTCTCAGTGTTTGACAATGTTGTTGACCATTCAGTTTGTGTCTGTATTAAAATCAACACTTGATGGCGCCAGCACATCGAAGCTTCCTACATGGCCGTCTTACTGGGGTTTTCAGGGTCAAATGTCATGATCTCCATGTGGATAAGACCTGATTACAAAAATAAAACAGAATTAGACATTTCCCATGAAAGCACTTAAGGTTATTTGTATTTATAAGTGAATATAGTAGAGCAGGGAGGACTACTAAAACATTGAATTAAGTTAGAATAAAAGCACCTCCGGTTCCTTTATCTTAAAGTCAATTATCTTTTGATTGGTTTTTGGTAAGGCTTCTGAAATAAGGTTTATTGTTAACACAAGCTTACGAGATTTAAAATGTTTGATCTATGACATAAATTAAATCAGCTAATACCCTATGATTGTATGAGGCTATCATGTGGTACAAATGATGGTTGCTAAGAAGTGGCTACATTTCATCACCCTAAACATTAGATGCCTGTAGCTTAGCGGTGGGGATACACAGCCATGATACCGTGATGTAGTTAGTTCATAGTTTTAGTCGTTCAAAAGCTGTCAAAGTGGTGTTCATATGTGGAGATTACCCTGCTGAATAAACCCTGTTAGTATCATCAATAAATATTAGCCTCAAAGCTTATTTTCTTATATTTCAAATCCAATGGACAAATCCCATTTGCTTTTTTGTCAAGGGCCCTTGCAATGCTAACTTCCAGGTCTGCTTATAAAAAACGTAATTACTGCACCACTTTATTGGCAATAAATTAATGATTGCACTTTTACAACACATAATGCCCATTTTCAGAATAGGCATTGTGTGTATTTAGAACTTACTCTTCCACTCCCCAACGGCGAGCTCCAGGCTCTCAAAGGAGTCGTCATAGGGGTCAGAGTCCGGCTCGCTCTCTGGCTCATGGTATTCAGCCAGGAAAGGGTGCCCAAGGCCCTGCTTGGCTGTCAGCCTGGTCTCTGGGTCCAGTATCAACATGCCCTCCAGAATGTCTACAG
Organism: Notothenia coriiceps; assembly: GCF_000735185.1. Taxonomy (NCBI): domain Eukaryota; kingdom Metazoa; phylum Chordata; class Actinopteri; order Perciformes; family Nototheniidae; genus Notothenia; species Notothenia coriiceps. The sequence goes on along the minus strand of NW_011369945.1, from coordinate 14,309,934 downwards.
CTGGAAGCATCAACAAATAAAAACACATCAATACTCAATGACATTCTTTTCATTTACTTAAACGTTAACTAACATTTCTGTCTTTTTTACTCATATTTTTAACTTGATTATTTTCACATTCTATTTGTTATAAACATAAGGCAAATCCTGCTATCTACAGTACAATATTTTTTCCGACACGATGGTCAAGAACAGGTTGCCAAGATCGGCATAGAGGTATTGTGTATTTCAAGACGAGAGAAATGCAATGAATCTCAGTTTAAAGTCAATGAGCAGGAGCGCTTTAGCACACCATTTCCCTCCATTGATGGAAACACTTCCTTGAAGATTTTCTTTTTCTGTGGAGGTAGACCCTGCACATACGACTGCGCCTAGAAAACAGTTAAGAGCGGTTACATTTTATTCCCAAGCATGAGCTAACAACAGAAACAAGAAATTGATGCAAAATGACACGTGTAATTTCCACTGTGAAATGCCTCTATGCCTGAATTCTATATATGGAAGATACCATGTGCTTATGTTAGCTAGCATTGCATAACGTACATCTTTACTCTGCATTTTCTGGACCAGGGAGGAGTCCGGTGTCCCTGTCAGCCGGAGGATCTTCTTCAGCTGATCAATACCTGAACAGGCTGCTTCAGGAAGAATGTACAACATAAAATGCATTTCTGCAAGTCTTTCAATCTGCAAACGTGATATAGCGAACTGAATTACAAAATAAAGAAGCAGCTATATTTTATAATATTTGATTGGGTATTATTTGTGTATACTTTTCATGCAGTTAGGATTGATAGGCTCATTTTTAATAAGATATATCATTAAAGGGATGCTTCAGTGACTTAGCTCTGCACTTTAACAAAGTTGGGTGGAAAATAGTCAGAGTTTAAGCCGCATAGGCTGAAATTATCCTGACTTTTACTCAATAGTATGGGACGAGCTCCAAGAGCAGTGCCTTTGCATAGATCAACCAAAAGCCTTGTTTTATTTGACCCTGTGTTATATCCTTGTTTTTGAAACTTCGCACCTCCAGATTGTGATGAAGCAAAGTAACTTTGCCTGAGGTGATATCCCTGTTGCTAAAATCAGCAAATGCTCCTTTAAATTAGGAAACTGCCTAAACGCAGCAGAAATAGTTTTCAGTTGTCACATGCTGGCCCTGTGTCTATGCTTCTCTGTGATTGCCGCTCTGACCAGGGTCACCTGTCCCTAATCACCCTATGTTTATTTAGTCTGTGCTGCCTCCTTTGTCTCTGCCAGTTGTTACGTCTGTTCTCTGTTAGCGGCACAGGTATTCCAGTGGTATTTTCTAGTGTTTTCTATGAGTTTGCCCCTTAATAGCCAAGTGTTTCTGTTGTTACTTTCTTCTGTCTCTTTTTTTGATAGTTAACAGAAAATATGTTTTTCTTTATTTAGGTAGAGCTTATTCAACCCTCTTTTGTCTGTGGTTGCACATTTGAGTCCATTCCCACCTGGTGCCAGAGTGATACTGTGATAACAGTACTTGTTACAATAAACCGAAGTGTGTAAATTATATGGAACACTCCAAAATCTCACAATGTTGCATCGGTTTATTGAAGTGTTTGAGGGCTATTGCAGGCTGGAGAGGGAGGGAACATTCATAGTAAAAAATACACTTGTTTCTGGATTAAAGTTATGAAATTATGATTTTAAAAAAGTGGATATTCTTAGAGATCAAAGTGCTAAACATCAAAAATTATCGGATATTAGAATAGTCATAAATTAGCTTAACAATTCCCAACTTGTTTTCTTTGTACATTTTTGAGTTTCTTGTCAAAATATTTCTCCAGCTCCTACAGTGTATATATATATATATATATATATATATATATATTGGTCACCACATGCTGTCTTCAGTTGTTCAAAATATTCTATTAAAAATGCCGGTTGCAGTGTGGGTTTCTGACTGCTATTGCTGAACATACACAGCCTTATTGCAACAGAGTGATCTGAGTGTGTGAGGATACTGTCGTGTCCGGGGAAAAGCACCTGGCCAGTGATCATCTCAGCCAGGATACAGGCGGCCGACCACACGTCCACTGTGGGAGTGAGCATTTCAATAATAAAAATGTAATCATTTGCTTTAGCGTACTGCAATATTCAGTTCTATTTTTTTACAAACTGAAAGGTAATATTGTTACCTGTTTGACTGTAGTGCATCCAGTTGAATATGACCTCTGGTGCTCTGTACCAGCGCGTCACTACATAACCAGTCATTTCACTCTCTGCCTGTCTTGCAAGTCCAAAGTCCAGGATCTGAGGATAGTGACACTTGGATTAACCATTGAATCTATTTCCTCTTCACTTTTTCGCAAGTACAACAATTAAAGTTACAAATCCTGAAGATCCGATTTAAGGCCGCAACTCATCATCATCTTACATTCTGATTATGCAACTTTTTTTTGCTTACCTTTAATTCACAGTTCTCATTCACAGCAAGGTTACCAGGCTTCAGATCCTAAAATCCAACACATGAGATGTCTTATTTGCATAAAGTCTATAGTGAAATAGTAAACACACTTTGTAATAGGTCAAAATATACTCAATTGCTGTTTTCGTTCTGAGCATTTGATAAAAAAAGACTGATACCAATCTTCTGTATGATAGTTATCGAGCAACAGTCGGCCTAGCTTAGCTTTTAAAGTAAAAAGAAGGGGAAATTGTTTAGTCCCTGTGTTAAAGGAACCTATAAAACAAACCATATATGTAATCCATTGCACTACACCTGAATAAGGCTACATTGAGTAAGTAGTGAGTCATTCTGGGAAATATCTTTGAATATGAATCTTAATTTATCCATCTAATATCTTTTGTAAAGGAACACACACAATTCAGACCTAGAACTTGACCAACACAAAAACCAGAACTTTGACATTTAAATGTGTGAACTATTTCATTAGATGTATAACTTAATTAAACACTAATGTTGTAATGAGTGGGAAACAATCTCTACAATATGTGTTGTATACAAAAAAAGAATAAAAACCAACCCGGTGGACGATGCCTGCAGAATGAATATACTGTAAAGAAAGAGAACACAGATTTTAGAATAAACAACACAAATGGACATTCTTCTCTCTGACAAAGTGTAGCAAAGCAAGCAGGCTCTCTAAATGCCATGGTATTGACTTGTGGATTTAAAAATACACATAGTCTCCACCCGCAGCCCACTGTGACGGCTCTGTTTTGTGTATTTTACAGCCCTTGGAGTAAATCCAGGCTCTTACAGCACACTTAAAGCACACAGATAAGAAAGGGAAACAATCTCAGAACGAGAGATGTCTGCAGCTTAATTCAAAGACAAAGAGGCATTTGGGAGAAGTTAGTCTTAGTTTCCAGTTCAAAGCGTGCTTTCCTTTCCTTTCCATCGAGCCCTATTGGTTGCACATTGACAAGTGGTGAGTGGAAAAGCATAAATAAGGGTGAAGCAGACTGTGAGTAAAGTGAAAACATTGTACTTAAAATGCCAGCAAGACATGCGACCTTCATTTATCCAAACTCATATTTGCCCTACAAATCTCCTCCAACATGGCATAATGATTATGGGAAGTGCTGTAGTGACTTTTTATTATACTTTACTTATATACTCCCTCTCCCGTAATGAACATTAGTACCTTGAATTTATAAAGAAATTTTTTTCACACCGTATTTGGGGAGTAGTGAGCATAATACTGAACCCAAATTAGGCTAGGATTTTAATGCACATGCACATTACATTGATTTCCCCTGCATAACACGCTGTGAATTACATTGGCATAATACATACAGTTGCATATTTACAAATCAAGCTGGTGCTGAGCAACATTGCATTATATACGAGCTTGCCCTCGTATAGTTTGTGGAAAGCCAATATTAACTCTTCTTTTATCTGGAGACCAAAACAGATTTGGTCTCCACCAACTCTTGAGGGAAATAGCTACATCTATAGCTGCTAAATGCTCCACTATGTTCCAACGCTAGTTTGTTACTGGTTCTGGTCGCTGATTGGTGCTGAGCAGGGAGTGTACAGTGCGTTTTCAGAGGTTTCTGTTGAAAATATCTGCCTGTGAAGACCTTGAAACAGTGAAAAAAATGAAAATAATTATCGGAAAGACGCAAAAATGCTCTCTAGAGCTGGGGAAATGCGGAGAGTGTTATTCACTACAAATGAATCATTTCAGATGACACACATGATCCACTGTTAATACAAAACGTTAAATTAGCACAGGACTAAGTAATATTATCTAATTTTATTTGTTGACCTTTTTGCCGGAGGTTGTACATTTTTATGTGATGAAAAGATATATAAGAAAACTAATTGTGTGTCTGTACTTTAAATGTGCATTGTTCATTTGGTGTTGAAAGCTGTCAAAAGATTGTAAATTGCTTAATCGTGTCCTACATCCACTGATATTGCACTTCGCTTCATTTATTAAAAGGAGTGAATGCCTTAAGCCTTATTTACAAAAAGTTCCAGTTTTTTTAATCAAAAGTTTCTCAACACGTGGAGGAGAAGGGGTTTAGTAGTGTCACCAAGGGTTAGCATTTCTGCTTTCTGAAGCTGCTGCAAACCTTGTGTTGACCTCCAGCACACACTGGGCTGGTTTGCAGTGACATGTGAATTCTGAGACCCTGCTCTGACCTAAAACTAAGAATTGTTGTGATTTCATTAGTTTCAAATTCATTTCAACTTCATTTCTACATTGAGAGCAGGTCATTTCCAAGGGTTCTGCCATAGTTCACTGCTATGTTTCTACAGTAGCCCAGAACAGACACAACAAATATAATATAAATCACTGATCCTGTATTTCCACTGTATTTTTTTTATAAATATTTGTCTCACTTGTGATTAACAGGACAAATCAAATACATTTAAGAAGGCAACAGCAACATTAATAAACAAAACATATCACTTTTAACAAAATCTCAGAAGAAATGCAAATACTCTAAACATTTCACATGTCATTTATTTCAGAAACACTTGTTTTTATATTCCATGGAATGCTCTTAACATCCTGATAGCAATGAATATATTAAGTGCTTTGACAATAAATACAATAAAAAAATGTCATCTGTGGAAGCCGTAGTACTGTAAAAAGCACGACCAATCATCTGAGCCGGCCCGGCTAAAATAAGTGGATGGCCTACCTACCTGTCAGCCTTCCATCTGTGCACAAACTTATCTCGTGCCCTCATTGGTCATGTGCACGTTCGTGTGTGTTGGAGGCGGGGCTCTGTAAGGAAGTCTGAAGGAAGCAGCGGATTTTTTTCGGCTGCGTAGTTTCAAATTCTAGCGCACTCGAGTTGGTTTCTCCAAAATTACATACCCCACCTTTTAAGAATACCGCTTGGAAAAATGGTTAAGCATGTTAAGAAAATGACTTATTTTTAAGATAGCCTCATATGACATTATTTAAAGCGATGCTTAATGTTGAATAAACGTTAAAAAAACGTAATTGACCCATATGTGTAACAATCAAGTGAGAAAAGTAATAATCACTTACCTTGAGTCCTCTGAGCAGCTGGTAGAACAGGTATGTGATGATGCGATCAGTTAATCTCCGCTTCTTCATTATGTGGCCCAGATCCTGGGCTACTAACGGCATGACCATATAACTACAGAGAGAAGAAGAAAAGTTAAAGGTCCTTACAAACCAAACTGACACCAAAGAACACCAAAGAACACCAAAGAACATGTCCCGACGGAACGTCGCCTCACGTCTCCTGCGTCTTGTCCATGTTTCGCACTGGAACACCCCACAAAGACTTCAGCCAACGGCCAAGTTGCACGTACGAACTGCGCATGCGGTAGTGTGTATTTATCATTCAAAAGACGCAACAACCGGAAGACAGACTGCGTGATACACAGAGAGAAGAAGAACAGACAGCGTGATATAAACAAACAACAAATTGCGTGTGCGTTCCATTTTCACTCTACAACGAGAAGCTCATGGGGCTTTCCCGAACCTGTGTCGAGAGCTGGAGTTAAATGAAATCTCAGATTTGCCTTCTTAATCGTTTGTTTGGGTCCCTCACTTCCGTTTCGCTTCTCATGCACTGATTCGCTAAGCTGAACAGCAAATCAGAGTGATTTCTTTGGCTAACGGCCTTTAGCCGACAGCCTCCCGATTCAACATGCCGAATTGGCGGCGGAAGGTGTCGGCAAGGCTGAAAAGAAACGGCGGTGCGGGACGCACCAAGACACACCAATCTGAGTAGGGCGACAGGACGCTCATCGACGGCCAGACATCTATCGACATCTATTGACATCTATCGACATCTATCGACATCTATCGACGGCCAGACATCTATCGATATCTATCGACGGCCGAAATCGGCTTACACACCAAGCCGATCTCGGCTGTCGATAGATGTCGGGCCGTCGATGAGCGTCGTGTCGGGACTTAAGAGAAACTGAAGGCATAGAAAGATAAAATCAACAAATATAGGTACACAAGAGGGCAGCTGTCTTACACGGACACAGTTCAATTATAATTTCTGAATAATTGTTTTAAAACAAATTGAAGCGATGTTAAATAAACTGTGTGAACATATTGTCTATTTTACTTGTAACCTTAGCAAACTAGCTAGCTTGGATACTCATTATTGTGACTGACTGTATACTGTACCTCCAGCATGTTCCCAGCTAGCACATTCATCTCCTTTCTTGTATTCTTTTGAACAGACAAAATCCTTTCCCTTATTATATTTGGTGAATGTGTCACTGATACAGATCTGACGGAATTCAACAAAGCATGACTGACAGTTAACTGACTCAGTCTGTCATGCATGCTTGTTACACTAGTTATGTAAGAGCACTCTCACACATATCGTGATGCTTTATTTTTTAGCTACTTTTAAATCTTCGATTGAAGTGTAGGAGCCATGAAACGTGTATAGTAATGTGTTTTGTTTTAATATTTGTTTGATCACTATTGATTGGTTGGCTTGGGTCAAATGGATATGGGCAGCACTCATTATAATCCTGTTCACCTGCGTGAGGTGTGTGTGTGGAAGAGAGGGTGACACAGGGCCGTTGTAATTTTTGTTGACCGCAAGATNGAGACATGTCCCAGTAGAGACACTACTGTCACGATCTGTCTGTGTTTTGTTTTGTCTTGTCTTTTTCTGTCTTTGGTTTCCTGTTTTATTTTAAAAAGTGTTCACCCCCTGTCTTGCCTGTTGCTTTCTGTCTGTGTTCCCTCCTGTCTGATTACCTGATTGTGTTCACCTTGTGCCCCTGTGTTTTCTCCTCCCTGCTCACCTGTCTCTTGTTTCTTTGATTAGTCTTGTGTGTATTTAAGTTCTGGTTTTTCTGTCTGTCATTGTTAGTTCCTTGTTTGTCTTGACTGTGTTCACGGGGAAGAGTTCTGTTTGTTTTCTAGTTTACCTTGAAATAAAGGAAGATTCTGTGAAATCTGCATTTGGGTCCTGTCTGCTTCGCTCTACCCTGACAAACCTGGGTCAAAGTCAACAGGGATGTTTTTTTTTCTCAGTAATGTAGTTTAATAAATTGAAACTAAGTTACTGAAACAAGTTTTGTGACAAATACCAACAAACAGAAGGAAATTAAAAAAAATAAAGTTGGCTGTATAAATAATTACTTCCCCAAACTGCTTTAATGGTTTGTATCTTGGGCCTAAGTAACTACATAAAGGTAATTACACTAAAATTGTAACTAAGTCATTGACACAAACTCAGTTAGTAAATCAAACACCAATAATGGTATTTTATGTTGCTTTTATGCACTACGACTTTATACTGAACTAAAAAAGTTATGAACACTGTCTTTGTCCCGCATTTAATGGGCCCCTCTTATTATACAACTGGCCCCATCACGGCCCCCCCAAGTAAAATGAGTCTAGAACCACCACTGCTCATTGCTATGGTGAGGAAATACAGCCGCACAAACCACAGCAAACATGAACAAGCTTGCTCTCACACATCCTCACTTGAACTCTTCACACTTGCACACACTTGCACACACTTGCACACAGGGTCTTGACAAGCTGCGACAATGAGCGAAAGTATGCAGTTTCTGAATCCAGACTCACAAGGTTTGGAACTTTTCTGGTGTGGAATCGGGTGTGAAGACGTTGAGGAGGCAGATCACCTTTAAGAGAAAAACAGTAAGGACGTTAATATACACGTCCAGTGATTCACATGTAGGAAACGCTTACACACTTTTGTGAAGAGGTCAATGCAATGAAGTGTTTTCAAGTGTTTTTCAATGGTTTGAGTGTCATGTTTACAGCACTGACGTTTCTGTGGCTCCTTCAACTCTCTTTCTAAGTATCACAGTCTTTTCCATCCAATGTCACATCATTTTCTATGTAAGATGTATGGGCCAATTTTTAAATGGCAGTCCTTCTATTGATTTTAAATCCAAACACAGAAACTAACAACACAGGATACAAAATGCATTGAAAGTCTTATGTTAACTTGTCTTTCTATGACAAAGTAAACACAACTTTTACTAGAAGGGGACTCTGAAAGGGTGATATTTTGCCATTTCCAAATGTGTCCAAATATTAATGGGTTCCCCCTTGGTACACCAATTGCGCCAGTCGTTTTTCCATAACCCTGCTGACAAACAGATAAAGAAACCGAAACCGATAACATATCCTCTTTGGCGGAGGTAAACGAGGTACAACTCATGAACTCTTATAAAGGCACTAGGATGAAGGCACTAGGATGAAGGCACTTGGATGAAGGCAGAACTGATGGTGGTATGATAGAGCAGAAATAATGGTCTTTCCCCATTAATTGAGTTTGATACAGATTTGTAATGGGTTCCTTCTTAGCCAATTTTGTAAATATACCAAGTTCCGAAAAAATCTGGCAAGTAGTTTGTTCTTGATCCTGTTGACAAACATATAAAGAAATCAAATCAATTACATAACCTCTTTGGTGGTGGTAAAAGAGTTGAAACTCATTTAATTTGTTGACTTCCAAAAACCTGCCGAGTAAATGGAGGTTATGTAAGGTTTTCAGCTAAAACACTGAATCATGAGGGTTCCAACGAAACACAACACTACCAGCTGGTCAGGGAGGACTGGTGAGATCTGTATGGGCTCTTCTTGTTGAGTGGTCAGCAAAGTTTGCTTATCCTCAAAATCAACTAATCTCATAGGGTTGACCTTTCTGTGTGAGTAGAACTAAACAAACACGCTCAGATAACAAGTCATGGTATGACAGTGAGTCTCTTGCCATTGGCCGGCTGTACCAGATTAAAAAAAAATAACTAAAAAAACATTATCTTAATTTATTTGACTAACATTGTCTATTTTCATTTGTAGTTTTTTATTAAATACACCAACAAATTTTGATTAAATATAACCTTATTTGTATATAAGCAATAATAATAATACAAAAAATCTCTTAATGTAAGTTTTTCAACTGGCTCAGTTTTATGGTGAGATCAATCAGTTATTTATTTTTACCCATTATGTGTTTTTTACCTGCACTATGATCAGAAACATACACCAAAACATACGCCATTCCTACTTAAATTATAAAGGTTTTTACAGAGGTTGAGATAAGAACAATATACATTAAAAGTTCATCCAAAAAGAAGATACAGTACAGCATGGGTCGGCAACAGGCGGCCAGCGGGCCATTGTTGGCCCGCCAGCAATAATATTTGGGCTGTAATTTTGAGAATAAAAAATAAAAAAATATTTGGAGATTTTATTTTTTATTTTTTACAACATCGGATCGACAGTCGCACATATAGGCTATAATGTCCGAATAGAGAATCTACCTACACCTGAAGAATGCTTATTGTACTTTATCCATGTTGAGAGTGAATGACACACAGCACAGGCACAATCAGGCACTGACGCTGATAGTGGATCAATAGGTGGACAGCGTGTGCTGCTGAAATATCCAACATTCGGTGTGTGCTTTGAAAAAAATAACACCAGCTCACTAAATCATTCAACCGTAATGTTTACTTATATGTGAACAGTAACAAAGTTCAGGCAAAACATTGACAACAAAATTGGAGAAGCCGCTTGATCATGGAGGGCGAGGAGTGGTGGTGCATATGCTCCTGAAACTACAGAGCAAACACGCTACATTAGGGATAATAATTACAATGAGCCATTCATTCAAAAATATAAAAAATATAATTAGGCGATTAAATACAATTACGACAGGCTTGGTACTCACTTACGGTACGTCCAGACAGCAGCTTTAAAAAAATCTTCCAACGCTTCTCTGCCCATTGACTTTGAATGGGAGTGACGTCACTTTGCCTCGCTTTTCGCCGAACTGCATTGTGGGGAAGCGAAGCGAAGATTTACAGGATTTACAGGATTTTCAGGATTCAAAAGTTGAGCAATGTTCAACTTTTGAAGCTGAGCTGGAAGCGTCAGCTAATCAAATCCCGTTTATGCAAATCTGACAGTACAAGCGCTAGCCATAGTAACCAATCAAACCGCGTGTAAACTGGGAGAGCCAGCTACATATTCCAAACGAGAAATTACGGTAGCGAATCACCCGGTTCTTTACGACCAGAACTATTTACCGGGATACAAACCGGAGGAACCAGGCATGGTGGGAGGTGGCAGAGACAGTGGGTGAAACTGGTAGGTTTTCGCCTGTTTGGGGAGTTTATATATATATATATATTGCTCGTGGAGAAGAACCGGGGTTTTTTGCTTTGAATGCCGGGGGCGGGAGATTCATGTGATTGGTTGTTGGTCGCGTTGCTCGCGAAAAATCCCCAAGCTCTCAGACATGCCCAGCTCCAAGATTTTCAAGATTTTTTCAAAGCTGCTGTGTGGACGTACCGTTAATGTGAAAACTGACATCTCCCATCGATCGCTATTTTTTGGATATCTGGTGATATGGACGTCACTTTAATCCGCAGGCAGTTATCGAGGTTTTTATGCGTCAATCGATTCCTCTCGTGCGTCTTTATCGCATTAATTGAAGAAAAGGACGACTCGCATGTATAGGTGGAAGGGAACATTGTGTTTGTGTATTTTTGCGTTTGTGTGTATTGTGTTTGTTTCCCGTGGAAAACACTCACGAGAAACACCGGCTGTTATGCCTGCTGTGAAATGAGCCGTTGCGACTCCTGACTGATTTCGATAGAGCGGGTCACATAAGGCAAATGTGTGGTTGTGGGGAACCAGGTCAATTAAAGTACTTATTTAACTATTAAATACATTGAGTTTGAGTAAAATACTTAGTTACTGATTAATTTAGGTTATAATATATTAAATTGCAAAGCAAAACATGCTGTAATGTTTTTTTTTTTCAAAGGTTTTCAACCTGAAAGAATCCTAATCTGTCCTTGAAAAGTTGAAATAAAGAAAAGGAAAAAAGGATTCGAGTTGTCCATGTGTCCTCTGTTGCCCCTCAAGCCTCTCAAATGTGGACAAACACTCAAATAAATGCCAAAAACCCAGAGGACTTGACAATACTTGACAATAAAAGTATGTTAAATAACACTGCTACCTAGTTAATAACTCTACTTTACTCAGTGGGGGCTTGTCCATTGAGGAAAGGGAGGACCATCCTACCTAAAATTTCAGAGAAAAAT
>NW_011369945.1:14269849-14298343 GCF_000735185.1 Notothenia coriiceps | reverse complement strand
AGACGTGATTACTGATAGTATCTTGTTTGGCAATTATATGCCAAATATATTATATAGGGGCCCAATTTTCAAGTTGGAGATTTGTTTATTTTCTATAAGAACTACAAACATTGTTTTAAAAGTTCCAATAACATGTCTGATAGCATCTCCAGGATAAATATAAACTTTAAAAAAACATAACAAATCATTCTTAGTGTTTTAAATTGTTGTTCAACCAATTAAAAAAATGAGTTAAGTTTAATGTTTAACATCTATATTGTTTTGCTTGTTGAGCCTATGGAAACAAATACCCTGCCTCAAACATTGATTTCAGTTCTTCACGTTAAATCAAAACAATATTTTTCTCTTTTAAGGAAATAAACATAACGTTTTTATCTCATTCCAAAAATAAAGATGACATCACTGTTCCTCAACACAAATCGATATCTACGTGTTTATTACTTAAATAAATAACACACAACCCAATGTTCCAATACAATTAGACTATTTCAAATGACGAAAAAAATGGTTTGCTGTTTAAAAAAAAAATAACTTTAACATTATGACACTGTTACTGAAATGATCATTTCCTATCCTTCAAAGCCAGTGGTGTAAAGTAACTAAAGTACATTTACCCAAGTTCTGAACTTTCCCTCCACTACATGTATTGAATACCTTTACTTACTTCACAGATGTGGATGAATGATGTGAAATATAATCAAGTGTTAAATCAGACTTTAGTTCCACCTGGAGTAAATTCACAAGCTACCCTGCAGTATACAAAGTCATTCAAACTAGCTGCACCTTTACCAACTTTGAGAACACTTTCATGATCAATCATTATAAAACACATCATATATATTATTCTGGAATGGACCAATCTGCACAATGACTACTTTTATTTTGGTTACTTTAAGTATATTTTGATGCTAATACTATTGTACTTTTATTTGAGTAACATTTTGATTGCAGGAATTTTACTTGTAACAGAGTATTCCTACACTATGGTACTTCTACTTTTACTTAAGTAAAAGTACTTGTTTTACCTTTGCATTTAGCAATAATAAAAATGTGAAATACTTCCTGATCCTTTTCTGTTTATATGTTTTCAAACTTAGGGCAAACGTAGGGTAAGGTCATTTTGGATTCTGTCAGACCATGAGGGGCAATCAGCAATGTTTTCTCTCTTTTGAAGACGAAACAATCGATGAATTGCAATCAATCAAAGAATATACAATTCCAATAGTGGATATATGCAGCCCTAGATTATGTTTCTCACACTGTGTATTCTTACTCTGTGTTTGATTCCACATCAGTTCTGCCCTTGACCAGAAGACCAAGGAGAAGGTGGCCATCAAGAAGCTGTACCGACCGTTCCAGTCCCTGATCCACGCCCAGCGAGCCTACAGGGAGCTCAGGCTGCTGCGACACATTCAGCACGAAAATGTAGGAACTTCACAAAAACAGGGATGTGGGATTTTTTAAGAGGGTGGTCACAGTAACATCAACAACTGAAGAAGGACCTACATGTGAATAGGCTTAGAATAAGAATATCACCATGCAGCTTTTCCCAGTCAATTAGTTAAAGGTCACCTATTATGCAGAATCCACTTTGTCATGTCTTTTAAACATGTGTCCCCTCTGTGTAAAGAGACTCTGAAAGTTTCAGGAACAAAGATTCTCTCGCTTTTTGTCCTGATCCATTTATATAAAAACCTGTCTGAAAATGAGCTGATCAGATTTTGGCCACTTTATGAGGTCATAACGATGTTTTGGCTTATCACCTGAATCTCCTCTTAGAGCACCATTGTGTTCTTTTTAACCAAATCTCTCTGATGCGGCTTTCACACCAGCGCTTTTCCCTTTCTAGCTCCGAGCTAGAGCTTTTCTGGTTCAGGTCCGGTTTCCCTTTTCTGCTCCCGCTTTGTTCACACCACTCAGAGCCGGGATGGTGCTGCCACTGCTGCGTCATGACGTCACCGTTTACATCGCTGATTTGCTCCCCAACGGCGCTCACAACAACAACAACGGGGGACTGCGTCGGGTTGATGATCGTGTTGCTTTTAAAGCAAAGCCAGATTAAATTACATAACGACTTCTCCAACCTCATACTTTTCAACCTGTGCAGCCCATGTATGGATTCCATCCGATGGCTGCTATAATAAAAAACAAAACGTCTGCCTGCTCTCCACAATGATCAATAACAGCAAACGGATGGTTACAGTAAGGTGAAAATAAACAGAATCACACGAAGCCTGGTTAGTGTTGCCTGACTTTATAAAGTGTGTTTCTTTTTATAAATGTGTGGTTGCCTTCTAGTCACTTTGCTCAGCACTACTGCTTGCAGGCAGGCATGACGAGACTCTTCAGTCGACCCATGTTCAGGGGAGGTGGGTTTAGTTTCCTGCACGCCGCAACGTAAGAGAGATGTAAGAGAGACGTAAGTGACGCCGCCTCTTAGCTCCGAAGCTCTTGCCTCTAGACCAGTGGTTCTCAAACTTTTTCTGTCNATTATATTTTTCTTGTTGAAGTAATTGTATTGATTTCAGTTCTTCACGTTAAATCAAAACAATATTTTTCTCTTTTAAGGAAATAAACATAACGTTTAAAAACGTTATGTTTATTTCCTTAAAAGAGAAAAATATTGTTTTGATTTAACGTGAAGAACTGAAATCAATACAATTACTTCAACAAGAAAAATATAATTTGTGCCAAGTATTATACATTTCCATGTAAAAAATATGTATTGTTTGAGGCAGGGTATTTGTTTCCATAGGCTCAACAAGCAAAACAATATAGATGTTAAACATTAAACTTAACTCATTTTTTTAATTGGTTGAACAACAATTTAAAACACTAAGAATGATTTGTTATGTTTTTTTTAAAGTTTATATTTATCCTGGAGATGCTATCAGACATGTTATTGGAACTTTTAAAACAATGTTTGTAGTTCTTATAGAAAAATAAACAAATCTCCAACTTGAAAATTGGGCCCCATATAATATATTTGGCATATAATTGCCAAACAAGATACTATCAGTAATCACGTCTTGTCTGTCAGTGGCTTATCATTAGATAGTCCTGTGTCTGTGGTATCTTGGATTCCTTCAGGAGATTCCTGTCGTATCGGAGGACCTGCATTGACTTGCTGTCTCGCCTCAGGCGGACAATAGTGCTTCTGTTAGCAGATGTCAGAGAAATGTCTCGGCCTCTTGCAGCTCAGTCTGAGATCAGAATGCAGACTTAGGATTTACACGAAGAAAATCACTTGCAATGGCAAACATTTAAATACCGATAGTGGCCAGCAACCAAGCACCTTTCACAATTTACTAATACACTTTAAACCCACTTATTCAGGCTTTGCTTTTTTCGGTTAAATTCTCCCCCCATGACATCTGCCTATTCTTACTGTTTTCTGTTTTCAGTTTTTGTATTTTCTCCCCCAAAAAATTATTGCATCTAGTGTTTTTGTATATTCTTGATGTAATGAGTAGCTACTTACATAGACGCTTAATTAAGTGTATTATTATTATTATTATTATTATTATTATTATTATAATAATAATTATTATTATTATATATGTATTTGTAATACCTTAGGCATTAATGGGACCTTTAAGAACATACGACATGATAAGCATGTTTTATTGGAGTAAAATATACAAATATATATCATAGTCAACAACTGACATTTACTGTGCGGCATCTTCCTCGTCAGTGCAGCCGAGGTGGTGCACCCATCCAGGGGGAAACTCACCACACTGTCCCGTAAGCTCCGGAGCCGATCGACCGCAGCGACGTGTATTTGTCCGGGACGTCCCACGTGGTTTTCTGGACCTCCAGTCTGTGATAGCCGGTTCTGACGGGGGAGTTCTTCCCTGGAGACGCCATGGTGCTGGTTCCTCTTGACAGCCAGTCGGGATTTAAATCATAAGACGTTTGTAGAGATCTGAGTTTCAACCCCACAGGTGAGCCTTGCAGGAAAGGTAAGAGCAGAGCAGTGAAACGCCCCCATTCCTGCACAACAACCTGTCACGTGGTGAGCATTCCCAACAGTGTGTGTCAAAAACATGTTGAAACACTGAGAATTACAACATTATTAGGAATCAGAAGGCAACCGAAACCAGATGTGTATTATATTGTATTTTTTAACGACCTTTTATTTTATTTATTACTATTATTTTCTTTCTTTCTTTCTTTCTTTCTTTCTTTCTTTCTTTTTCTATTTCTTTCTTTCGTTCTTTCTCTATTTCTTTCTTTTTGCATTTTGTAATATTTATTTAGCTTTTTGTTTAAACGTTGTACGTGTACAGTAGCTCTGTTCCCCTGGTGTCAACTTTTTATGTGTATATAATTAATAATGTTCTTACACTTTATATTTTCTTGAATACAAAAAAGGGCCTGCTAAAGGATTTGAGATCCGCGTTAAATACAGTGTGTGTGGGAATTACAGCCTAAAACAATCAAGCAATATTTAAAATATTATATTTTTTCTCAGATTTTATCAAAACCTTCTTTGTAGAAAAGTATTTAATGGTGACTCTTTCTTTTTGTTAAAAACTGGGCAGGCATTTGATAATGGTGACCACAAGAGGTGGTAAAAGTACTAAGAATATGACTTATATATTATTTAAAATACACTCACTGTTACTTATTAGTAAAAGTTGTGCATTCAAAACTGTACTGTAGAAGTGAAAAAGTATTAGCATCAACATATATGTTGAGAAATAAAAGTAAAAAAGTACTCACTATGCAGAATAGCCCATGTAAGCACCACATATTTAAAAAATTACTGTATTATAACTATTAATGCATTTATGTGTTCATCATTTGAATTTTGCATTTGGTAAAGGTGGGGTTTATTTAAATGACTACCGCTTGGTATCTAACACTTCAATATTCTTAGACTATGTATCTGTCGATTCATATTTTGTATAAATAACTTAAATCTGCAAAGAAACGTAGCGTTGTAGAAAGCACAACATCTGCCTTCAAAATGTAGTGGTGTACATTTATAAAGTACCATAATGTAACAATATAATCAAGGTGTGTGTGTGTGTGTGTGTGTGTGTGTGTGTGTGTGTGTGTGTGTGTGTGTGTGTGTGTGTGTGTGTGTGTGTGTGTTTTATCTGATCCGGATGGTTATACTAATTCCTTCTCTTTATGGCGGTCATTTTTCACCGGGAACATACATTTTGTAACATGGCTGTTACAAAGTTGACTAAATCATCCAAAATTCAATGAAAGTGGTGATCTGCAATTGTATATGTTCAAATGTCTAATGTGAAGGATATCATAAAGCCTTAATGCAATCGAATGTAAAACAAAAAAGTTATGATTGATAAAAGTAGTACATCGGTCAGATTTGACCCGAAGACAACAGGAGGGTTAAGTACAGTACTTGAGTAAATGTTGATTACAATGTTGCATTTCACCACTGCCAAAAACTCTCATACAATGTTATATCTACATATCAGACTGTGGGATTGTCCACCCCTGACTGGCATGAGGATATTTACATTAGCACAAAAACAGAGGTCAGAATGAAGCTAACTGTGTCCTCATTGGTCAAACATCTCTATGAAAGTGAAATACAGAACCCTGAATATTATGGGAATAATATAGTAGACTGGCATTTATATTGAGTTACACTAAACTGTACTGGTGTACCTAATAATGTAGCTAGTGGGTGTGTAGTAAAGATAGGTCTAAATTAATAACCGGGCTGTTTTCACGCTTTTTTGTTGTTTAATTAATTTGTAAAATATATGTTTTTTATCATTGTGTCTAAACTTTAAAAATATATCTACTTGCATTGCCCAGCAGAGGGCAGCCTCAAGTCATTCTGCTAAACTAGACAAGGAGGAGAGTCCCCAGTCTGAAGGTCTGAAATCATTGTTCATTTTCATCTCCGAGGATTTCAAAGCTGAAGTAAATCAGTCAAATAAAACAAAAATAACCTATATTTGTATCTGTTTGCCACATAAGTAAACAATGACTATCAATGGGAAATGGCTTCAGTTAAAACAGCATGCAGTGTGCTGTATGGAATTAAATTAGTATGTTCTCTGATTTGGTTGTTAAAAAAACATCATGATCATCATCATTTGACATGTGGTCAATCATACACACCCATCCATACTGGGAGGGGAAAACAGACTGATCAGAAATACTATTAAACAGTATCCATTGTTTATTATGTGTATAGTTGAAGAGCACTTTACACTGTGACCACCATAATAGAGTTATGTATTATAATGAGTTTTTATAGCGTTAATGTCTCCACAATGAATCCCGAGTAGACCCACCTAGAAACTGGAGCACACTGTCTGAACCGGTGACACAGAGGACAGTCAAGCCAGCAGATGTAACGGAACACGTCTGAGCAGCATTTTCTGAATAAAAGTCGGGTTACGTGTTTGAGTCATAAAGGTGCAGTGATGATAATAATACTTAATTATCCAGTGGTGGATAGCAACAAAGTACATGCATTTAAGTACTGTACATAAGTACATTTTTGAGGTACTTGGGCATTACATTAGTATGGTTATACATACAATACAAAAAAAGGGGAACCAAAAATTAGGAACAAAGACACAAAAATAAACCTGATACTGTGCCAACAGTGCCATGATCTGCTTCTTGAAAAAGATAGAATGAAAAAAAATGTGCAATCATGGTCTTCTTTCGGAGGGGGGCCAGTGCCACAGGGGGGATGTGGACACCACTTAAAAATACATAGCCTAATTTTTTTACCGTTTCAGGTTGTTTGTTGTTTTATTTTGAAGCCAGCACCCTCGCACGTCCTGTCCCACCCTGTCTGACCCTGTGTGTCTTGGCGCGGCTGTCCGCTGCTCTGTTGTTGAAGCTTCTCAGAAGGAAAGACCTGTCTGTCCTGAGCGAGAGTGAAAGGTACTGAGGGGAGAGCACAGCACACTTTCTGGACCCGGAGTTTGTTTGTACTTTTAGAGAAGTTACAGCCCCCTTACATTTCCGCCGGGTTTTAAGGGAAAACCAACAATATCGTGAAGTAAGGAGCTGGAACCCATCAGATACTTGTAAGCGTGGATGCGAGGCTCTGTTTGAATCAACATCATGGACGGCTGATTCGCACACTTCATTGACCTTACAGGTAAGTTCGAGGCAGTATATTTATTAAGAGGATAAGGTAAAACAAAAATAAACGTGAATAAAAGCTGTTACTCGTTGGGTAAAATACTTTTATTTAGTTAAACAAGACCCTTAAATTGCGTACCCTACTTAGGCTTTCTACCAGCAGTGAAAATTGTAGTCCACTAACTTTTCATTCATTAAAACGTCGAATATTAGACAAACGTATTTCTGTAAACGTGAGTTTTCCACAAAGAATCCTGAAAGAAGTAACATTTAAAATCTTGCCTTTACTTTAGTGCTCATATTTTTTTTTTGGAATAGGTCATTTAACATAAACCATATTGAAAATGACTAATAAACCAATAAAATATCGACTAAAACAAATTTCATATCACAAAGTGTTAATTGATTATTTGAAGGTCTGAAATGGCAGATCTTTTTTTTTATTATAATTGTGTAGGTGGGTGCAGGACATTTGCATACACTTGCTTTGTTTTTACAGCCAAACATCAGACACACTCAGACTAGACTGCTCCCGACAATGGGCATACAGTAGCTCCTGACTACAGAGAGCACTGGTCTCACACACACCATGCACACACGCTTTTGTCAGCTGATGTCGGAATGTGTGTGTGAGCCAAATGTCAAATGCCTCTTTCACCTGCTAGCGTTCTGCTGGACACACACAGCTGCCTGTTTATCGCTTGATGTAGGAAACAAGTGATCTGCTTTGACATTGTTTATTGAACTTGGCATTAGAGTTCAGTCAGTGGCTTTTATATGTGATTGTTCTCAGGGATTTCTGTCATTGATGGCTGGTGATGATGGACAAGGATGAATTTGTCCCTCTTCTTTTGTCTTGCTTTAATGATACACTCAGCCTTTCCAGTTATACCTCACCCCTAGACTTTGCAGAGAAACGTTGAAATGCTTTATCATATAGATAGTGTACAGTATAGAAGCTAAGCAATGTACTGGTGTGGACAGGGGCAACAGCAAAACACACCTAAAAGGAAGGCCCACTTAAAAAAAAAAATCAATCCCAGTTTAAGTGTACTAAGTGTTACAATGCTACCCGCTTGACCTTGCATTAAAAGAGCTCCATCCTAGGGGAACTCAAGCTGGATCTATCTATACTCTCTTTAAAGCCTCCACACTCAATTGACAAAAACATTAATTTTACCTCGCAGGTCACTGTTTTTGTCAAACAATTCTGATGGCTTCAGTAACTCGTCTAAAAACCTGGCAAGGTAAAACGGGTAACATTCTAAAAATATTGTGCATTTTAAAATGATTTTTTTAAGGTTTCTAAAATATGCTGCTCCTTCCACAGCAGTACACTGCTCTACTGTAGGGAATACAATGGATAACTAACTGGTACAACCCCATTTCAAACAATCCAAACTATCCTTTCTTAAATGTTTTGGGAGCATATTTCATATACAGCCCAAGTTAAGATTCTTGTGGTTCTATAGTGAAGCCTTTAACCTCATTTTCCTCTTTTCTCTGTTTTTGCTTGGGGTCCCAAAAGCATCCAGATATTTTGAATGTCTGGCCATCTGCTTGCTAAGGGTCTGTTCCAGAGGCCCAGTATCACATTACCCACACTTGACTGTGGGGGATGAATGAAAGTGTGTGGGTTTATGGCACTATCAGAGACATGTTCAATCCGTCAATCAAAAATACAACTAGAACAAACCTATGAGTTACACTGGTTGCTAAATAATTAGAATGGAACATAAAGCTTTTATTTTCATACCCTTTTTAATACTCCTTATGGGCCTTAGGTCAACACCGTTAGCTGGATGGTTTACTTACACAGGTTCTATATACAACATTAAGTTAATCTTCAAGTTGTGTGTCTTCACCTAGACTCAATTCTGTTATCAATGACATTTTGTATACAGTAGGTGTGTGGTTTTTTTTCGCCTTTTTTTTTAGAATGTCAAAAAAAATAAGCAAAGACATTTTCAGTGCTTGGCTAGCTACCTTTCTTTTTAGCATGTGTTGCCAGCTAAAATACATTGCTTTACTGATACAGTGACGTTACATAACACACCCCATGAACAATAACTGACCCGGACATATATTGGCACACCCATCTCCTTATAGGCATTCAGAACATTCAATAATATATTGGGGGAAATAAAAGAAGGAAAATAAAATGAGCTAATGAAAGGTACAAAAATAATTATTTTATTTAATCGTTTTTTTAAATGTATTAAACTTGTTTTGTTATATTTACCAACTGACTGGGCCTTAAAGGAGAAGTATAAAGTGTTGTTTTAACTTCATGCATTATGTTAAACTACTTAACTATTATAGGGTGATGTTTTTGGTTCATTTTCTTAGTTCATTGCGTTGTTTGTCAGGAGGAGGACAGAAAAACTGCTTGCCTGATTTTCATGAAACTTGGTGGAAATGTATACTGTAGTACTGTAGGGATGCTCCGATCGCAATTTTGGGGCCGATCGCCGGAATCAGTATCGGCCGATACCGATCGCCAATCCGATCGAGTGGGCAGGGCCTTTGGGGATCTTCCATTTAAAGTGATGTTTAAAACTCAGTTAATGGGGCTCATTCACTGGCGCTTCCACAAACAACAACCAACATAATTATTACATTCAAATGAAGTACATTTTTCGAGTTTACATTCACTTTGGATAATAACACGGGAGAAATGAGCGGAAGCGCTCTCTTTTCCTCTCTCTCCCCTCTCTCTCTCTCTTGACAGCCTGTAAGTATCGTCTCATGCAGCTCACTGATCCAGTAATGAGTGACCCTACAGTGAAGAATAAATATATGTATAACTAGTTTAGCTTGTTCCAGAGGTAGATAAAATAGCTAAGTGTGTTAGGTCTAACTCGTAGTGTGTGTTTTGCTCCGCTCACCGGTCCGTCACAGCGGGTGGAGCTGCAGGATTTCTGCTTCACACACGTTGCATACCGCTATTTTATCATTTTTGGACACCTTAAAATACTGCCTGACTTGTGAAGCCATTTTGGCGAGCTTGTTTTGCCGCGCACAGACAAAAGTGTCATGTATTTTACGTCATCATTTTACATCATGCGATCGGCATTTTTAGAGCGCACCGATCGATCGGCAGAGAGTAGGTATCGGCCGATATCGATCGGCAGAGAGTAGGTATCGGCCGATATCGATCGGCAGAGAGTAGGTATCGGCTGATATCGATCGGCGGCCGATCGATCGGAGCATCCCTAGTACTGGCCAAGATAGAACCCATTAATGTTTGGAGCATATCGAATTACGTTCTGTATACAAGCATTATTTCTATACGGAAAAGCCTTGCAAGCCTTTGTTGTCCGTTGATGTCTTCAGTAATATGTTTGACTTGTCTGGTAACCTTTTGCAACATCAGTCAGTTTTGGGGTTCCATGTGAGCCAGAGATAATCTGCTTGTAAAGCCAAAACAACATTGCAGGACCGTTGCCATCACTGCGTGCAGCGCTATTGAAATCAAACTATGGGCTGATTATTCTCATTAAGGGGCATGCAGGAAGTGGTTAGGTCTACTATCCGGACCTCAAACCTCTCAAACACACGCAGAGGGTGAATGGGTCGAAGGCCACTTCAGTTGCAGCTGGTCATTGAAAAGCGATGCTCTGCAGCTGAAACCACTATTTTCCAGCACTGTCTGTGAATCATAAAAAGTGAGACTGCTGGGCACGTATGCGGCGAGGACAGGGTGCTGTGATTTACGGGCGTCAAGTGTCGGTCACACCGTAGGTTAAGTAGTTTGCTTCTCCACAGCGTGAGAAATGGAAATGAGTGGGAACATTAAAGGGAAAGGGAGTGTTTATGCTTTTGAAATCAGACGCCAAATGAACCCTCCTCAGCGTGCTTTCTAATCTCTTCGTAGGTTGTCAGATATATTTTTAGTATTTTGTCAAACTAGAATTTAGTCACCTGGGTGATGCATTGTCAGGATGATGGGATACGATGAGTGCCCAATACACTTGTCAAATTATGCAGATTGGTCCATTTCAGAATAATATATATGATATGTTTTATAATTATTGATGCATTAAAGTGTTCTCAAAGCTGGTAAAGGTACAGCTAGTTTGAATGACTTTGTATACTGCAGGGTAGCTTGAATGTTACTCCAGCTGTGATTAAAGTCTTATTTAAGTGTTGATTATATTTCACATTATTATTCCAAATCTGTAAAGTAAAGGTACAAAATAAATGTAGTGGAGTATAAGTACACGATTTATCACTGAATTGTAGTGGAGTAGAAGTACAACGTAGCAAAACATGGAAATACTCAAGTTAAGTACAAGTATCTCAAAATTGTACAGTACTTGAGTAAATGTATTTAGTTATTTACCCCCTCTGGATTTTATAACCTTACGATAAGGCATCTTGAACAGAATAATGGAGTGTATAACAAGCCATGTGGATCTTAGGTGTGTAACTTTGAGAGAATGTGCATGCCAACATTTTGATGATAGAAGTATTTTGGGCGTTCCCCATATCGGCTACTGCAACAGCTGGTGGAGACTCATGGTACATTCTTCTGCGTGTGTGTGTCTGTGTTTGAGTTTAAATGGGGCGTGGGAGTGGAGATTGTGCAGAGAACACTTGCTGGGGCTCCACTGAAGCCACAGGCATCCTTGGGAAGATAAGGGAAAATGGCATTGTGCAAGCCCTAAACCGATATTTCCCTCTGCTCAGCGCACAACTTTCTTTTTTTCCCAGACATACTAGAAAATACTTCACAAATGGTTGACCCTAGTTAAGATATGCCAGCTATCTGCTTGGTAGATTGGATCTGAGGCCTCCAAAAGCCCTCGTGGGAGTTTAGCTGATGGGTAAATTGGCAGCTTAATAAATACTTATTTTCATTAGCAGCAATCGTCTATCCAATGTACTTAAAAGGAAATCCCCTCATTCCTCTCATCCTTCTTACCATACACACTCTTAAACAGAGGTGAGGTGAGGAGGAGGGAGACCATTTTATCAAGAAAAACAGAGTTATCATGACACATATGTCCTCATAAGAGCAGATGCTTGCCCGGGTGAAGACCTTTGAATCCATTCACTCGTAAAAGTTTACTTTCTCGTTGGGAAAAGTCACTTGGAAAACATTGTTGTCAAGCTGTAATCAAGTTGTGGTCTTTTTTCGGCATATGTATAATTCGTGAATTAGTTATGATCCGCTTAATTAACACACAATCACCAGACCCTTGTTTAAAACCTGGCAAATCAAGTGTGTTGGAATGAATGAATGTTGATTTGAAATTACATTTTCAGGGTTGACTGGTTTGGAGTTAATTTGCATATTTTGACTGATATTGGTATAAGGGAATTTTTATTAACATTTCCATTGAAATTATTATTATTAGGGATAATTGTTAAGATTCAAAATTGATATGTTTGTTCTTGGGATTTGTTAGGGAAAATAGAATCTCTCGTCCCTCACACATTTGGTGAGATTGGAAATGAGTGACTCCTGATTGGTCTATGTATGTTTTGGAGTCGACTTACCTGTAGCAGTAACAAGGAGACATGTAGGATATGTTCTATAATTGGGAAATTGCCTTTCTTAGCTCATTTCTGAACACTGAGACATTGATAATGCTAAACAGTTATGCGTGACAACTTCACTTGAGAAAAGACACATTTCAAATACAAACACGCAGTTATATAATAAAGTGTTTAAACAGAATGATTTGAAAATGAGCAACATCCCAAATGTCAATGAAACCATTTACTGTAATTCAGCAAGATTAGCCTATTATGATGTAAAAAGTAAGCATCTTTTACCATATTTCAGTAATGACATCCTTCTTTGGAAATCTAATCTGTCAGGTAACAAGTACTCATGCCATATTAAATCCAGAGGGTGTGGTTCTTTATTGTTGCGAGGCAGCTCTCAGCCAGGGACAGTTGTGTACCACCAGCCCCTTTCCCCTTACTCAGCTCCCAGGAGGGCCCAGCCTGTAGACACAACCTTACACCCCAGCTGCTTTTACTTCACTGCCTCAGGCCATGTTAACTAAAGCATCAGAATATATATTTTCCTTTTGTGTATTCAGTAAGGTAAGTCTTTGCAACATCTAAATAACTGGAATAACATCTCGAGCTTGGTTATTTGGATAATGCAATGTTTAATTTGAGTTGTTTCACACAATGACTGACCATTTTATCAGAATTAATTTGTCAACACAAGTTCATTTCATGTATCCCTGTATGGGGACCTTAACGCTTGTGTGCACTATATTACTTAGCTTGTTATTTACATCAACTAGTTGTGTGCAAGTCAGTTTTTTAGGATAAATTCCGACTGATCTGGATTCGACTACTCGGGGTAATTCCACAAATGCTTCACAAAAACAATGTCACTGATAACCCTGCATTCACTGCTGGAGACTATGGGCTGATTCAGACAACCCTCGCCCCTAAAAGTGGCCCTAAAAAGTGGCTAATTATGACCCATATTTATGTTTAGTGTCAGGATCCGACCTCTGGTGGACGTCAAAAAGATGATGGACAGAAAGTAGGAAATTTGATGACGAAGTATAAAGAGGGACAAATGACGCATAAGGAGGATGGATAGATGAGTAAAACGTATATTAGCCCAAAACTAGATCTCTTCGTACATCCAACCAAGTAGTTTGGGTTTATTTACAAGGTTAACCAACTTGTTTCACAACCGTTTCCGGAGTCCTTTGCAAACAACCTATACTGCCCTCAAGGTATGAGGATGCGTTGGGCTCATTGATTGGTACACTTACACCAAATTAACAAACATTTTTTAATTGGAATGAGGGGTTCCCGTTCTGTCTGTTCCTCTTCTGTCTACATTTGAGCCCCTGACTGCTAGACAGTTCCATATGTGGGCCCAGTTGCCTGTAGCCAGAAACATAAACCCACTTCCCCCTAAGCTGTTGCCCCTGACTCCCAGCAGCAGGCCTCTGGACAGTTGCCTTTCGACCCAGTACAGCTATGCTAGCGATCTGCCCGACTCACAGGTGGAGCATTCCCTTTCTTGAAGGGGGGTTTTTCTGGTGTGAGTTGCGGCTTTGGTGGTACTGGCAACTGTCACTTAATGCCCTGAAATGTGATCCTGAAAGTTACACCCCCACTGGCTTTTGATAGGTTGCATTTTTAGTTTTCAAGATATGGGCTTGAATTATCTGCTTCTGCTAACAAGGAATCACCAGTAGTCAATGAATTGATCAATATCATTTGCACTTGTCAAGATAACATTGTTGGAATTGATTGATCAAACAAACCTGATTCAACTGCTGCACCATGCTGTCAATCGAGCTAATGGATTTTGGGATTTACCTGTTTGTAGACCAGGTTTCGAGGCTACCGCTAAGTCAGCTTTCTCCTTCTATTGTCTGTAGGGGCTTACAATTGTACGGGGGGGCTCATCCTCAGGTTTATCAGCAGTGAAGCGGAGTGTCAGATTAGATCTTGGTAGACAGTGGATGGGTTATATATCGCACTAGGCTATTCAGGAAAAAGGGATATTCTCCTGGAGGGCCACATCTTTCTGCGACTCTTGATAAGCCCATTGATTAGCTCCATACCATGTGGTTTACTTGTCTGTTTTAAACAATCAATAATATAAATAAGGGTTTTCCATGACTATTTGAATTTTACAGCTGAATTAAATATTTACTGAGCCCTAATTTTTACAGTTTTGTTGAATTATTCCTTTGAATTCAACATTCAATACGTATTGTTATATAATTGTATATATTTTCCATGGAGAACCCAAAAATATATTAAGTCGTACTCTTTTATCTCCGGTGTAGGATGCTTTCATATCCTACATTTATGTAATCAATCTGCTATGCTTCTTTCCCACCTCTTTTTGGTTTCTTGTATTTTAAGCGGATTCGCAAAGTATTCCCACTTGGGGAATCAGCTCACTCTGTAGTTCCGACTTTTACGTTCTGATGTAAGTGAAAGTAAAATCCTCTTAAGTCTCCCACTGTTTAATAAAAGGCTAAGGCAATGTAATAAGGTTGAAGATTAAACCATAATGCCACAAGAGCCAGTCTGCCTGCCACCCAGTATGAAGTCCACTCACTGTTTGGCAGATAAACCTGGCCACTGGTGTACTTAAAAGCATTGTGAGTAAACCCATGTGTGGGTATTTTTTTCCTCTTCTCAAAATAAATAAATTGGCATGCTGTTATCTGCATATCAGATTGTATGCAAGAACTGGTACTTAATATCTCAAGGAAAAAACATGTTTTGTCTGTTAATAGGTGATACAACCTAAGAAGAGAATACTGATATTGCCCTAATGCATTGACATCACTTTAAATGTCTACACTTGTAGTCATTTTGGACTGTCAAAGTCTGATATTCAACGGCCTAACTTCACAGATCAAAGTTCACCAATTTGCCTGGATTTATGTGGCAACTGAAAACAAATCTACCATGCCAATTTCATTGATATGATTTTGAAGCAATGCTGATTTCAAGGCCTTTAACATTGTTTCGGATACAATTACGACCCAGAATACATTTTACCTATCCTACAATGCAAACTGAAAACCCACCTGTGTCCTTTTTTACCTTGGCCATTAAATAAAAAACAAAAATAGTGCATACAGAGTTTAGCCCATTTGAATCTGATGCACCAGCACCTACAATAGTTTGGCTTATTTGTAGGCAATATACCTGCACTTTTTTCTTCTGTTTTTGAATTTGGTTTAATTTATGGTAATTGCACAAAAATTTCAACTAAATATAATGTAATGTTAAATGATTGCTCGACGGGAAAAACTGATCTTATTCTCTGGGAGATTTGTACAGAAAGTTGGTATTGGTGTTTTTCATGACCTTTTCCTTCAAACTTACAGATACATGCTTTTCTGCTGAATTATTCCAAGCCTTTGTGTGGCTGCTCACTTACTGTTTTATTAGATCGGGAGAGGAGATAGCTACTGTTCTGAACAAACTCTATAATTTAATAAAGGACCTTGGCCCTTAGGCAGAGAAAACCATGATTCTGTGCGTATGCCGGTTCACCAAGTTTAATTTAAGAAACACTATACAACAATTGTGTGTCTCACTCTACGAAGAATCATTCGTTGTAAAGAAATGAAGCGAAAACAAGTTTAAAAAAAGTTGGGTACTTGGAGAGCACAGACCTTCCCCAAGGACGTTTGCATTAGCAGAAAATAATTTGTCTAACCGGTCCAACATTTAATGAGTTCTTCCGTCGCCCAACCCACCCTTCCACCGAGTTTAATGAACATTGGACCAGTTATTTTTCCGTTATCCTGCTGATAAACGGAAACACCAAAAAAAAAACAGTCATCTGATTTTAGACACATAACAGTGTGCAGTCATCAGTGATGCAACAATTGTTTTCATTAATAGTTTTTAAAAGCCCCGAAACTCACCAGTGGTTTACACTTTGAGAACCGGTTAATGCATTGTTACTAAGCTCTTTCAACTTTCAATAAAATATGCATTATGTCCGGCAGGAATTTCCCATTAAGAGAAATTAAGATATTAATGCTCAGTGCTTTGTTTAGATTTTACGGATGTAACAGAAGGAGTGGTCCAGCAGTCGTTGGGCGGGTTAACCAAACACAGTACAGTGTGTCTGGGTGCAGAAGGGGAGTATATATTTTCACGGTGGTTACAGCACAGCTGACCACACAGTGAGAGAACAGAAGGGAACGACACAAACACAGTAACCAGATATGTACAGTCCTGAATGTGTGACAGCTTGGCATTTATCTTGTCTTTTTATGTCACTTGTATCACATTCAGTCAACAACTTCATACTGAATGGTTTTACCAAGCTTCATGTGTTTCATCAAAATGCTGCAGCAGAAAAATACAGATACCATTTATGAAGGAAACCAATTTCAGGAACCCTCTGGAACACAAAACAAGCAAGGAAATCCCTTTAGTCAGATAGTTTTCACTGAAATCACATTTCTGCAATCTTAGCCTTTCAAGACACAATACCTATCCAGGTACATCTTTCCTTAAATGGGAACCGGCAATTATTCATATTGTTAAATGCTTAAACAAAATATATTTTTGCCCTCTACTTGCTAAGGTTCTGATTCTTAAAACCGTGGTGAATGCAAAAACGTAATGTTCAGTTCTTGGTTGGTTTGACATAAAGTTAGATGATAAATAATGCTAATGAGAAGCTGTCCATGACTTACTATAGATGCAATCAGTCTTAGAGAGATGTCAGTGAGAATGAGGATTGACATTTTTTTATAAATTGAGTGACATTGAAGATCTTTAGGGTACTGGTAGAGTGATGCCCCTTTTCCACCAAACCGGTTCCAGGGCCAGTTCCGGGCTACATCCTGATTTAGCTCTGGTTCTTCCTATTTCCACCACAGCGGAGCTGGCTCTAAGCACTGAAAACCGGTTCTTAGCTGACCCCACTCGGCTGCCCGGCAAAAACCAAGAGCTTCAGGCTTACGTCGGAGGCGGGGGGCGGGATTAGCCTGATCAACAACAACAAAATGCCACAAATTCTGTTTAGCAACACACACGGGAGTTGGCCACCGCTGGATTCCACCGGACTCAAGCAACAAGCTAAAAAAAACTCAAAGACTACCGGGATCATTGTTGTTGTTGTCGATATGAGGGATTTTCGCGCTGTGTGGGTGTCATAAAAAGGCACGTAAACGTTTATGTGATGGTGCAAATAATGACGCAATGACGCTGCTTCACTCGAGCTCCACTCGGGGTCTGAGCGTTGGAAACACAAGTGATGCTACAGATAAGAACCGGTTCAGCACCAGAAAAGCAAAAGAACGGTTCTTGAACCGGATCCAGTTTGGCGGAAAAGGGACACGAGAGCTTTTATAGGAACCACTGAATCTTAATGGTCTAGTCTTTGCGTTAGGGTTATTTTAGTCTTCACTTCAGTTTCATTTGAATTCCAACTTAATTTAGGTTTCATTGTGATGCTTACCTTTAATGAGTGTTTATCCCCTTCTGGACAATCAGAAATGGCATCTGATCATTACTTGTCACTTGTTTAACAACTCTGAACCACTCAAGACTTTGTACTAAGGAGATCAATCTAAATAAGAAAAAGATATGTAGATACGCCATCTTTTGCCGTTAAGATGATACCATACTCTGTGCCACAGCCAATTAGCTTAGCATGGCATTAAGACTGGAAACATAGTAAACTGAAGAGAATGCCAACCTCGAAAATGTAATATGTTCTGCTTTGGACAATGATACACTCTTCTGCTAAGTTTCATGAAAATTGGCTCAGACGTTTTTTTTCCGGAATCCTTCTGACAATCAGGATACATACAAAAGAAACGAAAAAAACAACAACTTATTCGCAGAGTTACCAACTAGCCTGGCTCCATGAATCAATTAAGATGTTTTTCTTCAAAGTTGTCGTAGAGTAACATATTTGACTGAACTTGACTACACAGTGGCCATGCAGATGGTAGCTGCTCACTGCACGTCCATCCCTAGGTACCCACCCGTTCCTTGTTGTCTTAGGTTTACACGAATGATACCTCCCGGTTCGGCCCACAAGCCATGCACCATGCTTATTATTGTAATATCATGATTTCACGTGTGTGTGTGTGTGTGTGTGTGTGTGTGTGTGTGTGTGTGTGTGTGTGTGTGTGTGTGTGTGTGTGTGTGTGTGTGTGTGTGTGTGTGTGTGTGTGTGTGTGTGTGCGCGTGCGTGTGCGCTGCAGGCCGTCAGTGGGCTCCATTAGTTGAACAGTAGTCGGATCAACTCTGCTTGTCCAGCTGCTGAATCACCCCCCACCAGGCTCTCTCACACACACTTTTCGCACTCAGGCTTTCATTCCTGATCCTAAACAAACGTTAACCCTAGACTAACCCAAATGAAATCTGAGTCGTAGTCTTTTTTTTTTTTTTTTTCAGGATTGAGTCACTTTAGAAAAATGCCCTTACTTCAAATGTCTAACTGGTTTTCCCAAAGCCAGTTACCCTCTCCTCACACACACATACACAGTGGCTTTCAGGCTTTGTGTCCCATCTAAATGGATCTTCTCTCCCCCTCTTCTTACAGAGGCATGTCTACATAGGCTATGTCCGTCTGTCTCCCTCCCCTCCCTCTGTCCCTCCCTCCTGCCCTCTTTTCTTTTTCCGGGGTCCACAGTTTGACCCCAGTTGCCCTTGACACATGCATTTATATAGCTCTGGCCAATCAATACAGACTCATGTGGCCCCTTGTCAGATGTTTGGTCCGCTAATTGAAACCAACAACAACCCGCGGTGAGTGAGATTGAGCATTTTCTTGCATTCGTGTGCGTGTTGGATTGATGAATGAGGAGAATGGAGTATCTGATACATTCACATGGTGATCACCAAGTCATTCAGCTATTGTGAACGCGGTTTTTGCACGATTACCAAGAAAAATTGTTCCTCAATCATCAGTCTGGGAGAAAGATGAATGTGGGTTTAGAATTTTGGATATAAATAAGTGAGTGGCCATCCGTTTCTACCCAGGACGTTAATATTTAAAATCAGGGTACAAACCTATTGAGTTAATATAAGTAAAGCTTCATAATTTAGTTAAAACATGAGTGCTCTGTAGTTTGTTTTTCAGAACACATTTTTGAATGGGAGAGGTTTTGCCGTTTTGAGGTAGCTCTTTTTATGAATTGTTGTTCTTTCCTTTTTTGTCTGCTCATGGCTCAGTTTCAGCTGCAAACCATAGAAAAAGTTTTCTAACATACATTTTTTGTAAAATGTACCTCAAATAACTATAAAGCTGTATAAATCCCAAAGAAAAACCGGAATTCATGAGTTATTTAGTTAGATTTGACAGTTTATTGCCTTAAATGCCCTGGTATACTTTTATTATTCATGAATACAAGGTGCACATGACTGAATGATATAAGAGATCTCTTACACTAAAAGGACTTTAGCTCATGTTGGTTGTGCTGCATTAGGCAGCTGCACTTGTAAGCGAGTCTATTGACAAAAGAGGATGTAAATGGCCGATAAATAAAGAAGCTCTTAGCCTTTTTTTTTTAGCTTTTCTCTGTGTGACCAAGCAGGGGACAAGAGCATAGTGCATCTGTTGCTCAGGAGAAAAGCGCAACGCACGCTTTATACAATGTGGTGTATCAATTATTTCCCCCGACAGTATAGTAGGTTAGCGTGTCTTCAGAATTTAGACTTATGCAAAAATCTTCAACATTTTATTTCTTATCTTGAAAATATATCCTTGGTTGCGTTGAGCTAAGAAAAGGGGGTGGGGGGCTTCTTTCGAAGCTACTGTAATTAATCCCAAGCATCAGTCAGACTACTCATTAATAATGCATTTCTAAGCTGCAGTCCTGACACAGGGAGTGGATTCAAGTCTTTATTCAAAGATTCAGCAACAATGCCAGGCAACCCCTCGGAGCAAATCTGCTTCACCCGCAACCCTGGAACCAAAAACCAAGACATGTTTCAGCCTGGTTTAGGGTCTGAAACAATACGGGTAGCATGGCAATTAAAATACTGTTAGAAATAAATATATACCAGTCCATAATCCGTCTTTATAGCAAAGAATAAACAAATCAAAGGGAAATAAAATAAGGACCATTGTAGATTACAAAAAGGTGGAGAGAATATTCTGAGAAAAAATGTAGCATTTCAGAAATTAAAGAAATACGTCAACAGGAAAGAAAGCATAGGGATTAAATTGGTACATTTAAAACTAAGTTATAAGAAAAACAACTTGAATATTATTTTCAATTATAAAGTAAAAAAGTGAAAGTCACAAAAAACATATGGGTTCCATCACTTCAAAGGGTTAGATCAACCTTTTAACTCTACAAAGGACTCAAAAAAATATTAGCCCCAGGTACAAATTCTGTGGGAAGTGTTCCAATGCGACTGATGTATCATTATATATTACATAATTAGAATGTACATTATGCATATAAGCGGCATTTTATTGTTGTCAGGTTGATTCTGGTCAGAGCTTGTTATAACTTGTGTTAAGGTTATACTGTATTCTTTTGGTTCCGTTTGTCGGTTTCTACACAGGATAATAGGAAAACTACTGGCCAAAATTGTGTGCTGAACAGAGTTTGTTCTGACACAATTTTGTGTAAAATTTACTATTTTGGGCCCTCGCACATTTAATTTTAATGAAACTATCTGAGAAGTTTACATCGGGAATAATAGTAAGAACAATAACAACTATTAGACATTGGACAACCAAAGGGGCCCAAAATAGTAGTGGTAATTCACTCCAATGTGTGTGTGTTTGTGTGTCTTGATTCGCTGGGTCCACACTCTGTACAAAGAAGCTATTGCTTTACCAAAAGCACCTAGAAAAGGCGATTGAAATAATTAGATTTCCCTTTAAAGATGGCAGCATATGTCACTAGTGTTTGAGGGCACTGCTGTGGGCTGTGTGTGTACCTAAGAATTACCCTCCAGTCCATGTGGATCGGTTTGAGATCCTGTTTGTCTTTCGCCGGTCTGAGCACCGCCAAAACCATCTGGGCAGGCAGTGGGGTCTCTGTAGAGCGGCAGCGGTTTAGCTTTGATGGGATGTTTGCTTCCACAGCGGCCTCTCTCAGGTTTAGATACAGTCAACCGGACCTGACTTCTTATGCAGCCTTTTGTCCGCGGCGGTTTTTGTTTCTCTTCGGGGCAAGTTTGATGTTTCTTTTCTGTCCATTTCTGTTTTTCTGTCTTGTTTGAATTCCCTTTCCCTCTCACTCCTTTTTTTTCTCATTAACACACACACACACACACACACACACACACACACACACACACACACACACACACACACACACACACACACACACACACACACACTCCTTTGTATATCTTGCCCCCTTTAGTCCCCACTTTTTTACCCACCTCTCCCTTGGTTAAACCCTCCAGTTTGATCAATCATTGATGATCCCAGGTGTCCAAGACCTCAGGGGAAATTCTCCTTGGCCGCATCCCCCCCACACACACACATAGAAAAACACACACCTTCTGCACCCCTCTCACACCACCCCCCTCCTTTGCTTTTCAAGATCAGAGTAACTCGTTGGCCTTTCCCCAATCTCTTTCTCTCTCTTGCTGTTTCTTATCGCTCCCCACCCACTGGACATTGGAGAGCCGGCTTCACTTAAAGACCCAGTGGGGTTCCCTAAGCCATTAGCCGTATTAGTGTTGGGTCCATGCCCGTGCCCCTTCTCTCCAAACAAAGACCTCTCAAGGATTCGTAAAGCTCTTTGGTTGGCGTTTCCTGATTCATAGCCGCATTGGCGTTGGCACATTGTTTATGGTTGATTTGATTCATCTTGACTTCCATTTTGATATGACTGCAGCTGACCAATGACAATGTTGGTTATTGATAGAAAAAAGTGACAACTGACTGAAAAGGGTGACTTGATGTGATTAATGACATCCAGAAGGCTCTCTGTGCCTTCCCGCGGGTTTTATCGCATGCTTAACCTTTGGCAATGATTCCTTTGTCCCTAGATCACAATCACACACCTCAGGCCTTCAACAAAGCCGGGCTCCACTCATCAATCATCTTTGATTTTCTGCCAGAGATTCAGGTGCTGTTTACATGGGAACGAAACGGGTTGTATCAGCTACTTTTCTCTTTCGTATAGCGCGTTCGTTCACACAAGGCCATAACAGAACCACGGAAACGGACCCCTAAAACGCTAATGGTTCCCAAGGTGGATAGATCTGCCGACGGAACGCTCTGGGGGGGCCCTAACGGCTCCGTGTGTATGTCCTATACGATCATTTCCTGATAACGTTGAAGCCATAGCCCCGCCTCTCCCCACCTCTGCTGCTCACTGCTGTAGCATGGTCAGTAGCAGTAGCACTAGCTACTGCTACTGCTACTGACCATGCTACAGATGTTAGTGCAAAATCTACAGTTCCTCTACCACAACCATCAGCAAGGGCAACCGGGCAACCATAGCAACCATGCTCAGGGGGGGTCTTCTTCGCTGCTTTCGTGGCTGAAGTACAGCGCCACTTATAGGCCCGGCATATGTACTACAGCGTCTCCAGCGGGTCGAGCGGTCTCGTGTGAAGGGACACGTTTATTGAGCCGTATCCGTGTGAACGGAAGACTTTTTTTATATCGAATTCGGTTCGTTTTCGTTTGCGTTTCCGTTCCCGTGTAAATGGGGCCTCAGATAGAGTGGCGAAGTCACGCCCATCTACTTCCGGTCCATGGGACCTTATTTCGGAAAAATAATGTATTGAAGTCAATGGAGAGAGAAAACGTATCTTTCGATCCCGTTTGAATTGTGCCATGAATTACACGTATGATGATTGTCAATCTTAAAAAAATAATTTCCATGTCAAAAAAGTCACAGTTTGTCTTAAAACTGTTGAAATATAAGACTATGAAAAATATGCAACTAGAAAGACTACAAAACCCAGAGTCGCATAAGTGATGTCACAATTGTTTTCCTCCACTAAGAGATAGCTAAGATCAGCGCCATATAGATATAATCTATATATATTGCACTGGCTAAGATAACTTTGTGTGCTTAGTACCAGGTTGTTATCATACCAGCAATGGGTCTTGCTCATTCTTTCGCTTCCCGTCTGATGAAAGGACCAGGAGTGGCTGGATCAAGTTAGCTACCTAGCTAGTAGCTAGCACATTAGTTAGCATGACAGCCTCGTCATTTTCATTAGCCTTAATATGAAGTAACATTAAGTAACCCAAAATGTTAAACAGTAAGAGTTGTAGTCATATTTTGTGAACCCTTTGAAGAGTACTGTCACCGGTGTGATCATTCNTGTTACTTCATATTAAGGCTAATGAAAATGACGAGGCTGTCATGCTAACTAATGTGCTAGCTACTAGCTAGGTAGCTAACTTGATCCAGCCACTCCAGGGGGGTATACTACGAAGCAGGATGTTCTCTTAGCCGGCTAACTTCAGGGAAAACTCGGGCTTTCCGGTGTAGGTACCATATCTGCTCGGGGTACCATATCTGCTCGGGTGTATTTCCGTCGCATCCATCGTCCGTCATATCCGTCATAATGTACGGCAACTCACCTCCCTCTGCTCCCAGCGCTGGGACGGAGCGCCCTCCTCTGGTCAGCAGATGTCATTACATGCCATGTATCTTCCGCCTGAGCAAAAACAGCTTGTTATGTGTGGGGTCCCAAAACTGACACGGGAAATAGATTTAAAAGAAAGAAATAATAATAATAATAATAATAATAATAATAATAATAATATTAATAATAGGAACAGTGAAATACAATAGAAATGAATACTAATNGCACTAAGCACACAAACGGGAGAGACGAGAAACTGCGACACCGTTGGCAGAACATTTTATTTATGGTATTATTTCCACATATTTCTCTCCATTCTTCCTTCTGCCAACGGTGTCGCAGTTTCTCGTCTCTCCCGTTTGTGTGCTTAGTGCGTACGCATGGGTTAGAGTTTGCGTGGAGGACCGCACGTTTTCCCGTCAAGTTAGTATTTTATAAATCACAAACATTGCGTAGAAACTGCCGTACGCCATTTTTTTTGCGTATATCCCTTTATAAATGAGACCCCAGAAGTGGCTGGATCAAGTTAGCTACCTAGCTAGTAGCAAGCACGTTAGTTAGCATTACAGTCTTAGCCTTGTCATTTTTTTGTCATATTAGCCTTAACATGAAGTAACATCAAGTAACCCAAAATGTTAAACAGTAAGAGTTGTAGTCATATTTTGTGAACCCTTTGAAGAGTACTGTCACCGGTGTGATCATTCTATATTACACAATTTAAGCCCGGGGGAGAAATGCTAAAGCTCGCATCGGCGATCTTTTCTACTTCATGCTATCTGCACAAATTGTTGACATTAAACATTAAAAAGACCAGGCAGTTCAGAGAGATGACATTCTTCTGGACGTGTTTCATTGTGGTGATAGTGAGGGTAGTCAATCGTTTTGTTGACAAGACAGTAGTGACGGCCATCTTGATGACGTGTGTTGTTCTGCGAGACCAGAGATGTAGTTCATTGAGCGTTTCACACAAACAAATGTGTTACTTCACAGTTTTACGACACATTTTTTTTTTTTTACTTGCAAAATTATCTTTTAAATTGACAAACATCATATGTGTAATTTGTGGCACAATAAAAACGGGATCGAAAGAAAATCTTTCTCTCTCCATTGACTTCAATACATAATTTTTTCGAAATAAGGTTCCATGGAGGTCCACCGGAAGGGGAGGGACTTCGCCACTCTATTCTGGCGTAGTGTCTGGAAGCGGGGATTGTGTGTGTGTGTGTGTGTTCATTGCGTCCTACTCGTGTGTTCCTGAGCAAGATGGAGAGAGCACAGTCTATTAAGCATTTGACAATTGAAGACCTCCCACTCTAAAAGACCTGCTCAGATTGTCCTCTCTCCCAATCCCAGGAAGCCAAGAGCCGGGGGGGGACAATGGCGTGTCTCCGGGGGCCGTCCATTTTCTTTATAATTAAGCTGTCCGTCACACGGCTTGTTGACAGAAGGCCAGGATATCACTCCCACCTGCCTACACTCCATAGTGTGGGAGCTAAATGAGCCGCTGTCATTTTGAACCAAGAAAAAGAAAGAGGAAATTAATCAAAATATTGTGATTTTTAGTAGTAGTAGCATTTTGTAGTCTTCATTTTGCCTTGCAGTACACATTAGTGTTTCACTAGTCATTCAGAAGGGACGTTACACTGGGGTATAACATCCTGCTACAAGCTTCAAACTGAATGGACTTAGTTAGTGTGTTACTATTAATGTGTCACATAATAAAGATTCATGTGACTATATGACTTGCATTAATGCCTTTCCACAGTTTCCTATATGTTTGGCTAAATATGTGGTTTCTTTACTTTTTGATCTTATTTCAGCCTGATTTTTCATGAAACATTTTGGAAGGGAGTAGCATTCACCAAACATGAAACTCATTTTTGTTTGGAAATGGTTTAGAATCATTAGGCGGGTATAACTAATTATTTTAAACTTAAGTGCTCTGGAGAGCACAAATGGCTCAGAAAAATCCTGAAAGAAAGAAATAACATATACTCTTAAGGGATTTTGTTTTTGCAGTTCTGAAAATTAAAAATGTGTAAGTCATGGGAAGTAATATTTGTTTGACCTTGTGTAGTATTGCTTGATAGGGTCTGCGCTGAATTCTGGATCAACGTTGTTTTAGAATTTGTGTCTTCTTGTCACAATAATAAAAATCTAATCTAATCTAATTTGCATCGTTATCTTTGTTGGTTTGCCCACCACTTTCACTCAGAGTGAAATGTCCCAAATCTACTAGATTTATTGGTTTATTTGGATAACATAATCGTTTAGCATAACATTTGCAGACTATTTCTCTGTCGATTATCAATTAATGACCTAATCAATTCAGCCAACATGGTAAAACTGATAACATCAACATATTGACATTGTGACTTTGAGCATGTTGGTATGCTAACATTAGCATTCAGCTCAAAGCACTCCTGTGACTAGTTAAGCTTCATAGATTCATCTTACTCGACATTGTTTGACAGTGTGATCTGATTTCTATTCATTGCTCGTGACAATAACAACATCACTTTCTCCATTTTGTGAAAACGTATATTTCTTTGAGGAGTTGTACCTTATAAATCAGGTTATTTTTCTTTAGATGTCATTGAATCCGTTCAGTGTTACATGGTATCATTGTTTTCCGATAGCGTTATACCACTCCACTTGTGACACGTTCCTAGATCAACAAATCTAAATCAATTATATAGATTTCCTTTTACTTAGATAGCTGCTTCCAGCTGGCCTGAGTTTACATCCATGACAGCATTATAATTTAAAGTTGTTTAACCAGCCACTTCTAGCTTATGGATTATGGAGCACACTGGGATCAGGAAGTACCCTCCAGTAGCTATCCAATGAGCAAAAAGCCTGTAGGACTGTAGAGAGCGACCTGGAATGAAATGTGAATTAAGAACGCCTGTCACTGGTCTCTTTTAAGGGATTCAGTGGGATTATGTCTGCATGGGTGCCCTGGCTGCAGATGAAACACGTCTGGGATGAAAGGCAGTCTTTGCATGCATGCAAACTGAGTTGACCGGCCACGCCAGTGAGGTATAAAAGCCAAGCGTTGTTGTATTGTTGTATTGTTTTCTTGTGGTCAGGTAGCCATCAACAACCAACGAGTAGAAACAAATGCTGACACAGCGGAGAAGATGTTTTTCAAATATACCCACACCACGGAGACATTTATCTTAATACATCCCATTAGAACATGTTATCAGAGTTTTTTTCTGGGTTGACCCACATACAGAAAGACCTTAAAGGTTGTATACGCCCACACTAATACTTGCGTTTTCTTTGAACATACAGTGGGGCAAAAAAGTATTTAGTCAGCCACCAATTGTGCAAGTTCTCCCACTTAAAAAGATGAGAGGCCTGTAATTTTAATCCTAGGTATACCTCAACTATGAGAGACAAAATGAGAAAAAAAAATCCAGAAAATCACATTGTTTGATTTTTAAAGAATCTATTTGCAAATTATGGTGGAAAATATGTATTTGGTCAATAACAAAAGTTCATCTCAATACTTTGTTATACACCCTTTGTTGGCAATGACAGAGGTCAAACGTTTTCTGTAAGTCTTCACAAGGTTTTCACACACTGTTGCTGGTATTTTGGCCTTTGCAGAAAAACAGCCCCAAAGCATGATGTTTCCACCCCCATGTTTCACAGTAGGTATGGTGTTCTTTGGATGCAACTCAGCATTCTTTCTCCTCCAAACACGTCTAGTTGAGTTTATAGCAAAAAGTTCTATTTTGGTTTCATCTGACCATATGACATTCTCCCAATCCTCTTCTCGATCATCAAAATGCTCTCTAGCAAACTTCAGACGGGCCTGGACATGTACTGGNGTACTGGCTTAAGCAGGGGGACACGTCTGGCACTGCAGGATTTGAGTCCCTGGCGGCGTAGTGTGTTACTGATGGTAGCCTTTGTTACTTTGGTCCCAGCTCTCTGCTGGTCATTGACTAGGTCCCCCCGTGTGGTTCTGGGATTTTTGCTCACCATTCTTGTGATCATTTTGACCCCACGGGGTGAGATCTTGCGTGGAGCCCAAGATCGAGGGAGATTATCAGTGGTCTTTTATGTCTTCCATTTTCTAATAATTGCTCCCACAGTTGATTTCTTCACACCAAGCTGCTTACCTATTGCAGATTCAGTCTTCCCAGCCTGGTGCAGGTCTACAATTTTGTTTCTGGTGTCTCTTGGTGGCTCTTTGGTCTTGGCCATAGTGGAGTTTGGAGTGTGACTGTTTGAGGTTGTGGACAGGTGTCTTTTATACTGATAACAAGTTCAAACAGGTGCCATTAATACAGTTAACGAGTGGAGGACAGAGGAGGCTCTTAAAGAAGAAGTTACAGGTCTGTGAGAGCCAGAAATCTTGTTTGTTTG
>NW_011369945.1:14224674-14269781 GCF_000735185.1 Notothenia coriiceps | reverse complement strand
TCTTTTTTTCTCATTTTGTCTCTCATAGTTGAGGTATACCTAGGATGAGAATTACAGGCCTCTCTCATCTTTTTAAGTGGGAGAACTTGCACAATTGGTGGCTGACTAAATACTTTTTTGCCCCACTGTACATAACAGTCAGTGTGTTAGTAGAACAGACCCTAGCAACTGACTGCAAGCACAAATGGACACTACTTCAAAATACATAAAGCTTATAAGGACACGTTAACAAGTATTTCAATACAAAAAATCTAAATTTCATTATGTTCTGAACTCGTATTGGCGACATTAATCATTTCCCTAAGTCAATGTTAATCTTGAACCATAAGAACTTCGGCTAATATTAGCTTAATCACGTCCTTTCTGGCCATTTTCCTTCATCTTGAACCGTGAAAAAGATGGCTAATGCTAGCCAGACCACCTCACTTTTGCAGGAGTGTCTGGTAGTTGGAGGAGTCCAGAAAGTAAAATGTATTCCTAATCTGTACTAACGTTAGCAAGCTATGGTTAGCTAGCTTTCACTTTCATAGAGGATTTATTTAGCGTAGATTTTCTTACTTAGCAGAACAATGGGTCTTCCTGAACGTTTTTGGTGACTCAAAAGACTTAAAGGTCCCATGTCATGGCTATTTCTACTGATCATATTTCCATATTCCTAGAATAGATTTTCCAAAATCATATTGATTTCTCATACATCATCTCTGTATAGCATGTGTATTCACTCTCTGTCCTAAACGGCTTGTTGGAGCTCCTGTCCCCCCCCTCCCTGTGAGCCCAGTGTGGTCTGATTGGTCGGGACGTTGCGAGGCTCGTTGCTGCTCCGCCTGGGCTGCTGCGAGGAGCGGACATGTTTCCGGGTCGGCGATACAGCGAGAACAAGCGAAACTCATCCTGAGCACACACAAACACTCACAGCCGAAGTAAAAACAATAAGTGTGGCTTGATATTGAGTAAGAAAAGATTGCGGAGAGCATTTCTCCGCGATCCCAACTCGTCTATTACCAGTGTTCAGGGAGCTCTAGGCAAGTCTATGGGACTCCCTGTTATTTAGCCAAATAAAATAAAGTTTTATTTATATAGCACATTTTTAAAATGATTTTTGGTCGAGCCAAAGTGCTGTACATATAATACAAATACTTTACAATAAGGACACTTTACAACAAATACAACAGCACAGTTTGTGCAGAATATCAGTATGAGAAAACTACACCCTCTGTCCTTAGACCCTCACATCGTACAAGGAAAAACGTCCAGAGAAAACCCACAGTTTAAAGGGAAAAATGGGAGAAACCTCAGGGAGAGCAACAGAGGAGGGATCCCTCTCCCAGGACTGACAGACGTGCAATAGATGCCGTGTGTAAATCGAAGAGATAATACATTTTACAGCGTAGGTAGACCAAATGTTTGGAAATGCATGTGTCTATAATAAGAAGATGAATCCACGAGGATGTCAACAGTCCTGTGGGAGCCATCAGGGAAGTAGTATGGTGAGAGTCAGGCAGGACCGCAGAGACAGGTTCAGCCACGACTCGAAGTCCAGGACTCAGATCCAGAACTCAGGATAGAGGATCCAGGACACACGACCACAGCAAACAGAGGTGGAGAGGCACACACATGGAGAAAGGTCCCCACTGGAACCTTAATTGGAATTGGTGAGAGGAAAGAGGTACGCTGTGACTACGGTCATAACACTCCCCGGCCGGAATAGGCCTCTCTGCAACCTGTTGCCCTCTAATACAAGAGTTCCCAACCTTTTTTTCCCAAGAGCCCCCCCAAATGACTCCTGTTAGAAGTTGCGCCCCCCCCCCCCACACACACACACACACACACACAAGGGGGGGAGGGGGCACAACAGCGGTAATAAAGTTAAGTCTCTAAACGTCTCTAAAATGCTGCAACTGCTGTCACAAACTGGATGAATGTGAAGTATGTTGTTAAAGGAGGATGAAGGCGTAATTAAGGAGCACTATTGGAGTGACTTTGATGGTTATTGGACTTAGGATTCATTCATTTGGATTCCCGCTGTATGAAGAAATTAAAGGACGGCACAGGTGGAAACAATTCTCAAAGGGATTACTGTTTAAAACACATGCTCAAAGTAAGCCGGATTTTGCCGATGTGTTTCTGTGGATTCAAAAGTCGTAAATAATCTACAAAATGGAGGAGACCGATCTGTTCCGAGCAACTGTGACAAATAATCCAACTGAAACCGGCATGGACAATGACTATGTTTTAAAAATGCGCTTATCCAGAAAAGCCTGGTTTGGACACTTTACGGGCAGAAGAAACATTTCTATTAAAGAAAGAATTATACATTTGTCTTTTTATGCCTTTATTAGCTACCAACTTGAATTTTTATTCAAATTAATTAATCAATTATTTTTTATATTTTATTGTAATGTAGAGACCTTTTAGTGACTATCATGTATTGCTTTAAAATTATATGTAAAAAAAAAAGTCTAAATATGATATTTGGCCTCAAATCATCTGAGGCCTTGCGCCCCCCCTGCGATCTTTGGCTCCCCCCAAGGGGGGCGCGCCCCCCAGGTTGGGAACCACTGATCTAATAGAACCTTGAGAGGTCAGAGAGGGGAAAGGTTTGGATAAAGAGAAAATAGAATGAGTAGATTACAGGAGTAGAGAGTATGAGAAGTAGAGAGAGAATAGATTTAGAAGAATGAGAAGTAGTTATAACCTTAGTTTTAAATATAAGATCCAAGCTTTTAGGATTTAAGTGAAAGAGCAAGAACCAAAATGTAGGTGAAGAGGCACAGCGTGTCTACGTCAATGCACTCTTAGTAGATTATTCTATCAACTGTTAGCTTTATTAAAAGAAGGGATCCTGGTGTGTGAGGTGCTCCGCGGATTGGTCCATTTCGGCCAATCCGGTAATTTGTTGTTGATTTGGGTATTCACACGTCACAGAACCCAGGAAGAAAACAATGGAAAATGAAAACGTTTACGTTTTCGTAAATGTCCTAAACATTTTGTAGTATCACCATAGTTTGTATTAGCTTACTCGTAAAATGAAGCCTAACCACATTTCAGTTTGACTTTAATCAGATGCATGGTTTGGTCTAACCACAAGAGTTTATTTTTCTTAATGGAGGAATGATGTAATGATATAATGCCTCAGCGGTTATCACTACCAGTCGTGCAGGGACAACAGCCGCAAAGAATCCCTGACCAAACATTTCGAAAATGCGTGGTATCCAGATAGGCGCCTGAGACACTAGGCACGGTGGACAGAGGGGGTGGGGGGAAAGAAGCAGAGACAGGCGAGAGGATTTGTTGAGACAGAAGGAGACGCAGGACTGCCTCCACTTACCATGTTATGAGTCAAAGGTTCGCCAGGGGTCACGAGCTGCAAACTCATTCATGAATAAAACAAATCATGTTCTCAGATTCTTGTTCCAAACTCAAAACCGCCAGCAATACGTTCCTCTGGGAATGCATGTTTTTTTTTAGGCTTATCCTGAGACTTTGAGAAGGCATACTGCGTGTTTCATAACCACAGCACTTATTAAACTGGAGGGTAGGCAGAAAGCAGACCAGATTTTCTAGCCTCAGCCAAGTAATATTAACAATAATACTCTGGTTCACGATCTGGTCTTCTGCCTGGAAGCGCCACTTTTTTCGACTGTCTAATCCAATAACAGAGCAGAAAATCAGGCTTGATCCTCTCTCTGAATCATAAAATGTGCTTGCCCAAAAAAAAAAAAACGTGCTAAGAAGCATCTTTGGCCGTCACAAGGGACAGAGGGTTTGCACAAGCGTTGTTAGACCACTGACAGTGTGACAAGCTGATTAAAATGCCCGCAGACTGGGAGAGCTAGACCTCCGCTCTCTATTCACTCAACCCAGGCACGTCGCCACGACAACGAAGGACGACAAAGGACTTTCTTAGGCTATTGAGTACTGTGAAAGAAGAGGCGGCCGTGTGTGTGTGTGTGACTTGGACTGGAGATGTGGCTGTACAAGCCGTAGGTGGTAATGTATGCAGACCATCCGCAAACAAATGAATACGCATGCACGTCCCACTGCCACCTCCTTAGCATTCTGCCACACAATGACCATACCAGCGTCCTCCATGACGTGATGCTTCACCCGAGCATATGGCCCGGGACAAATTCAAACCCCAAACTGGCCACAGACAAGCTTTTTAAGCCTTCTTTGTCTTTTTTTTTTTAAAATACTAATGCCTTTGTCTGTTAACTTTTCCAGTTTTTTTGTGAAAACGAACAATCCCTTTTTAAAAGGCCAAAATCACAGAGCGAAGCATCAACAGACCACGTGTTTGCTACATGTAAAAATTGATGTCTTTCCAAAGGAGTCTGATGGATTGAAAAGCCTATCACACAAGATAAAACAGTGAATATAGTCTTGTTGTAACTCTCACTTACTTCTGATACAGATTTTTTGTGGCTAAAATATTTGAATTTTTACCCCCCCATCCACTAGTACTTTGCTTTGTGCTAGTAGTCCTGTTTGTTTCTATACATTTGCGGAACGTCAACTCCCATTTACTTTAGGGAATACAGTAATTTATAAAAAAAATCCCCATTGAAAAGTCCTAACTATCCCTTTAAGACAATACTACTAGCCTTTGTTTTGGCCATTTCTGGATTTCTTGATTTTCTTTTCAGGTTTGTGGGAAGTTTTTTCTTAATTGTTAGCTTTCCTGGCCAGAATTGGATGAGAGGATTAAATATGAAGCAACAGTTAGCATCAATGTTGAAAAACAGGGGAGAAGGAACATGACTTTGTCAAAATGTAAGAAGATCAGTCTATTGGCACCTCTCAAGCTCACTGAGAATATAAATGCTGATATTTTTCTATCTTGTGTTTATATGATTTTCGTATTCCTTTCATGCACCACTTTGTCTATTGCACTCTCTT
The DNA here is from genome assembly GCF_000735185.1 of Notothenia coriiceps. Taxonomy (NCBI): domain Eukaryota; kingdom Metazoa; phylum Chordata; class Actinopteri; order Perciformes; family Nototheniidae; genus Notothenia; species Notothenia coriiceps. The sequence goes on along the minus strand of NW_011369945.1, from coordinate 14,264,882 downwards.
AATGCACTATGTTGTGACTTTTTTTATTTTACATTAGGTAGATTGTAGGTTGTATTGTACGAGAGTCAGTGGACCTACGATTTGTATTGCCTAAATATTTCTGTAGACAAATGCAGCCTCTGAATCATTCTCGGGTGCAGTGAAGTCAAGGAAGTCATTGTGCTTGAAGCTTTAAATGTAACAGGCACTGTACTCTTATTTCTTTTAAAAACGTTTTTGCTTGGTCATCCATTCCTCCATTTTTCTCACGTTGTCACTCATTGTGTTACTCTCCTACGGGAGTCCAGAGAGCTGAGGTCTGTAATTGTGGCAGGATTTGTTGGCTGCTGCCTGCGCTGCTGTGTGCGCTCCATCCCTGTCAGCAGAGGCCTCTCTAAGGATCTGACCACCGGCACTGTACACTCTCTGTATACCCACTCTCTGCATTTTTAGATTTTTAACACACATGCTTATTAAGTTGCCATATTTTACCGCACTCCAGGGCCAGATGGGTCCCACAGCCGTTTGCCTGACCCCGGTTAAGAAGTTAAATTAGGCATCAGATGCTTTGGTCAGTCCATGCCCTGGCTGTTCTTTGATCCTTGAGCCTGTTGAGTGTTGAGCTGAAGCATTACAGCACACTTTTCTTCTCCCTCCCTCTCAGTCAAGGTCAAAAGGTCAAATGACCTTGGAGCCAGATACTCAGAGAAACAAGTTCAACCTTTTTGAAAATACGCTTTTCAAAAAGTGTCTTAGATAACCACTCATGCCAAATTAAAAAAAGTAAAGTATGTTTGTATGTAGCATTATAATATATAGTAGATTATCAATCCATATAATCTTAATTCACTATGGTAACCTCATGGCAAAATTAGTAGGATGTTAATACAAGAAGCCCCAACGTGTTCAATTAAATAATTATTTGAATTAAATAAAACTCTTTGTTCTTTGTTCCTTCTGCCCTATTTAATTATTTAATTTTGAATAATTTCATAAAAAACAAAACAAAAAATTATGAAGTTGCAGTATCATGCCATTTTTATTTATTCATAAATATGCCATTATCAAATAAATATGATACATTTATGAATAACATACAAAAAAACAATACATTGTTTAATAATTGTATTGAAAAAAAAATTGTTTAAAAAAAATACCCATCGGCCTATTTATGACGTTTTGGCATATCATGTCATTTTACTCTTTCTGCATCTTACTAGATATGGCATTATGGAATAAATCTGATATCATATATGTATGAATAAAATAAACAAAAAAACAATACATTGTGAAATGATTTAATACAATTTATTGAAATCATTGTAATAAAATGTTTTATGATTCTGGTTACTTTTTTCCGAGGTCACAACATTTAAAAGGTTACTTCTCATAATGCAACGTTTCACAATGGCTTTTTTAAAAGAATATTACATTTTGAAGAGTTTCGTAAATAATAATAAGTAACAATTTAAAAAAAAATGGCATATTTATGAAGTTGTTTCAGTATCATGGGCTTTTTTATTCATAAATATTACATTATAAAACCAATATGATAAAAACAATACATTGAAAAACAATATAATAAATAAATCAAACTCATAGTTATGGAAACAATAGTTTGAAGTAAAAACTAATATTTTTTGTTTGTTTTTGAGGTCATTGAATTTAAACTTTCTATTTCATAATGCCGTCTATTTAATTATTTAATTTGTTTCCATTAAAAGAAAACAAAACCTGGCATATTATGAATAATCATCAATAACAGATTACAGCACATGAAGCTCAAATAGTTTTACAGTTGATCTGAGGTCGTGTGTGTCGTGCTGCCTAAAGCAGCTCAGCTCAACACCTGCTTTTCCCAGGGAGAGCTAACTGTCTCCAGAGTAAAAAGATCCTGTCATAAAACCGTCCGACCGAGTCTGGGTGTGTGCACATGAAAAAGTGTGTTGTAGATGTGTGTGTGTGTGGATTCTCTTTCCAAGGGAAGTGGCTTTTATCCTGTGTCCGTTCAGCACAGCCTCTTGGTGGAGGAGCTGTGAAAGGGACACTATTCCCTCCAGCAGCAGACAGAGAGCCCCTTCAGCACACCGGAGGGGCCCGGAGAGAGAGACCCTCTGTGTCTGCATGTGAACTGAGGGGAGAGAGATGGCCATTGACCCCAGAGAAGGTGACGGAAGTGGAAAGGGGCCAAGCATGTGTACATCTGCCTCTGATAATATTAGCGCTTTCACTGATCTAACTGTCTAAGTAGGGACACACAAGCAACGGCTAACTGTATTTCGATTATTCTTAAATTATGCAAAGGGCGTGATCACGGCCCCAGTTTGAATTTGATGTAAATCTGGGTGGGAAAGCAGGTGTTTTTTTGTCCTTGAATTTTAACCTTTATTTTTCATTCACTACTACTCCAATAAGGAAGCAGAATTGAACACATGGTTAGCGTTGGGAAAGCAAAAAAAAACAATTTGGTTAGACTGAGGAATAGTAAAATGCTGCTATATATATGAATAGTAATGTAAGTAGGAATGTAAGTAGTCAGTTTGAAATCAGAAGGCAACAGCCGTCTCAAACACATACCTAACCCCTTTCAACTGTACTTTATTTCTCACTTTAGTTGAGAAACACATCTGACTGCTCTGAGTGTCTAATATTGCTGTGGCATGAAGTTACAGAATATTCTATTGTGAATCACTAAAGCTGCATTCACATGAAACACGGTAAAACTGCTCTGGATGACTTTTCCGTTGTGTTTCTAAGGAGAAAGTGGTCCTGCCTAACTTGGCATAAGTGCTGCCCTTGGTGTACTGTGTACCACTCAACATTGGTGAATAACGCCTTGCAACTTTGTCCAATGCATGACAGCACGCTAAAGCTGGATTTATAGTTGGTGCAAATGGTTGACAGGATTCCAGCTATAGATATCTACGGCAACTTAAGGTTTAGCTTTAGACCTCCCCTGTTGATGTCACTGATATATTTACCAGATAGATGCAATTTTCTGGATTAGTGATAATTTACTGCCACAGAAAGCCAGACACGACTGGTTCAATTTTTTTTTTCAATTTGGCTTTATTTTGTCTCAGTACTCGCATACATTAAAACTAAATGTGTCCTCTGCATTTAACCCAGCCGCAGCGCCCGGGGACCAAATCTGGTTCCAAATTCCGTCTACAACGTTTTACAACCTGAAGATACAAAACACATATTTCTGTTATAACAACAATACTTTTAATACCATAGCCGTAACAGTAGGCCTAACAGTGTAATACTTGTTACAGATACAGTAAACAGTATTTAAATAAATGAAGAACAACAAATAAATGAACGAACTGTATGCCAATAATTGCCTTAGCCCCAGATGTTCCCACATTACTCCTATTATTTTCACTATTCGGATAAAATTGAAAAACTAATATAAAAAAACAATTCGGTTGCTTGCTTTTAACTATTTTCCAAGCAAAGTAAGTGCACGATTTTATAATGTGTAACGTTACTGTTTAAACGGCGGGTAAAGCAGCTTCATCATGGCAACTTGACAACAGCTAAGCTAAGCTAGGCTACTACTTACAGCATCCAGGTGACTTTTCAGAGTTGTTGTGCCACCGTGATAGGCCAGTTTCTTGTCGCATATTTGGCACACTGCCTTCTTCTTACCGTCGTCCAATTTAAAATGCTCCCACACAGCTGAAGTCTTCGGCATTTTGTGTTCAGGTGTGTGAAACGAGGTGAACCGAGGTGAAGCGTGCCGTTTGCATTCGTGACTGTGAGTGAACACGATGTCAGGAGGAGCACAGGCTGAGATTGTATATATTTCCACATTTTAACAGTGCGATTCAAAAGTATAAATATAGTATAAGAATATGGCAATTCGCCTTTATTGATACAGTAGCATACATTTAGGAAAAAAAACGAATATCCGAATAATGAAATTGAAACCCGAATAGTTGGCCAACGAACGAATATTCGGGTACAGCCCTAAAAGGTTCCAAGAAGGGCGTTTCCGTCTTTCTTAAAAATGTGTCGTCAACTAAACTCCTATCAGTTTCATGAACGTCACCCAAACATATGCCAACTCTTTCCATTCCCTACTTTAAATTAAATTTAGTTGTTTACTGGCAAACGTTTGTGTCTGTTCTGTATCTCCTTACCTCCCTGCGGGCGGTTATTGCTGATCTCAAACAGACACTTTCAGTAGTCTTTCTACTGTATTCTCAATAGGATCCACAGATGCCAGTGCTGCAGAGTCGGGGCCCGGGGCGAGACCCAGTCAACCCAGCAGAACATAACAATGGAGAGCAATGCTCCATGGCTCTGGGCCCAATGTTCCCCACTGTCCCTGAGCTGCTGACCCCACATATTTTATGGGGTCTTAGGCGTTCCAGTGGGCTGTCACGGCTCATTAAGTGCTATATAAATGAACTTGCACAGCAGACTCTCTCAGTGATTAATAAATGTGGACAGAGAGAGAAAGCGGGACGGATAGAAATGGTTGGGGCAAAAGTTCACTGAGGAGAACACATTCTGAGGAGTTAATATTCTATAAATACACTTGGCACACACAGTATAAATGTATCTACTGCTGTTGATTGGGATGGGTAGGTCACCCTGCCATCAGCAGCTAAAAGAATGTAAATATTCTAGGTTTAAGTGGGGAGTTCTAGTCAAGGTCCAGTTTCAGAGACCAGCAAGTTCTAAGTTTCTAAAAAAATAACTCCGAGGGATATCACCAGAAGCAAGACTTGGTACCAAGTTGATGCCAACATAATGAAAACTTGACGTTACTCCTTTTTCTACACTACTGCAGGTAATGTAATGTCTGGTATTACTGTTAAGACTCCAGAATAATATTGTCAGGACCTCGACACAACCTGATGAAACCAAATGCATGACCCAGAGACAACGTCTTGAATGTAATAAAAAAAGTGTATTTATTTTAACAGATCAGGTAATCCCTCTTAACAGAGTAGGTAGTGTAAATAACAAAAAGCGCTCACAAGGAGGAAAAAACTAGCGTAACAAAAAACTTAAGCCTAACAAAATAAACAAACAAAACCTGACATGAGTGAAAAGCGATCCTTTCAGAGCTGAGGCTTGGCACGACCATTCGGGGAAACAAACACGACGAACTGACACAGGACAGGGGAGAGACAGGACTATTTAAGCGTCAGGTGAGTGGGAACAGGTGGATACAATCAGGGGCGGGGCAGACACTGATGATGGCAGGAAAAAACACAAAAGGGGAGGAAGAAAACGGGGCCGGAAATGAAAGACAAGAGTAAGTAAGTAAAACATAAAACAGGAAATGACAGACAAAATACATAAACATAACTAACACATTTGACGAGACACAACAAATATGGTACCATCTTCCAGTTGATATAAGAACATGGTTTTTGAGATGCAGTAACATTTTTACCTTCTACTTTTTTTACAAGATTCATTTTAGTTGCTGCAAATAAACAGTTTTGGCAGCAACTAAAATGTATACTAAAATATATTTATACCATTATCAATACAGTATAAAAAGGGCAACAAAGGATTGTTTTGTTAGTACAATAGCATAATGTCACTGGTATTGGTATGTTTCTGCTAGTGTCCATGGGAATATGGCTCCATAGTTTCTTTGAGACCACCCGTTCCCCTCCCCATTTCAGTTGACAGCCTAATGGTCTACTAGAGGTTATTTATAGCTTGTTGGACTGTGCCCCATCGTCGAACTTGCTGCATACCAGACACAACTGAGGAACTCTGCGATTGTTGGTGAACAGCATGAGAGGAGACCCCTCTCTGAAGGGTGGTGGTGGTATTTGTATTACTACCTAACACTTCCACAGTAGGAGTAAACTTGATGATTAACTTTAAACATTAGGATACAGGCATTTGCGAATGAATTTGCGAATGAATAAAGATTGCAGATTTGTGCTCATTGTTGGCTGAAAGGCACAAAAAGATGCCTTGTGTATTTACGCCAATGGGAATCCATAAATGTCCTCCACTCACAGTTAAATAGATGATTATAGAAAGAGCTATCTAAGTGTAAGAGGGGTAATTTAGTTGATAAATGAAGTGGAAATGCTTAATAGGTCTCGGTTATGGAAAATAAATATCTTATTTTGGCTTTTTCATTACCACAGCTACAATTATTATGCTTCTGTTCCTCCCCTCCATCTCCCACCACAGTCATGAAGTCTGTTCTCATGTTAGCTCATAGGAAACCATCATTGCTGTTTTGTAAGAGGAAGTTCCCATGGTGATGGGGTCGTCACGCGCTATAAATATGTCTGCTGTGGCATGTTGGCCGGTCAAAGAGCAGGTGAGGACGCTGCTCAGAGGAGCAGTGAGAATTTGTCTTGAATTGTTCCCAGGCTCTCTGTTACAGAGGCTTGACGAGGCAGAAAAGATCCAGCTTAAAAAAAATTAGTTAGTGTTAGGTACCTGACAAACAAATTGTTTTGGAGTTGTGATTGAAGGACATTCCTGAATTGAAGATGATGAGCTTGAAGTGTAAAATTATTTCTTTCTATTCAGCTGTGAAACAAAAAAAAACACCAATTTAATTGATCTAACGCTGCTGTCCAAAGGTTCTTAGGCTGCAGCCACTCGGAGACGATACGGGTCGTATCCGCTACAGTTCTCTATCATATAGACGGTTCGGCCACAAGAGGCTGACAGGGAAATGCAGAAACGATAACGATAGCGGGTCCCAAGGTGGGTAGATCTGCAGACGCAACGCTCTGGGGGGTCAAACGGCTCCGTGTGTACGGCCCTATACGATCATTTCCTGATAACGATGACGCAATAGCCCCGCCTCTCCCCACCTCTACTGCTCCCTCCCGCGTCATTGCTGATGTGTTTCGCCAACAACAGTGTTCCGAGTGTTTCGAGCCAGGCCCCGGTATCTCGCAGGACAGTGCACCCAGCAGGAGCCTCCAGCAGACCCCCCCGCACCGTTCCCTCGTCCCTTGGAAGAGGCGGAGAGGTGGATGTTTTTCATCTGCTGGTGGACTACCGGGGAGAACGTCCTGCTCGAGAGCCAGGCTCAGAGTTAGTGGCAATGGGTGAGGTGCACCTGCCTTTTACAGCAGGAGCACACGCTCGCCTTGGGGAGGGAGACAAAGAGAAACGGCAGCCGCCGAAACAGCCAGAGCCCTGCCTCTCCCCACCTCTGCTGTTGTGCTTCGCCAACAACAACAATGGCAGATCACAGGGTTGCTTTTGTGCTCCAGACGCTACTGACCATGCTACAGATGTTTGTGCAAAATCTACAGCTCCTCTACCACAACCATCAGTAACAAGTGGACATGGAGAACTACATGCACTACATGTTGCTAAATCCACCGCAGAGAATAAACAGAAGGGCAACCATGCTCGGGGGTCTTATTCACTGCTTTTGGTTTGTTTTGTGGCGGAAATACAGCGCCACTTAAAGGCCCGGCATATGTACTACAGCGTCTCCAGCGGGTCGAGCTGTCTCGTGTGGATGGACACGTTTCTGGTGCCGATTGCGTATGGACGGAAGACTTTTTTGATATCGAATTCGGTTTGTTTTCGTTATCGTCTCCGTGTGGCTAGGGTCTNTTGACAGTGCCATGTTTTGGCCTTATCATTAAATGTAATGTAATTTAATGTTATTCATAAGGGACCCGAGCGAGAGGTCGCGAGATTGATTACTAATAAAATACATTTCTTTGTGTGTATAAAAAAAATTGATTATTTTCTTAATTAATAACTTTAAAAAAGTTGTTTCGTATTAATTATCTACGGATTTACATAGATATTTCAAGTGGGCGCGCTCAGTCATCCTGTATAACTTTCCCCGCAACGAGGCGTTGCGCAAAGTGCAGGCCATACCAACACCCTGTCGACAGGGGCGTCGCAGCTCTCTGGCCACTGTTATTTTGGGTCGCCGGGCTGAAAAGTTTGGGAACCCCTGCCCTAAACCCTCCAGTGGACTGTACACCAGTATCTGGCACCGTTCTTTATGGGGAATACGCAAAACGTCTTTTAAAACTACAACTCCCAGTAGGCGACGCTGCCATAGATGGACATGGTTGCACTGCGGAGGGGCGACCCAGTTCCCGTCATGCAAAACACGTGGGTTGCATTCCTGTGTCTCAAAATGGTGGAATGAGCTCCCCATTGAAATCAGCGACGCAGGATGCTTACACAATCTTCCCGACGCACTCAACTGAAAAACTCATCTTCGTTTAGACTCCCTCGAGCGATCTAAAATTTACTACAGCAGCTTATCTTATCTAATAAGGGGCCTGGCTTTTTAATTGCCCTAGTTGGTGCACTTTGAATGTTTTGGTCTTGGCTCTATGAAACTGATGACCTTATATGTTTCTGTTTCTTAAAGCGTTGTATCTTCCTGGTCGTGAATGCACTTATTGTAAGTCGCTGTTCGGTTTTTTTTTTTTTTTTTCGTAAAGCGTCAGCCTAAATGCAACTTTGTAATGCTAATTAAAGGGTAATGCTTGCAAACACAAATATCGGTAGCCAGCGTCCCTGAACAAGTACAAGTAGTGTTTTTTTTTTGTTATAATATTAACAAGCATTAGAAATGCCATTTATAAACAGTCATTAAAAGCACACACAATCTAACCTGCATTGCATTTACTTAAATGTGTAATAACGGTTCTTTAACAGTAGGTGGTTTGGGTTAAAAGCTGTCAAGTTTACATTAGTTACAAAATAAAAAGTTACTGCTGTTTGTGGTTTAGTTTAGCGGTATATTTAGTTATTCGTTCTTGATATTTGTAACAAAAGCGATGGAAAAAACCCACGAGCAACCGAAAGATGGTTTCTACATGCCAGCTGCGCTCTTAGTTGTTATAAAAACCATAATATCACAACAAACATATTACTCATAACTTTTTGTGAATTCCAAACTGAGACGGCCTAAAGAATAGCCTTTCCGGATCTATTCTGAGCCCCGGATCTTCTGTGGATAAATAAAAATAAAGAATGACGCAGATGTTTCGAAATATTTTATCGCAGTGACCTTTTTATTACATTCATTCTCATGTGATGACTTGTCAGAGGTAAGCAAGCCCCCCAACTGCTGGTAAGTGTGCTTTGTTCTTTTTACGAACGTTTGTTTTCTTCATTGGAATGCAGTTTGAGGTCAACCATCACAGGCTTGCGCTGAATTCACGGCGGTTTGTCAAACAGGACATGGTTGTAAGTCCTAACAATAGCTTGGCGGTATTCTGGGTATTGTAGTGTCTTCTGCCATCCTTACTCGAAAAAATATTTGCTTTAGTCTACCTATATATATTTTTTTAAGGCGGAAAATACCAAAAGCATTGCCACACATTTAAACCATCAATGTTGTGTGTATTTAACAAGCGATGTAGTGTTGCGTGTTTCTGGTGTTTTAGTCGGATGAGTAGTGCGGATATCACTGGATAATCAGAATCAATCTACAGTAAAGGGGCAATATTACTTCACGGTGTTCGTGAACACGGTTCTTCTGTTATCCAATGGCAATGGACGTTTCACAATTAGCCTTTTAAGGCAGCCGACACAAACGAATGCCGTGCTCGTGCTTTGCACTGAGCGTCAATTCCGCCGCAGATGGGATATCAGGTTTCGTGCATGCAATAGTTGAAGCTATTTTGCGGTCCCTTTTGAACGCTGAAGGAGCCTCGGAGCGTACAACTGCCGCGCCACGGGACCCTGCACAAACGTCGCTCCTGGACGATTATGGAGTGAGAGTGTATTGAAAAAACATGTACACTCTTGAAAAGTAGGTTTGGTGTTGAGAGCAAACTTTGTCTTTTATTTGAGAATCAGTTCAGTATTGTGCCAAGAGCTTTTTTGTTGCTGGCTTCAGGTGTTTTTGAGCGACGTCTTGAAATGGTGCTTTCTTTCACCAAGTTGCAGACTGTTGTGGCCGCCGCTATTTATGTTCCATTGCACTGGGCTCTAGCTTCTCTGTTATTCACACAGTGATGCACAGCCAGTTATGCCCAAAACGGAAGCTCTCATACCCTTCGTTAGCTTCTAGCAGCTATATATGAAAGACTACCTCTTATTAGCATAAAATGTTTATGATGGATTTCAGTATAATTTCAATGAGTGACACAGAGACATTGGATTACACCTTCAGCAGTGTTTATATGGCGTTTAATGCCCATTGAACAGCAATTTATTGATCAGAAAACAGCAAAGCCTAGTTTGTGTGTTGTTTTGGTTTCGCCTTCGCTGCCGGGTCTTGGTCGCACAGTGAGGTACTGATACTTGGAGAGGGACTTAATACCATTGGAATATGTGGAATCTTGTTTGGTGCAGATCCGATGAAAGTATAACATATTTCACCGTGAGTTATGTGCTCAAGTGCGTTAGCACTCTTTCGCTTAGTGCTTTCAGAGGCTTGGTGTTAGAGTGTGTTTTGTTTTGGTAAAAATGGTTCTATCGTCAGTTGAGTCTTTTTCCCGTTAAGTGGTTATGACACAGTAATTGTTGTTTAAATGTTAAGAAACACAAGTTTCGTGAAAAAAAGCCCTGCGGGGGCTATGGGCTTAACAGGTTAATGTACCAGCACTCATTTTTAAATACATAAGAATTTACTTTTATCCTTTTTGAGGATAAACTTGCGATACTTTTACTTAAAGGGACCTATCATGCAAAGTGCCACTTTTTTTATGTCTTTTTATATACATAGATATGGTGTCCCGGTGTGTCGGGGAACTCATGCAGCTTCGAAAATACACCCTCTCTCTTTTCCTCCGTGCCCAATCTCTAAAAACGGGGTACAATGGAGCTGAACAGATTTGCGTCGATATGACTTAATATGGAAATTTAGGCTGGGCTTTACACCCACGGCCCAATCGGAAGTTTTTATCAGAAACAATGCCGACTGTTTAGGACGTAATGGGTCGGTCCATGTTTATCATTAGCATCGATACACTCAGAGCTAAACCTGTACTGGGGGAGCATGTGTGTTGAAGAGCAGGAATCACTTTGTGGTAATAACGGCCAAGAGAGAAAGCCTTGAGCTCCATACTATTTCAGAATAATCCTTGAACATCCATGATATATGGCGTTTCATCACGGCAGATTTGTGCTAGTAGAATCTCCGCATGAGCTCAGCCCCTCCTTTTTTTTAATCAATTTTATTTTTTTAAGCTCTTATACCCAAATCCAGCACTTTTGAAACAGGAAGTGAAATAGAGGGGTATGAGGCATGGCTAGACTAGAATGGGTGATCTGTTTGGTATTTTGAGCAAAACACTTCATAGACATGTTTTTTATATTTGTATATATCTGAGACCTATGTTATTGCCTAAAAATAGCATGATAGGTCCACTTTAAGTTAGATTTTGAATGCAGGACTTTAGATTGTGGTATTTCTATATTTTCTTAGCCAGACCCTAGTTTCCAATGTTTTTTTAGATCTGTAATAGCTCTGGGCAATTGCGTCTACTAAAAGTGCTTTTTTTTTAGAAATGTACTAAAGTTTCTCTCTAAAAATCTATTTACAGGATGTTGTTGGGACATTGCAGGAAAAAAAAACCTTTATTTTTTAACTTAATCAGAGTTAGCATCCTGTAGTAGCCTGTTGTTGATCACATTTTATGTAATTCTTGCACTTTCAGGAGGAATTCACTTTGACCACATCGTCTTTCCTGTTTGTTCTGGGCGGTGTGTGCCTGAGTGTCAGACTGCAGGGCGCTGGTCCTCTCTCTCTCTGTAAACTCACTTAGTGCCTTCGGTGCTTCTTGTGACAGGATGGCAAACAGAGCCACAGACAGGAGGGAACGGTAATTTATCATCTCAGTCCCATCTGGCAAGATTATATTTCCAGCTATGGAGATTTGAATAGTCCAAGCTCACTTTAGAAATGCAACTAAATAATGAGTTAGCATCCCAGGTACAATTAAATAAAACGTCCTCAGTCTTGAATAAAAGAACATGTGACAGAATAATACAATCTTATTAAAACGGAAAGCATATAATGCCTTCTAAAACTGCTATATCTAGGATTATAAATATTTAAATCTGTTTTTTTTTTATTTCTGGATTTTGGCTAAATTGTTATTTGCATCATTTACTGAAATTGTGAAACCCAGAATGGTCAAAGATGAATGTGACAGGGAATTCTTCTAATGTTTATCTTCTATTTAATATGCTGCCCATATGGGTTATTTGCTAGCTTGGAATAGACAGCATTTGTAAGATACATGCTTCATCCACAGTGCTAACTCAATGAAACTACAGGAACTCCATCTCTGCACGGGTTTCACTTCTTACCACTTAGTGGCTCATGTCATGCTTTTCCGGTTATTACCCGTCCCCTTGTGTGTTATGTAGCTTTTTATGCATGTACAGTAAACGGTCTGCAGAGTCAAAAACCCTCAAAGTACACCCTGTAGCAAGTAAAACTCTAACACAGAAAATACCTCCCCAAAACGCCTCGTTGGAGATTTCTCATTTTCCAATGTTTTCTTCCTGGGTATCGTGAAGTGCCCTTACCCAAATGAACAACAAATGACCGGATTGGTCCAAATGGACCAATCCAAGCAGCACCTCACACACCAGGATCCCTTGGCGTCACTATCTCGTCTACTACAGGGAGTCCCATTGACTTGCATAGAGCTCCCTGAACGCTGGTAATAGACGAGTTGGGATCACGGAGAAATGCTCTCCGCAGACCCATTCTCAAAGCGTTTATCAACCTTTTTCTTACTCAAGATCAAGCCACATTTATTGTTTTTACTTCGGCTGTGAGTGTTTGTGTGTGCTCAGGATAAGTCTCGCTTTATCGCCGACCCGGAAAACACACCGCCAGCAAGCTCACACTGCAGCAGCGAGACTCGCAACGTCCCGACCAATCAGAGCACACTGGGCTCACAGGGAGGGGGGGGGCAGGAGCTCCAACAAGCCGTTTAGGATAGAGAGTGAAATTCAGTGAATACACATACTATACAGAGATGCTGTATGAGAAACCAATGTGATTTTGGAAAATTGCACAATTTAAATTTACTAGACCTCAACAATGGAATTATGATCAGTAGAAATGGCCATGACATTGGATCTTTAAGGAAAACTTCAGAAATACAGCCTTAACAAAAACAGTCTTACTGGTACGTCTGCCATGCCTCCCAGTGTAAGACAAGAACTGTCAATGCATAAGAGGGCCTTGAAACATGCACAATAAAACCATTAGTCGACAGCACATTGCTGTAATGATATGTGACACATAAATGTCCGTGGGGTCTGTTTACTTCCAGGCTGCATCCTGCCAATAGGAAATATTCACACTGTTTTGGCGCCTTGAGATAGAGGATTTTGTGAGAGCAGGAATGGCTGTGAGGAATGTTTGATTGACATTGAGTGATTACGACTTCCAAGGGCCATCCGTGCATCTCTGGCACCATCCAGTCTTACATAGTGTGGCACTAAACCTAACCCTCTATTGGTCTACACAGTAAAATAAACAAATAACTAACAACATAATGAAACCTTATCTCCGTGCCATTTTAACAAAGACTGCTTTAACATTCCACTGTGTTGAACACACATGTATTCTGCAAGAAAAGTGCAAAAAAGCTGAGATGCACATATACAGTAGCTACTGTTGTTTCTGTACATGTTTGGCTTATTTTCTGTTTTGTATTTCATATTCACATATGAAGAAACATTGCTTTTACATATTAAAGATTTGTATGTCTCAAATATACATTTGTAAAATTCAGGATGGATCTATATGCTGTATTCTCTAGTGATACCACATACTGTATAACCTCTTTATTCTTGTGACAGTCCACTTGCATTAAGCATCTTATCACTCTGACAACAGGTGTACAGAGTTGTACACTCTCCCCTCTAGCCGTGATGTCACTCTAAGTCTTAACTCTCCCATACACACTCATTATAAAATGTGAAAGTGTGACATTTTCACAAAACGTAATCTGCGACAACGTGAGAACCGCACTAGCTATCAAAAAATATCCCATAGTCTAATAAAGGCCAAAGTCTCGAGAACCGTTTAAACTTGTAATTTCTGTTGTTGTAGTGGGGTGTTTTTGAGCTCTGTTCAAATGGATTTCCAATTAATTCCTATGGGGCAAATGATCGCAGTTTTCTGCGATTTGCGTGAAAACGGCTTGGCAAATCTCTTATAGAAGACATAGCAACCCGATCCCGGTCATTCCACAGGTTTTGATGTATTTTTTGTGTGTTTTGTGTCAACGCTGCCAGACAAGTAGCATGACAACACTTGTGGCGGAAGAAGGAGAATAACGAACCGTCTACACTACAGGCATGAAAAAATCTTGAAGCTGGGCGTGTCTGAAGCTTGGCGATTTTTTGCGAGCAACCAATCACATGAATCTCCCGCCCCCGACATACAAAGCAATAGCAATGTTAAAACGAAGTAAACTGGATATAAACTCTCCAAACAGGCGAAAAAACTATCAGTTTCACCCACTGTCTCTGCCACCTCCCTCCATGCCTGGTTCCTCCGGTTTGTATCCCGGTAAATAGTTCCGGTCGTAAAGAACCGGGTGATTTGCTACCGTAATATCTCGTTTGGAATATGAGGAAATGAACTGCGGTCTGGCTCTCCCAGCTTGCACGCGGTTTGATTGGCTGCGCTTGCACTGGCGGGATTTGAGAAACCGCAACGACACTAATAAGCCCTGACGGTAACTTTCCAGGTGGGCTCAGAGACCTGCGATCGAGAAGTAGGTTTACCATGAGTAAGGGCAAGTGACTTGAAGGGAAACCGGCCCGTTCTCACCGCCTGGAAGTGGAGTTAGTTTAACAGGGGATATGAAGGTGGTTTTGTGACTACCGTAAAAACGTCATCTCAATTCTACGGAAACTCTTATAGGCGCAGAAAACGAACGTCATTTACACTTCGTGTTAAATACGGAAAGGGTTTATTAGAACCAGACGTACAACTGGTTTTTATCTTTCGATTTTAAACGAAATACCGTTAAGAACTCACGTGACGAAGTAACGCGAGTAGGAAACAGTCGACCATTCCCTATAAAACTGCTCCCGAAAATATTACAGAGGGTATAGACACGGAATTGCGTTGTTCGCGTAGTACCGCTCTACTGGTGCCACCCTTTGTATTCGGCAAAATTACGACTATCAAGACGAGAGACCGCAGTAATTGAGTGACTCGTTACGGGTAGCAAACTATGACACTGGTTTTTTCAACATTTCCGCAGAGTTGTCTCAGGTATCTTGACGGAAGTTGAGGTTCCCTGTAAAAATTGTCTTAGCAAACTCACGATCCACTCTAATACTCGTCGCGTTACTTGTATTCACCCGTTCCCGAGGGAAGAGCCGATAAGAACGAACGTGCAGACATTATGTGTGGTGAGTTATAATCAGGCGGGTGCGAGTATGGACAGGGCGCTGTAAATCTGTCTAGATAGGCAAAAAGAGATATCTGGTTCCTAAAACAAAAGTTCGAGACTTCGAATACTTGGAAGTCAGTGAAGTTTTGGGGTTTTTCTGAAGTAACTAGGACATATAGACAACTTTATAGGTACAGCAAGAATTGTTGTCAATATTATACGCCATTTTGGGACTGAAAACCAGGATTAGATAACTGTGTAGAACGCAACACAGGGGTACTACTACCTATTTACCCCGGAAGCAAATAAAGTAGTTACTACAGTGAAGTGTGCAACTCTATTATACCATTTGATTAGAGTAGAACTTAGACCACTGACTCCATAAAGTGACTGTCCGAAGACCAGGCCAAACTAATCGGAAAGTTTTTGTCCCAGCATCGCTCGGGTTATTAAGATAATAACTGTTTTTTCAACGGTCGAAAAGGGACTGGATCTTGGAGAGCTACCGGGGACCTTACGGTTCAACGAACTTCGATCTCACTCTCATGTAATTGTTACGCGAGGTGCTGGACAGAGGTTTAACCCGCCGTAATGCGTGTAAGGAGGAGGTACAGTCGCAGATAACACGGGCAACCAAAAGGTGACGGTATATCCGATGATGCGTACGTGGTTCCACATAAACTCACCTAAGTACGGAGAGTTAAATCATCCTTTCTACAAAGGGTCAGAAAATAAGGGCAATGGGTACGTAACATCTTGCCACGGAAAGGCAACCGTTTTTTCGGTCGTTCGAGTGTCATCGTCGTAAGGTACAAACCCAATATCGTGTAGTGATGCACCTTTAAAGTAGGGTTGAAATCACACCTCACATTATCGAAAGACTTTTCGTGCCAATAGGAACAGAAACCCTTTTACTGGAAACCCAAACGTACCCGGGTAAAATTCCTATATAGAAAACTATAACCGCAGGAGTTACAAAAGTTTTATCAAACGGGCTAGTCAGCCTTTTGCGAGTCTCCTATTAACGTCCTGTGTAGTAGCTAGCACCAGACTCAAAGTGGGCATCTCATCGCACTTCCTTCCTCTGACAAGGACGAAGTTAAGGGGTCACAGGCCATTGAAGAAGTGGAACGCCGCGTCGGTTCCATTTCCCTCGGCCTCCCCCTCCCCACGCCGACCTAGGTTCGCAGTCCGGACCGAGAGGAGAGGCTGCTCGTCGATGTCGACGACTCAGCGGATAATAATAATAATTAATAGTAGTAGTGATGTCCGGCTCTCTGTCTTTTCCTTTATTCGGATCCGCCGGCTCGATGTGGGTTGCTTCATGTTTGTTGGTACTATAGTTGTAATGGTGTTTGAGTGTAAAAAACAACTGTCACAGGCACTAACATCG
The DNA here is from genome assembly GCF_000735185.1 of Notothenia coriiceps. Lineage (NCBI taxonomy): Eukaryota > Metazoa > Chordata > Actinopteri > Perciformes > Nototheniidae > Notothenia > Notothenia coriiceps. The sequence goes on along the minus strand of NW_011369945.1, from coordinate 14,248,190 downwards.
GATTGGACCATTTAGACCGATTGGGGTGATTGAACAACCGCCGACCCCTAGAGCCACTACTTTGTGCCGACCGTCACCGTTGTTGAAGTCCAAGTAGAGGGCCGTCCTCCTCCTCATCCCGCTTTTTTTATAGGTAAACGAACTGTTAAAACCGAAAAGGAACAGGAAAATAGAAAAGAATACGCAAAACATCGAGGTGAAAACGCAAATATTGACGAAGTCACGAACCGTTCACGAGACAACTTACTGTTCACCTAATACTACTGGCAACTGCAGTAATGCATACTACAACTACCTGCTCGACAACTACTGCTAAATGGGTTTATGTAAACCTCTGTTATCTTCCCTAAATGAACGTTAAAAAGTACAAAGATTACAATTTACACTCACACTTTTATCGTCGTTCGTTCAAGTTGAGTATAATATCCGATGTTACGAAATACTGGATTATACCTGGTGCTGCAGTCACCGTGAGTCACCGGGCGCTCCGTCGTCCCGGGGCGGCCGGTTATAGACCCCCGCCCTCGGACGACGGAGTTCCGCTGCCCGGGGGTAACAGGGCTGGCAGGGCCCGGGCCCCTCGGGGCGGGGATGTCGGTGGGGGGACTCGAGGGCGGGACGGTGGTATCATAACTCTACATTCAGGCGAACCCTATTTTCGCAGATTGTTCATTGTACATTACATTACGCGAATTTACGCCAACGGGTCCAGGTGTAAGCATGCGGCCGACCACCATTTTTAGTGGGTTATTGGGTCGTAACAATTACTATTATAGAAGAGTTACAATAAAAGTCCGTAAGTTCCTTGTCTCCCCGTGACTCCGTTAGGATAGTTCGTCGGAGTGTTTTTTTTTCAAATTAGTCAACGGTTCACAACCAAAGAAACAGAGGTACACCCAAAATTTTGCGAGACAAGGTAAATTTTCACAAATTTTTTACACACATGTATGCAAAAACTAGATCACTGTTTTGAATTACAACGTGGAGACTCTTAAATGTTACACCAAAGTGGGACATTACATGACTATGTGAACTGACGTGAAGGATATCAATCACCAAAAACAGGGAAAGACAAATGTTGTAAAACAATAAACAAGGTAAATTTTATCAAATTTTACCACACCGGTATCAAAAAACTCGAATCGCTGGTTTGAAGTTATAAGTGAAAACTATTAACATATTGATTTTAACTAAACATGACATATATGAGACTGACCGTGCAAGGGTACAAAAGCAGAAAAGACGAAACTAGGAATAAAAAAGACCCGTTTCGCGAGTTTCCCCTTCCAAACAATACCACTCTTTGGATTAACGACGCTACATGAAAATATTAATTATTTATAAAAGGGTAAATGTAAAATTTAGTACCACCACCACGGTAAGTAAAAAATACTGTTCATTATAATAGCTTTTAGTACTGTAAAAAAACTCGACCCAGGGAATCCTTGGTGTTGTAAAGAGCAAACCCAGGAGTTACGACTTTTGTCAAACCCTTGGGACCTTATCTCTTATAAAACCCTGTTATAAAGATTTCCTTTTTAGTTATGATGAGTACGCGTTTTATGCCCATTCTCATCCTAACGTCGATTAATCGAATCGTATTTTCTTGAGCCTCCGTCTTACTTTGTCAATCACTCGACAGGTATGTTTTTTGGGTGTCTTTCAGTTGACGGACGGCAGGTCTGTTTCAGGTTTTAATTTGGAAGGTGATTTTGGTGTTCAATCAAAAAATGTATTTTTTACACACTACAGAAAATGTGATTAGACAGGACAGAACGTCTTTAAACCACACACCGAGTCACAATAAAAAACAATTGTAAAACTTGTTAGGTCTGATCTACAAAAGGAAAGGAAAAGAATAAGGAGACACTGAACTGACCGCTTCGGTGTGTGTCATGTCAGAAGTTTTATGGAATAGAGGAGAATGCCATGCAGGATGTGGATGTACCGTAGTTTTTTACGAAAGTTGCGAGAGCGGGTACAGTGAACTTACCCCACTGCATCTTCTAAAAATAGAGCGGCTTGACGTAACACCCCTGTACCGTACCGAAACGGTTCGTAGTGCTCGTAGATAGTTAGTTTTCAACTTGGTTACAAGTTGAAAACTCCGAGCTACGAACCGTAGTCGGTTAGTTNAACGGTCTGTCAATAACCCTCAAAGTACACCCTGTAGCGAGTAAAACTCTAACACAGAAAAGACCTGTCTATGCTGCCCCAGAACACCTCGTTGGAGATTTCTCAATCTCCAACGAGGTGTTCTGGGGCAGCATAGACAGGTCTTTTCTGTGTTAGAGTTTTACTCGCTACAGGGTGTACTTTGAGGGTTATTGACAGACCGTTTACATGCATAAAAACCTTCATAACACACAAGGGGACGGGTAATAACTGGAAAAGCATGACATGGGCCCTACATCATCTTCATATAGGCCAAACCATTATAAGTGGTCGTGCATTAGCTTCAAATAGGTTAAACCGTTTGAAGTTACGCTACTCAGTGCAAACACTTTATCTAATCAATACCCAAATAAAGTTTTTATGTCCACACACATGTTTGTGTAAGAGAGGCTGGAGACCCAGTCTTCAAACTGTCTTAATAACAGGATTTCATCATTGTTCTTTATTTGTTTACTTTATTTATTGCATCAGTTTGACGACTTGACTAATGACTCTTCTCTTATTGCGAATAATGCTATAGCATTTGCCATTATCCTGTAATTGTAGCTTGTGTTGAAATGTTTTGGTCTTCAGCAAAGGTCACATGGTCTTTGCTCTAACATCTGTTATCGATATATCTAAGCCTCGTGCTAGCTCCCCTGTTCTCTTTAAAGCATTGCTTTGAGCTAAACACTAACATGGTCACAATAAAGATTCCAACATGCATGATACAATACCATCTTAACCATCTTTGTTTAGCATGCTAACGAGCTAACATTTGCAAACCAGCACTAAAAGCAAAGTACAGTGGAAGTTGATGTAAGTGTCCTTCGACTTGCTGGTATTTGGTAGAATTTGACACATTTGAAGTTGAATATAGTGCCACAGATCTAAGGAATTGTCAAAGATGCAACAGTTCATCCAGAGGTGAACATTCATGTCTGTCAAAGTGGTGAAGCTACTCACTAAAAGCCACACCAATAATGTGGCGGAAGAGAAAGTGTATCTAAGAGCTCTAGAGATTTGCCTCAATAAAACATGAGGCACACTGAATTGGTTTGTTTTGTATATATATTTCATGAGGACTATCCCTCCCCTGTCACAAACAACTATGGATTTTCAAGCCCTGTTTAACAGACTGTACTGGCCACTCCTCTTGACATTCACACACATACACACCAAATTAAAATCCTCTGACAGTGGGCGTGGGGGTTATTAGTTATTATATGTCTTATTCTGCTCATGAATAAGTAAAACGGAGGCCTGAGACACACTCATCCACTTGCCAGACATACTAAGACACATGCACCTGCTCCTAGATAACCCCTGGTTATGAACACACACACAAATACACACACATTCACACCCACACACACAGCTTCTCCCTTTTTATTCTACACCCCTCGTATTTGTCCTGATTGCAGCCCCAGGGGGTCGACAGTTAGGTGAGATAGCACTGCATTTGTAATATCTGAGCAATCTATTCAAACTGCAAGGTAATGGTGCAGAAACGGCATTTCCCTTTTTAATATCATACGCTACAATTATACGTAATTGTCGGATCAAGTCTGAAATGTTCTTGCATCACAGCAGCAAGAACAAATACTTAATGCAAGAAAAAAGCAAAAACACACATTTCTAATGACATTTCCACCAATGTTTTTAAGACCAATTAACATATAATTGACCTGTGATTTAACGTAACTGGTCAGCCAAATAGTGATTCAGTCTAACTTTAATGAATCCTATCTCCTATTCACTGTTTTGCAAATGGTTAGGGCCAAAGACAATGTTGTTAGCAAGCCTCTATATATTATTATGGTAGTTTGATGCCTAGAGTTTCTCAAATGGCTGCCATACAATCTTTGAGCAAAATTGTGACATTAAAGAGGCTCCCTCATGCTTTTTGGGTTTTCCCTTTCCTGTAGTCTGTTTATGTTTGTGTGGATGTAAATGGTCTGCAAAGGCTAAAATCCTAAATAATCCTAATAATATATCCCTTTTTAAAGCTGTGGAAAAACCTTTGTTCCTTGTATTATTACAATACTGTTAAACACTCCAAATAACAGATGGAAAAAACAACAACGACATAATAATTTGTCTACTGGCCCCATAAAGACCGAAGGCAGCAGTCTGTGTTTTTTACAGTCTAATAGCTTTTTTCTAAACATTGTACTTCTCGTTTTATAAGTGCTGGGGCATTTATAATACTTGGGGGAGATTGTTGCCAGAGCTCAATTTAATTGTTTCATTATAATCTGTATGTTGCATTGTGTATATCTTACAAATCCCCAGTTGAAAGCTTGCTCCATACACTATGGTTACAGTAGTTACTCTACTTCTCAGTGAGGTCAGTGAAAGGTCTGAGTAATCTGTTTAATAATGAAAGGCGTTTTTAACTGTTAATGCAGTGGCTCTCAGTGTCCACACACCACTCTGCTCAGAGGTGTTGAGTGATAGCTGTGGAAATGGGAAATGAGAGTTGTTGTTTCAGATGCTCCGGCTGTAAGGGATACTGCGGCTGCTGCTGTTTGGATAGCAATGAAAACACTCTACAGTACACAGCTTTATGTGCACTAATCATATTAGAGTAGATGTTGTGACATTATGGAGAATAACGGGACAATCATCTCAAGTATTGCTTCCGTCTGTCTCTGAATTATGACTCAATTGTTTCTTTCTTTTTACTTTGTAATCAGATGAGTAATTTTGAGAGTTGCCAACGTTCATAGACAGAGAGGAAATAATGGGATTCCAGGCTTAACAAAGAACATAGATAATGAGATCAAAATTGTAAACGTTGAGAACTGTATTACATAACAATAATGGCAGCAATATTGTACTTTCTTTTGTCTATAAATCTAAAGAGAAAGCCGAACAGGGATAGTGTGTATGTTATGCTTGTGCCGTTTGTATCATATATTGATGATCAATTCCCTTTGTTGCCAGTAAGGCAATATTTTTAGAAATGTTTTGCAAATCAAATTGCCTCGCAAGGTAGCCACGCCCTAAAGCATACCCTGCAATATTGTGTATTTATTGTGTATTTATATGTGTATTAATATGTGTATTATATTGTACAAAAAAGTTCACTGAGTTTATCAATAAATTTAAAAAACAAGATGGAAAAGTCACCCTGTGCTGGCCATTTGAAATCATTGTTTTCCTTTTCCCGCTAGTGAGGCAATTTTAACTTGTTTACTATCGGGAATAAGATGTTCTAGATGTTTAGAAATGTTTTTCAACTGTTTTTTTAATCCATAATTACAAAACATATTGCCTTTTTCATGGATCTGACAGCCTGCACACTGTTTTTCATATTTCTGCTCATCAAACGTTGCTCTTTGCCCCATAAGGAAAGGTAGCCTTATAGATATTTTCTGGGTTTGATAACAATAATACAATAATAATTTTTAACAGATTTGAAACTTTGCAATGTACACAAATATTTTCAACTGTGAGCTGTTTGTTTGAATAGAGAATACACAACTATACTTCAAATATTTGAACAATAAATATGTTTTAACCTTTTTCTTTGACAGTAACACCAAGTGGTCATGCTGACATTTCATTTGCGTGCTGTGATATAACTCCTCCACCATCTCCTATTTCTTGCAATCTTACGTTCTTACGAAGTTCCTCTCACCGCATCTTAACATTTATCTTGGCCTAAACCTAAGCCATCTAAAACTCTTAAACTTACGCTATACTCAACTATATGGTAAGCAGCTTTGCCTTAGTGAATGATGTAAAACCTCTGGCTCAGACCTCTGATCCTGCTCTGTTTCCTTCCTCAGAATATTTGCCATGCTACATGGGAAGACTCTGAACTCCACCTTGCTCTTCCTCCTCCTCATCCTCATCTTCTTTGCCACAGCCCATGGTCGCTCCTACCCTCGTTTCTCCCGTAATGACACTGAGTTCCAGCACCTGGTGCTCCACCCGGACCCCACTGTGGGGACGGTGTACGTGGGGGCCAGGGACCACCTCTTCCAGCTGGACGGATTGGACGGACTCCGATTGGAGCAAGAGGAGGCGACTGGTCCAGTAAGCGACAGCAAAGAGTGCCTTCCCCCAGTCAACGAGTTCAACTGTCCCCAGGCCAGGAGAACGAGTAACCACAACAAACTACTCCTGGTGGATCCCACGGCGTTGGAGTTGATCACCTGCGGCAGCATCTACCAGGGAACCTGCCAGAAACGCAACCTCAAGTCGATCAAAGAGGTTGTCTTTTCCACCGAGAGGCCCGTGGATACGCAGTATGTCGCCGCCAATGACCCATTGGTTTCAACCGTGGGGCTGGTGGTGGGGCTTCGTGGCGGGGAAAGGACAGTGATGTATGTGGGGAGGGGCTATACCTCCAGCCATCCGCCCATCTCCACCCGCCACCTTTCATCAGAGCCCATCTTTTCCTACGAGGAGACGGCTAAGCTTGCAGTCGCTGGACGTCTGTCGGAATACGACCACCATTTTGTGATGTCTTTCACACGGCGCTCTTATGTTTACTTTTTGTTTTACCGTCGTGACATCAAGTCAGCATCGAGGGAGTACCGGACGTATGCTGCCAGAGTGTGCCTGGACGACACCTCCTTTTATTCCTATGTGGAAGTTCCTCTTGTCTGCCGATCCCCCTCCTTCTCCAGGACTTACAACTTTCTCCAGGCTGCTCAGGTACGTTCTGACTAAATGTTATCATCAAATAAGCAGGCTTGGGGAGGAACGGAATGAATGGAACGTTGTTGATTTAATAAGAAATCTGTATTGCGTCCAAAGTACAGAAAAAAAGAGGATGATGATATATATATATATATATATATACATTCACTTGGTGGAAATGTATCCGTTATTGTTACTTCTGCTGTACATGGTAGAGAAAAAGGCTACATTTGAGCATTTCTTATATTTTCTCTCGTGCATATTTGGACGTAACCAAGTGACTTTACTTTAATATTGTCATACTTACTGAGGTTACTGATTAACTTTTTTAATGGGTATTAAGAAATTGGAATCGGAATACATTTGTCTAGTTATTTAGTCTAGTCATTTGTCTCCAAACGATGCCAAGACTCCTTGAATAAATTGTAGGGAGCGGCAATTTAAGTATGGTTAAATTGCTTGATTATACAGTGTGAAATGTTGCTTTTAAATCAACATTACTCTGATGCTGGCTGTGTTTAACTTTCTCAAGTTTCTCCCACGCCTTTGTTGCAACAGGTGGGACAAGGTGGAGACCAGGAAGGTGAGGATCTGCTGGGAGTCTTCTCCACCCGCGCCGGCTCCACAAACAACAATCCCCTGGATGCCTCCTCGGCTCTGTGCGTTTACCCACTGGAGGAGCTGGACAGACACATCAACTCCACCCGCGACCTCTGCTACACCCAGGACGGCCGGGTGGAGGGGGAAGGAGAGGTGGCGTACATAGAGTATGAGGTCAAGTCCAGCTGTGCCAACCTGCCCATGGTAAGAATCCAGAAAAATAAGAAAGAAGGTTAATGTTCTCATGTTTAGGCATCAGCCCAAATGGGTATTTTGAAACACAGATTGTGCCAATCACATGCTCATATGAAAGTTTCTCTTTGATCTACGTATCAGAATGATACTATAGTTAGAATGTCAAGTTGGTGATGGCCCAGGTCGTAGCCATCTTGTTTTCAAGTTGTGTGTCTTGAACATGATATCTCAGGAATGCCATAAAGGAATGTCTTCACATATGGTGCAAACTTCAGCTTGACCTTACAAATGAACTGAGAAGACTTTGATGGTCAATGGTCAACGGTGGAGGTCACTATGTCCTTAAATCTTCCCTTTTCTTGTAAACACGATATCCCTTGTAGATGCTTTGAGGGATTTGCTTCAAGTTTGGGACAACGGTCCACCTAGATCCAAGGATATATTATCAGACCTCACACAACATATTTTTGGCCATTACTCAACCATTCATATGCTAATTATGACCATTTCACACAAAGGTTTAATGGGGTAAAATGATGACGTAACGCCATTTTGAAAAAACATGGATGTGAACTGCATTTTGAATGTGTTTTTAGCGGCATACAACCGTCAGGCGGTTTTGTATGCATTGAGGGCTTGTTAGGGTTAGTACATACATGCTATACATGAGGATACATTATGTTCTGCTGTCTTTATATAACTTGAGTATATAGACTCAATTGGTTTCAAGCGCACACAAAGACAAAACAGAAAGTATACCTTGGTAACAAAGTAGAATTGGACTGCCCAGATTAAGTTTAGTAACAGGAAGAATGAAGGCATTGTAATGAGGACCTCATTTAAAAAAAATCCCAAGAATCCTAGATGCGCTAGGAGTAGTTTTTCCCAGCTGCAGCCCCCCCCCCCCCCCCCCTGCTGCACTCAGGTCCTGCAGGATTCAGAACCAACCATTTAATGGGATCGTTAGCGATCGATAAACAAAGCTAACCCCGAATCAGCTGTGATGCTGCTTAATGAGCTCTGACAAGGAAGGATAGGAGTTATAAAAAAAAGAAAAAAACGTAATGACATAAGAAGGTAGAGAGAGAAGGGGGGGTAGAAACATGGGACAGAAGACTAGCAAACATTGGAATAAAATAACAGAGGACGAAAAAAGCGATGCTGAAGGAAACAGACCTGATTAAATATAGAGACGATGTTTTCATGATAAGTCATCTTATTTCTTTAATAAACAAAGTCTTTAGTAGACTTAAACAAAATATATTTCCTATTCTACTTCCTGCTTCAGGGCCAATTATGTGGAGCCAGAGCTCGGGCGCTTACCAGAAAACAGGATTTAGGGTGGTTGTTTTGCACAACCAAAGAGCAAGCTGGCTGTGTCTGTATGAGTCTGCTCTAATTTATGGTGCAATCCTCTTACTATGAATTAAGAGGATTCAAAGGCTCTGAGGCAATGGTAGGAAAGAATGGAAAACTAATTGAAAGACGTGACTATGAAGTTGTTCGTTTGAACCGTAGGTGTTTAATGTGTTAAGATCAGTGAAACACAGGTCATTCGGATGCATTCTGTTAACATCCTACACTTAGGAAAGAATCGGATGTAGCAACCATGCAGTTACTTTTGTTTTGTGGACATTTTAAATAATAATAATTTTAATTTTAAAACCTCTAGTTTGGTATTTTGGCCTTCACAATCGTGTTTCTTTAATAGCTAGACATGACCATATATGGACAGAAGGGTGGAGAAGAGAGCTGCCCAAAAGAGCCTTGTGTCATTAGCGTAGATTAAATGCAAAGTTTTCAGATTAAGTTAACATTAGCTAGCTTAGTTTTAAAGGTGCATACATACTCACCTTAACTGTGATTTCAATTAAATTGCTAATTTTGGCTTGCATGTTTATAACCAGATGTAATAGCTAAAAAAAGTATTAGTTTATTTTAAGAACAACCAACTGCTAATCAATGCAGTGGCAGTGATTACTGTATATCACAAATTAAAATGTTTACTGAGGTAACACCTAAATTGAGAAGGATACTTTTTTTCATAGACTTCTAGACAATCTACCTTCTTATTAAATTATTGCAGGCACTGACTGCATTGGCTTCACTTTTTCAGACAAGTGCCCCTTGACATGAGTACATAAACTCAATAATGAACCCTAAGTAAAGGAAATAAAACCTTCTTTCTTATCTTTCTAGAATACTCTTAAGGCATATGCCTGTGGCTCCGACCACACCCCCAGTCCAATGGCGAGCCGGGCACCGCTGGAAGCTGAAGTGGTGTGGCACACCTCTGCCGCCCGCCTCACTGCGGTGGCTGTGAGCGCCAGAGAGGGACACAGCATCGCCTTCCTCGGAGACTCCAAAGGAACTATGCACAAGGTATCTCATCCCATGACATCATTTCATTTTTGTGCCAGTTTCTTTTGGACTACAAGCCTGCCCCAGCATGCACTAGGTGGGAGACGCCCTGGACACATCATTGGGATAACAAAGATCTGTGTGTCATTGAAAAATTAAGACGTATTAGCCAATTTAATTTAATTTAACGCTGTTTCCTAATTTCTCATGCGCACCGATAGAGCTTGCCTAATACTGTGATACTGGCACACCCTGCCCTTGCAGTTGTTTCTGCATAATCCTTCAAAGGATGTCCATGGATCAATTCCCAGCTATTTGTTTTATATCTGTGCCAATTCCCATACCCTTCTTCTACATCACAATGCAACCGCACCTGAAAGATTCTAGTCATTCCAACAGTTTTCCAAGATACACAAACCAGCATACCACCATAATCCCATGCCTAATACTTTTGTTCAGTAAAGTTCAGAGTGTGATTGAGCTAAAGGTTTTGAGCAGTGAAACATTTTTAGGGCTGGAATGTATTTTCAATTTTGATTTCGCTTCTCCTTGTTTGTCCAGGTCCGAGTTGTGCTTTGAAAAGAATATTGTCCCAAAACTTCCACATCATTACCTTTCTAGCATCATCTGCATAGATCTGATTGTACACATAACTTTGCTGTGAGGTATTCAAGGCGTTTGTTGTAGGTCTGTTTTGCTGTGTATGTGTGTGTTTGATGTGTGATAAAGAGATGTGGGGACATAGTCGCTTTCACACTGGAGTACTTTTCCCGATATAGTTCCGAAAATGTGCGTTCACACCAAAAAAATCCGGGAGTCCCAGCAGCTTCTACTGAAGCCAGTCCCCAACTCCGGGGATTTCCGGCCGGGGACTTCGGGTGGCAGGGAATTATTCCGGTGTGAAGGTGATCTGCTCTTTAGTTCATCAGAACTAAAGAGTTCTGATGAACTAAGTACGGCAAAGTACTTGGTGTGAAAGCGTCTATCGTGCTTTTAGGTAGCAGATCAAAGCAGCAATCCATGTAGCCAACTGTAGTTAGCTCAGTTTAGCACAAAAGCAGGTTGAAACTTGACTTGGCTCAGTCAAACAAAAAAAACCTCCTACCTTATATAGTATAGTTCCTGGTCCAATTTGTCTTCAAGGATATTGTAGGTATGACTCATATAAGCATCTAACAAATGACATGTAATGTAATGTATCATCTACCTTAGCAACCCCAATGGTAGGAATTTGGAAATAGTGTAAATCCTTGCAATTTAAAGTGGCCCTATTATGCAATTTTTTCAGGTTAATATTTGTAGCCCAGTCTGCTCTGATTGGTTACCTGACCGTTTGATCAACCACCTGTCCCACCTCTGAGCCTATCAGAAAAAATGTGTCGGAGTGTTTAGCTTTTGCAGAACATTTACATGCACAAACAACTTGTATAACTAACAACACTACAGGAAAGGGAAAACCTCAAAAAGCATAATAGGGCCTTCTTAAAAGTTCTTAAAGCTACCAATGTTTTCTCGTTTGTCTACCTATCTTAATCTCCTATAGAAGTGTCGCTCAGCTCAGCTTTACAAAACCTGTCATAGACATGACAAACTACATACATGTTTCCAAGTAGCAAGCAATACAGGGCTATTTGCCATGCCATTATGTGTTGAGTGCATCCTCCTAATGGGCCGACTGATTCTCCATCCTGTTCACAGTGATCAAGTGAGAGCCTTCTGGAAAGAGGCATGAAAACCTCTGCTAATCTCATTAGCATGAGGTAACATGAGAGTTTGAAGGCCTGGGAATCACTTAAGCCAGAGGTGTCTCCCTGTGACTCATATTAGATTTGACTGTGCCATAATCACATTCATGGCCACTTCTCCTGCGATCCTGCTCAATCGTGATTTGATTTGCCATGGAGCTGTAAACTGAACAAGATATTCCTTTTCGCATTATTTTCTTGTCTGTCTGCTCTTTATTTTAGTCTTGCAGTGTGAGGAATAAACCAAGTTTTTTGTAAGTCATATGCATGATATATATTATATATAGATAGATTTCTAAGTGTCTGTTTTTTTTTTTTTTTTAACTTTTACAGGTATATCTGGGCCAAGATGGCCGGGTGGAGGTATATGCAAACACGACGATCCAGCCCAACTCCCCCATTAAAAGTGACCTTTTATTAGACCAGAATGGAGCATACATCTACATCATGACCAAAACTACTGTAAGTATTCAAATGAACTAACACTGTGTTGAACAATTGCTTATTAGGGTCGTTTTAGTTGAATGAGGTTGATCCAACCTTGCAAGAATACTTGAGTTCTTTATGGTTTTATTTGTGAGTTAAATCCTAATTTACCTTTTAACCTTTAGGAATATCCATGTTTTTTCCTCTTAAATAAATAACTTTAACATTAGAAATGACAAACCTAGACTGGCCCTAAAACACTGTTGTTGTTTTGCACAGTTAGAGCTGGTAAATGTTATATTTGTTTTTTTTTAAAAAGTATGAAGTCCAGCAGATTATTTCCACATTTTTCGTATGTCTTTTCTTTGAACTACTCAACAGATGTAGCTTCCAAAAAGCAATACCCATCTTGGTGCGTCTATCCATTCAAAGACTCACCGCAGATGTCTCCTTACACGAGACTGAACATTGCTTGTCTTTCATAGCCAGACAATTTATCGTTTGTCAGAGTTTTGTCAGGCTTTGATACTTCCTCAAGCTGTGTCCCTTTCATCCGAAAAATAGGATAAAAGAATAAGAGGCAAAGAACATAAGAGGAAATGAAGAGGCCAGCTGGCTGTTTGAGGTCAAAGGTGACTAACCCCAGTGTGTTGGGCACAACAGTCAGCTGGAGGTATAAAGTCTGACATAACAATGGTATTGATCAGAGAAAGTGGCGTCTATTGTATTGACACACTCCCAACAGAGTGCCTGTGTGGGTAGCCATACATGCTGATGGATGAATGTGGGAAACTGCCAGTCTATGCATTGAATGGCTTGTGTCACAAACTGAACATCTTGATTTGAGTGTAGAGCTGTAGCCTCCAGTTATATTTAACATGCATTCAAGTAAAACCAAATCATCAGGATTATAAGCATTCCATTGTCATACAGCTTCTAATAAAGTGTCTTTAACCAATTTAAATGTAATTTCTTTGAGTCAAAATTATTTTAAGGAATGTCAGCAAAGATAATGAACCATAATAATGCTATAAGCATAACCAGGCAAAAGTTAATACTATGTAATACTATGAAATCAACTGTTTCAGAACATATTAACGCCAGCTCCTATTTCTTTTGTTCAACTTTTATTTGTCAAGATAACAACAAAACTCAACTATGTTTATGATATAAAGCTAGCTAGATAGCTGTGAATTAGCTACTAATGTTACGGCTACTTTGAAGTAAGTTAGCATTATAAGCTATCTTAGCAAATGATAGATAACTAGCAGCATGATTCAACTTTAACATCCGAGCACTAAGTTAAGCTTACACATTGAAAGAAGAAGCAATAAGTCAAATAAATGACCTTCACACTGTCATTAGTAGCTGCAAATTCATTATTAATTTGTAGCTTAGACTAGCGTACTAGAAGACAACTACCTAGCATAGATGGGCTAATTCAGCAAGTTTGCATTTTGATGCTCAGAAAGGCTATTGCTAACGTTAGCTAGTTGTTCTGCTTTTCAGTCAGTCCACAATTAGTATGGTGTTGACTTCCATACTATCGATGGCTTAAAGTGAAAGAATTTTAAAGAATAAAAAACTTTAACATGACTTAACTTTCCTGTAGCTTTTAATGTAAGGTAGTAAGCCTATTGGCTACCATGAAGGCAATTTCATGAATTAAAGAAGTTATTAGGTATTTAATGACATTAATTATGTTCTTTTATACAAAACAATTGACACAGATACACATATAATACCACGTTATGCATCTTTTTTTTCTTCACGTACTAACCCTAACTTATTTTTTGTATATTTTAGGTAGAGAAGCGTCCAGTGGCAGAATGTGGAGCCCACCTTGACTGTCAGTCGTGTCTGTCTGCCAAAGACCCCTATTGTGGCTGGTGTGTCCTGGAGGGACGGTGAGTCAGCGGAGCTACTGCGAATGTTCTCATGTATCCCGTCTACTTTTTGTCTTCGTCCTTCTGACCTCCTTGTGTTTTTTCAGGTGTGGCCAGCGCTGGGAGTGCAAGCGAGGCTCCACGCGGGGCCAGTGGCTGTGGAGCTTCAACCAGATGCAGCAGTGCCTCAATATCCAGCACCTCAGCCAGTACAACATCAGCCGCGGGGAGAAAACAGATGTAATGCAGGGGGGAAGAGTGGGGAACAGATGGGAGTAATGCACAATAATAGACTACTATGTGACACTCTTTCTTTGCTCTCTCCATCTTATCCATTAGAGTTTTAGTTCTATAAAACACGGTAAATTGAAGCCAAGAAACTACAGGCAAACTATTATCTTGTCATGGACTGGTCAATTTGAAGGGCTATACTATATCCTTAAATGTCTTCTATTCAGACAAATTCACCAATAGTTCGCAATAGATAATGCCACATTTGCACATTCAAACCCATATATTTTCGGATTCATGGAGTGATAGAAAAAATGTAATATCCAATATTTTGTCTTTAGGAGTCCTTTGTCTGTATGTCAACAAAACAAGCGATAATGTTTTACCTGGCTCTACCATATTCTGGATGTGTAAACTTGTAATACAATAATAATACCCTTATGTACATTATCAACTGGAGAAGTTTCATCACTAGTTTAGATGAATAGAATCGGAGGGATGAAACCCTCTTTAATGGTCACCCACACATGCAGCACAGCACACACAAAAACACACAGTGAAATTTGGCCTCTGCTTATAACCCATCCTAGTACTAGGAGTCTCCTGTCCTGCTCACTTCCTTTCCTTTCTTCTCTTTACATCCTTTCTCCCTCGCTCAGATCGCAGTATCAGTCGAGGGCCTCCCCAGCCTAGGAAAAGGAGAGGCCTACTCTTGCTTCTTCCAGGACACAGAAGTTCCTGCCTCAGTCACTGACACTGGTGTCACATGCCCCACCCCCGATGCCAGCCGACTGCCCCCCATTGGCCATGGAGATGGTGAATGTCTTGTATTTGGCCAGCAATTGTATCCACAACAAAATATTTTTAGAAAATACCAAACAATCAAAATAGTTTGAAAGGAAACACAAATTATAATGCTTATGAGAAGGTGGTGAGATAATTGGAAGTTGACGCATGTTTTGTATTCCCATACAGAGTTTGTGATGGTGACCCTGTCACTGCGCTTTACCAATGTGACTGTGGCAGAAACCGAATTCACTTTCTACAACTGCAGCTTGGTCCAACAGCTCTCCGGACGCAGACCGTGAGTACTCAACACATATTACTCAAATCTAATCTATCAATCGGTTATTCAAAAATACCCATAACCTATTCTGGAAATCATAAAAATCAAGTTGATCAAATTGAAGAAGCTCATTGTAATATTGCACAACATAACATAAACACAACAACATAAAATACATTCTCATTACATTGTACCAAAGTCTTCTTCTTTGTGAATGTTTGGGGAAATACATACAAAACAATCACAAATACAATTTTTATGCCACATAAAGCTATAAGAATTGTAAACTAAAAGTAGATGTCATGTACCATACCAAAATATTTTTGGTTATCTCTAAAAACGGCACATTTGTATGTATAAAGCAAAGTTGCATGTCTTTCCAAATGAGTGTAAACCATTATAACAATAAACACGTATTTTGTAATAACTTTATAAAATATAAAATATCTAAAATGTGTTTTAAAATAAATAATTATAAAATAACATGGTTTGACAACAATTTATACATGTTTTGAGAACCTTACAACATTATTAAAACATGAAAGGGTCTGTGAAATAAGACAAGGCTGCTTTGGTTTGTCCCTACTTCAAAAGCATTGAATTATTATTGTTTATTTTCTATTATTTTATCTGTATTTTAGTTGTATATGTTCACCAACTAAACTGAACTAAGTTATAAGAAAATACTTTCTGTGTCTACATAGGTGTACTGTATACAGCTTGTGACCTCTGAAAACATTATTTAAAATAGTATCATTTCCAAAAATGTGTGGTTGGTAGAGATCATGTTTTTTCTGCTATAAGAAAAGCAAATCAGGAGCAAGTGTTCTAAAATTTCTATTGCTACTAATTTCCATTTTCTGTTGTTCTGCCTGTCCCCCCACTGTTTATTCTTCTAGATGCCAAGGGTGTGTGAGCAGCCGCTGGGGGTGTAACTGGTGCATCCACCAGCACATCTGCACACACACACACACCTGCAGCCGAGGAGTCACCATCTACAACCAGAATGTGAGTGTGCATTTAAAGGAAGGCTTTCGATATTGATACGTATTTGTAAAGGGGTGCTACTTCTCTCATAGGATGTGAATGGGGTTTTTGGTACTGTTAAATATTATTCCATCATATTTTCCACCCCATTTAGATTCATGAGTAGGGATGGGTATCGTTAAGGTTTTAACGGTACTACTACTTTTACCGATCTTTTAACGGTACTCTTATCGGTTCTTTTGGAGAAAAAAACAACTAAACAAATTGTGAACAAAACTAACATTGCTTTTTATTGAAATTAAATAAATAGGCTAATATTTCACATCAAAAGAAACAACAATGCTTTAACAATTCATATTAAATAATCTGATGACAGAACTGTAATAGAATAGCTGAAACTTTAACCAAATAAATAACTCAGTTACCTCTAATCATTAACCCATGTTTGTATAATTGAGTTAACTCTGTGTGTTGCTGCTAGCATACATAACACCTGTCGTGGAAACGTTACTCGTGGATGGGGCTACAGAGCTACTAGAAAGACAGTGGAACCCGGTGCATTCCTCCGTCTGAATGTGGTGCACTTTTGCTAAATGTTTAGACAAATTGCTCGTGTTACCGCCCTGAATTGCTAAACTCTTATTGCACTTTAGGCAACAAGCATTGTCCACATCGAGACGGGTAAAGTTTAACCACACCTCTGAGCGCGTTCTCTCCGCCATCTCCTCCGTGTGTGTGTGTGTTGCTGCATGTAGCAGCCGTGTGTGTGTGTGTGTTGCTGCTGCATGTAGCGGTGTGTGTGTGTAAACTGCCCCGCTCCCTCGCAAGCAGGCGGGGGAGAGATCTCTCGTCTGAATTGGGAAGATCGAAAATACATTATAGACGCATTTTGTAGTCATATTGCATGAGAAACGGAGTTGGCGACACTAAGACTGCGGTAATATAATGTTTGTGTAGCAATATACATAGGACGTTACAGTATATTTTTGTTACATGTCTCTCCAGGTACCGATAAAAAGACCGCTAACGTCGGAGTTTAACGGTACCACGGTCTTTAATAATTCAGCCCCGGGGCCCGTTTAATACCGGGGCTCGGTACCCATCCCTATTCATGAGGGTGCTAATCATTTGAATGAAATCCAATTAGGGTTGTGTATTGTTTCGGCATCAACATTGTGCTGCATCTACTGTATGTACAACATTCACATCACAGAACATGTGCTCTCTAGTAAAACATGCGTCATGCTATAACTTGTATCATGATTGTCTATGACTAATCTACAAGAGAGGTTTTTTCATAGAAAATCATTCACTCTGAGTAAAGGGTTCTTGGATGCATGGAGTTGTTACTATTTCGGCAACAACCTGAAAATCAGCCAGGAACAAATGAAAAAAAACAGAAAATTAAAACTTCATTGCGACAGAAAACAAAACTTAATTTGGCTACATAACGGATGAAAATGTCTCGCTTTCCTGTAAAATATAAGAATATCATGCAGCCCTAAAACCAATAGAGTAAAATCACCAACAACACCTTTTAAAAAAAAACATTGTATCCATCATAAAGGTAAGAGTTGTTGCTTGACAGCTGTATTACACGCCGTTAATCTGAGGTGTACATAACTGAGTATATATTAGGGTAAACAGTGTGGAAATGGGGTTTTAGAGATTGTGTGCATGTATCATACTGTATACATATGAGTCCCTGCATGTGTGTTTGTTGTAGTTTTGTCTTTTTAAGTACTGTTTTTACCATGATTTTCTTTTTTTTATTCATAAGTTGCTTCCTTATGTTACCCTTATGTGTTATCCTAATTTTTTCCTCCCCCTGCTTTTTTTTTCTTCTTGTCTTCCCCTTTTCTTGCATGTTCCTTTGTTCTTCTCCCATCGTCAAGTTTAAACCGCCCACACCCACCATCCCACCACCCACCACTTTACCTCCCACCGTCCCGGCCACAACAACCACCACAACAACAACTACCACAACAACAACAACAACCGCACAAACAACAACAGAGCCATCACCTGCAGAGACACCCACTCCCACCACGGCAGCTGTCCTTACAACTTCCACTACAGTGACACCACCCACCACCCTTCAAGCTGAACCCACCTCCCCCCTTACGCTGGCAACAACCTCCCCCTTTGTCAGGGTCTTCAGCCAGGCGACCACCACACACGCCTCCTCCTCAGGAGGCTGGGGGGCGACGGATGGAAGCACTGCAGGAGCTTTTTCAGAGGATGCAGAGACTGAAACCTTGAATGTCACTGAGAAAACTCCCCAAACTACATTACCCAGCAGCACTAGTGGTTATGTAGACTCTAATGTGAGGTATTTAGAGCCGACTGAGGAAGCGGTGTACTCTGAAGTGAGCTCCACCAGCTCCAGTGATGTGGTCCCTCTCACAGAGCTGCATCTCAGGGACCATACGGAGCGTGCAGAGAGTCAGACAGCTCCATGGGAGAAGGAGGAGGAAGTGTCTGAGGCGGATTCTGCTACAGGTTCCTCCATTGCAGAGTCGAGCCCCAGAGAAATGCCGCTCATCGCCACGCAAACACCCGACATATTTACTGAGCCCAACTCTGAATCTGAAGATAACTACCAATCAGATTCCTCCTCTGATTCTTACTTCAGGGTGAGTGCTGAAACCAAGGGTGACGATGGTCTAGATGTCCTGCAGTTACCATTAGACGAATATTTCAGGATTTATTTTGTTATTCTCGTAGTAAAAGTGCTAAATTGTTTTATTAAATAAATCAATAAATTGAAAAGAAATATATATGAAGTTGAAAGACCGTGCAATAAAAAGATACAATAAAACAAAAAGGTATATTATATAAACATAAAAAGTTAAGGAAAAATGTCCAATAAAATGTATATATAAACATGAGAAGTTTAAGTTAAAGGACCAATAACATTTAAAATAAAACTATTTACATAAACATAAGACATTTACTATTAAACAACATTTAAAGCATTAGAACTGTAAACAAAACAAAAAAATATAATACAATAAGGATATTTAAATACAATAAAATAAGTGATGATAAAAGAACATAAAATGAAAAAATTGGAAAAATCAATTACAATAAGATAATTGATTGATAAGATAATGAATACAATAACAAACATTGTCCACGCTGGAGCCACGAGCATTTCAGTTTTCGAGTTGGCATTATATCAAAGTGTTTATTAGTTTATTAATGTCTCTCTCGATGTCTCACATACTATCTAACATGTCTTTGTAAGTATCTACAGTAAATATAAGCAGTACATCTTCTTAGGACTTATTTGACATCAATACAAAATATTGCATACCAAACTTGTATTGCTACTGTCTTCATTAGCTCTCTTGTAGATGAGAAGGAGGGTGACTGTTCGAGGACAGAACTGATCAATCCGAGGCGCTGACCTGACAGAATGATTGACTATTCCACACCCATCATTTATCTTCATGCCACCCAAAGACAGCTTTATTTTCTCCTGCAGGCCCGGTGTTTTACTTGCACGTCATTCATGGCTGTTGTTGTGTTTTTGTGGTTATGACCTCTTAGTTGTTGTTTCCTTTTAGTTTTGTTTGCTGTTCTTGCATCTTCATAGTTCCTGAGCTAGGTATCCGTATCCGTTGGGTAGCTTTTCCCATGTTGGATTTTCTGTAAATCATTAGAAAATGCACTTTTTTATTACAGTGTATAAATCAAAGATGAGTTGAGGTGCATCAGATATTTACCTGGGATGTTTTGTTGGGGGGGGGGGATGATTTTATGCAGCTGATTGTCTTGGTTTACGCTAAGCAAATAGGAACATTTCAGGGAAACGCTGTTCATGTTAAAAAAAAGTCTTTAATTTACAATATTATTTTAGACATTGTGACATGCCAACTCTTTTATAACTCCTGGGATTGTGGAAAATAAAAGTTCCATGATTGTATTATTTGTTTTATCTGAGAAACACGTTTGGGAAAAAAAAGTTTTATTAGGAGACATTTTCAAATGTAAGTATTCAAACATCTAGTGTAAGTCATTCACATAATGCATGTCAATGATTATATAATGGATCCTTTTAAGCAGATATAGGTTCATGGCTACATTTCCTTGTCCCTGTGTATATATTTATTTCTCACTGTGTCATCAGGAGTGTCCGTGTGTGGAGGAGGTTCAGGATTCCTCTCTGCTCCCGGTCAACGTGGAGAGGAAGGTCACTCTGCTGGGACTACACCTCCACCTCTTCCAGGTAACGGAGCCCAACAAAGCTCAGCCACCCCTTGACTTAAAGGGAGCATTACAGCAGTACTCAGTATGTTAGGGACCTGTTAACATGGTATTGATGAGTAAGTATGTAACGTTTTTTTACCAGCATTGGTTACAAACTTTGCAAACATTCTGGAAAGTATATTTATTGTTTAAGGACATAAAGGTGCATATTGTTTATTTATATTTCATATATATGTTTAAATATGCCGCTGGGGGAGGGGACAATGTTATAGGAAAATAAGTGTGAATTCCTTGGATTAAGTCTTATGTTTAAGATAATATTTCAGTTTTCTTTCCTTGTAATTGTTTGTGTTTTCTCTCTTACATATACTCTTTAAATCTCAGGAAATGTTTTCCCTTTAAACTTTAGACTTCTATCTCGTAGATCAGGAGTTTTTCTTCAGAATATACCCCCTTTCCCCCCAATGTCATTTTTTCTTTTCTAATCTAAAATAGCCCCAAGGTGCCATTATAGGTTGTGTTGTGAACTGCTGTTAAGGAGGGATAATTACTGCCAAATTAAAAGGGCATTATCATGTTAGGTGTCTTGTTTTGATTTTATGAAATCTGAAAAATCAGCTTTGCAGTGTGGTACTGTACGGTGACAGGCAGAACAAATCCCGATTTTCACACCTAACTGTACTGAAAAAGAACAACATGATGTTGTCTGTGTTTGTATGCAAATATGTGTGTCTGTGTACTTTAGGATGAGAATCTGGACTACGAGTGTGTGTTGGACATTGAGAACCAGTCGGTGGTGGTGGAGGCCTCCGTGGAGCCGGATGCTACAAAACCATCAGTGTTCTCCATCACTTGCCAACCCCACCAGGTCAGAACACATCTCATTACAGTCATCTCTGTGTGTTGTTGTGTTTTCTCTACACTCTTCAAGTGTGAACATAATGCAGTCTTGACTTTCTTTAAAGCCATTGAAAAAGTATTTTCAGATGCTTGAATATATTTCCTAACTAAATCATACAGTGAGAAAAACTAGACATTGATCTGCAATTTGAAATAACACTGACTTTTCAACTGATTGAAAGCATATGATTCTAGGCCTCTTTCACAAAGTACACCAACATGTATCATACAGGTTAATTTATAACATATTGTTTCTATTTTTAATATCATGTTTTCTTAGTGAATTTTCTGTAGAGGACACTGTCTATATACTGTGTATATTTAGCAACGCAAGTATTCTTTATCAGATACGAATACATGAATTATTGCAAATTAATTACTTAATCATTTTAGAGATTCATGGTACATTAGCATAGTTTTTTCTCCTAAATGTACCCCTTTTTAAAAGAAAAGTTTTTTCTTGTAAGTTTGCCTCATTCCCCGTAAGAAAATATATTAATAATCATTATTATTATTTAGTTTTTATATAAACTATAATCATTTTGATCCACATTTTTTTAATTTGATATAAAGCAGCAATAAAAACATTTTCTAAGCAACTATTAAACTGCAACGGTAACTATTAACAAGTTCTTTGTCTGTGTATATCTGATGGAGTAAACTCCACCCGCCTGGTAGCATTCATAAAAGATGTAAATTAAAACAAAGGTCATAATCAACACCCATGAACTGCTCTCTCTCTTAATCACACATGTCTGTTTCCAGCAGTGTGGTTCATTATCTCTCATAGCCAGATCTGAATTGTTTGTGGATGTGCATAACATCACCTGATTTTCCGTATCTCAACTTGTGCTGTGTTGACTGTTATTTGCTTTCCTTGTTTCAGTATGCCTATTCTGCCTTATTGGAGGAATACCCCGCCGTGATCAACGTGAGGAGAAAAAACAACTTCCTCATCGACAGCACTGAGGATCTGTACGGTATGTAACCTCATCTGAGTATCAGAATAAACAAGTGATGTATTCTTATTACTTTTTGAGTGACCTTAATGTTTCAATGTGACCTTAGAAAAAAAGTGGAAAAAAATATATTGAGTATCAAAAATGATTTGATTCATAGTAAAATCTGCCTTTCATCCAGCATGTTCAGGCAGTAGCCGATACACCATCAATAAAACACATAAGCAGAAACTAAAGTTTAAAATCTGAGCTGACAGAAAATGCTCCGTTTTAGTTTAATACACACAGTTAAGCTCACACACACACTATCGTATGAACATACAGGTTCACATACTGAATGAAAAAAGAGTGAAAACCATAACGGTACGTCCACACAGCAGCTTTGAAAAAATCTTGAAAATCTTGGAGCTGGGCGTGTTTGAGAGCTATCACAAGACCATTTCGGATTAAATGAGAATTCCGCCACCTTAGATATGCGGATCGACGCGACTTTAGACGGATTGACATGCCAAGTGTGTCGGTTCGAAATTTTTTTAGAAGTTGCCGAAGGTTGCGAAAGAGACCCGGGTAACCTGAAAACTATAGCCCTATTAACCTGCAAAATGAAACGGAGCGAAAAGGCGGCTTGACGTAACACCCCTTGCGCTTGCGCTTCTAACATGTCCTACATGTCCTAAAAGTCCTTAGTTTTCAACTCGTTTTACGGAGTTGATAAACTTCGACTCGACCTTCGGACAGTCGGTGTAAGTTTAGGGCAAATACGTTTAGACTGTCAATGCTTCGCGATCGGTTAGTTTGTGCATATTCGACCCGCTCTCGGTCTGGCGAGTCAAGTAAAGGAGTATAAGGTTTCCCTTTCCCCCTCTTCTTTTAATGCCAAAAAGTAAAATCGCTTAGTGGGCCAAAGAATGCTGGTCTTGATAAATGGTCGCCTATGTTGGCCTCAGTCCTTGGTCCGTACCTCCCTCCACACCGTCTCTGTCACCCACTTTGACGAATCCAAAAGCGGACAAAACCCCTCCAAATATATATATAACGAGCGGTATTTTAGGGGCCCCAGAAAACGAAACATACGGCCCCCGCCCTGCCTCCTAAGTAGTAGCACTAACCCAACAACCAGCGCAACGAGTGCAGC
>NW_011369945.1:14214453-14224666 GCF_000735185.1 Notothenia coriiceps | reverse complement strand
GAAATAAAACGATTTTTTAAAAATTATTATTATTACTTTATTTTTTGGTTTTTCAGTTTAATTATACTTAAAGTTCAGGGTAATCAACTGTTAAAAACAGACTCATTTTTTTCTCCAATAAATGGATGTTTTCAAAGTCAATGAATAATCGAAATTACAATTATTGACCCAAATAATTGAGATTATGATTTTTGCCAAAATCGAGCAGCCCTAATAAACATATTAACTATTCTTTATAAACGTTCAAATTAACATTTTTGTCATTTGGATTGTCTAAATGGTAATTTCAATATCTTATTATTATCCAAACCCCTTGAGACCAATGTGTCATTTTTGATAATGATATATATAAATAAAATGTATTGGATTTTAAACTCAGATTAAGAAATGTTCAGCACAATGTCAGTTTACAAACGACATCTTAACACAACTTCCTCAGATTTTCAGGAAGAGGTTTATGGTGTCATTTTGGCGGTCTGCCTTTTGTCATAACATCATATGGTGGAACAATATTTCTATCAGCACAACTTAAACAAATCTGTGTTCCCCTGTGTGCCCTCTCCTCAGAACTGAAGGGCTTGGGACCAGACTTTGTGTTTGGTTTTGTCCAATCAATGGACGGAGAGAGGGATCCTCGTAACCTGCTGTTAGCGTTCCAGATCGCCAAAGGCATCATCCTGCGAGGTTATGATCTAGGTAAGAGTGCTTCTTTCTCTGTATCTCTGTCTCTGGCCTTTCCTTCAACTGTGTTACGATCTACGATCACCAGGCTCCCTACGATACGATACTATCGCGATACTTAAGCCACGATACGATAGTATTGCGATTCTACGATATGCTAAGTATTGCGATATTGAAGTTAAGTTGTTTAATGGTGTGCTAAAGTAACGGCCCGTCCACACACAGGCATGAAAAAAATCTTGAAAAATCTTGATGCTGGGCGTGTCTGAAGCTTGGCAATTTTTTGCGACCAACAACCAATCACATGAATCTCCCGCCCCCGACATACAAAGCAATAGCAATGTTAAAACGAAGTAAACTGGATATAAACTCCCCAAACAGGCGAAAACCTACCAGTTTCACCCACTGTCTCTGCCACCTCCCTCCATGCCTGGTTCCTCCGGTTTGTATCCCGGTAAATAGTTCTGGTCGTAAAGAACCGGGTGATTCGCTACCGTAATTTCTCGTTTGGAATATGAGGAAATGAACTGCGGTCTGGCTCTCCCAGCTTGCACGCGGTTTGATTGGCTAGCGCTTGTACTGGCAGATTTGCATAAACGGGATTTGATTGGCTGACGCTTCCAGCTCAGCTTCAAAAGTTGAGCAATGCTCCTGAAAATCCTGTACATCCTGTAAATCTTCGCTTCGCTTCCCCACAATGCAGTTCGGCGAAAAGCGAGGCAAAGTGACGTCACTCCCATTCAAAGTCAATGGGCAGAGAAGCGTTGGAAGCGTTGGAAGATTTTTTTAAAGCTGCTGTGTGGACGTACAGTTAGCAGATTCAGGCAGTAGGCGTATAGATTCACCCTTAAAGTATTAGCTTACAGAACACTACAGCTGACAGAGAAGAGATAACATCTGATCCTTTTACAACAAACACTCTTGCGTGTGATCCCCAATGTTTAAAATGTAAAAGTGATCAGATTACGTCTTTTTTGATGTAACTGTAAGGGATTACCTTGTATTGTATCCTGGTAGTAATCCAGTTACTTTTTTTTTTACATCTATTCATGTATTTTCTCTCCCTTGTTTCAGTCACCCTGTTTAATTGTTCTGTGGGACGGTCCGACTGCAGCCGGTGTAGAACAGCCGACCCGAAGTACGGCTGTGTGTGGTGCGGGGGGGCCACCGGCTCTCACTGCGTGTTCCAGGACTCCTGCAGCGACAACGTCAAACACTCCTGCCCTGCTCCCGTCATTCACTTCGTAAGCACTTTTTTGGAGAGCGAAAGTAGGAACAATGAGTGAAGGGGGAAAACAAATGAATTCTGTAAGATTTTATTTAATTATTGTCACTGTCGTGGAAAAAAGCAAGCACAATGCCATCTCATCCTGACTGTGGGATGTGGGCGTTGTGTTACCTCCACATTAGACTATTGCCAACTGCCATGCAAATTAGGAAAAAACTGACAATAACCAGCAAAACAAGAAAAGCAATGCACTGCTGCTGACGGGGGGCAAGACAGCAGCAAGTTAACAAATGCTGTTTTAGTTTAATACATTCATTCAAATCAAACACTATTTGGTTTACATATGAAGGTGTCCACCTGCTGCATTTAAAACAAAGACATTCATAAATAATGAAAAATGAAAGAAGCCTAGATGAAAATCAAGGCAGTTCCTCTACCTATAATACAGTATAGTGCTTTGTTTTGAAATGCGTTGTCACATTGTTATCCTGCTAGTAATCACACAGCTCCATATAATGTATTGAACCATGTGCTAAATAGTACATCCCTACTAGATGTCATGCTACCATGTGATGTCAAAACAAGACGACATAGACAGGATATGAATTCCCTCTGTTTGCTCCCGTTGTGTTCCAGTTGGACCCGGTGTCCGGTCCCGTAGAGGGGGGCACGGTAGTGACAATTTCAGGCTCTAACCTGGGCCAGAGGGCTGAAGACATCCAGAACTCGGTCACCGTGGCGGGGGTCCCCTGCAGCGTCATCAGCAGCAGATATGAAGTCTCCTCCAGGCAAGTGGAGACTTAACCCGATCATAATCTGAAGCTAAAGCTTCTCCAGCTCTTTCTAACCATGACAACTACATGTCCATGACAACTACATGTCCTCACCTTGTAGGATAGTGTGTGAGACCACCAGCAGTGGAGGGGAGAAGAGCGGCCTGGCCTCGGTCAAAGTGAGGGGGGGGGGACTCGGACTCTCTGCTCAGATCTTCAGATTCCAGGTAAAGAAAGATTGAAGAAAAAAAGTGTGCATGCAAGTGTCTGTATCATTTCCGTATGTTTGGATTCACACTTAATTTAGCGAAGCTTGTCCTCACAGCGCAAATCAAATCAAACTTTATTTATATGCGCTTTTCATACACAAAAGGTGACATGA
Source organism: Notothenia coriiceps (assembly GCF_000735185.1). Taxonomy (NCBI): domain Eukaryota; kingdom Metazoa; phylum Chordata; class Actinopteri; order Perciformes; family Nototheniidae; genus Notothenia; species Notothenia coriiceps. The sequence continues at coordinate 14,221,602 of NW_011369945.1, read as the reverse complement.
AGCATTTCACAAACCAAAGAAATACAAATAAATAAAAACAGTACTACTTCCAGGTAAATATAACAAACGACTTTGTGATTGATGAAAAACACTTAAATCCAAAAAAAGTCAATAAACAAAGGACTGAATACAAAAACTAGAAGAAAATAATACAATAAGATAATACAATAAAACAATTGTTTTAATTCAAATTAAATTAAAAATTAAATCATCATACAGTAAATACAATTCAATTAAAAGCCAAAATCAAAGGGTTGGTCACATCATTGATCTTGAAGAACTGAGGGTTCTACTGGGTTCATAAGCTAAAAGCAGAGAGGTTTTATTATTATTCATCTTGGGGGTTTAGGTTTCATGACAGTAGCACCATTTTAAAGTGAAAGATTATTTATTTTTATGAACAAATATACTGTACTGTATAACTGTAACTGAACTAAAGGAAGCATGCTCTAAGAGTCCACCATTGTAGCTGTTACATGTGTTTGTTTCCATGAAAAATAAAGATTATTTCTGATGAATTAAGTAAAGACAGCTCTCTCATACAGTATCTCTTGGTAATAACGCTTCACTTGAAATGTGGCGTCGTAAATGTAAGTGGCCCTGTGATGTAATAAAGTGCCTTATTTACATTGCAGTAAAAGGACTACCGGTGTTAATTAATTAGCCCAAGTGACAGGCTAATTAATTATACAATCTGGCTGTGAGGCAGCCCTCCAGTGTTTCCCAGAATGCCCCTGTGTCCATTTTATCTCTCCAATAAATCACCCGCTCATTATTGATTACACCTTTTTATCCTGTCTCTCACTTTCTTCCCTTTTATCTTTCTCATTCATCTCCTCTCCATCACCAGGATCCTGTTCTGAGCAGCATCTCCCCCCAGAGAGGGCCCAAAGCGGGGGGCTCCTCCTTCACCATCAGGGGCCGGAGCCTGAGGACGGGACACACCAGGGATGTCAAAGTCTTCATCGGAGGGGTTCTATGTGTGGAGTAAGTGTTGCTAATAGTTCAGGAGTCCTAAACCTGGAAATTAGTCCGCATTTTAGCACTTTATCAATCCTGTTAAAGTCTTATTTATTTTTGTATGAGTTATGAAAACATATCTATGGTTAGACACGTTCTTTTCTTGGTTTTACGACATAACGTATGTCAGTAAACACCTTGATGCATCATAAAAATGTTGGTGGCTAAATACAAAATGTTTTTTAATTATAATGTTATCCACACAGGTACACATATAGAGTCAAAGAACAAAACAATATTTAAAATATATATAGATATATATATACATAAAGAAAGACATCAAGTATTTATCAAATACAAATTTGGTTTCTATTGCTTTTTTATTTCTAATATTTTTTGTAGTTGTGCCATATTGTTGTAATTCTAAGTTAAAATGGGCACAATTTGGTTAAGAGTGAGTCAATGTCTTCTTGTGAATGTGAAATGTTCCCTAAAACCAAATTAGTTTATGAGCAGACTTTAGCTTAGCAGTGTTTATATAATTATAAAAGTGGTGTTAATATGTGGAGATTATCCTGCTGAACAAAATGTGTAGGTATAATAAACATGTGTTTGCCACAGATCTTATTTTCTGCAATATCCCAAAAACTCAATCGAATAGTCCAATTGAGTTTTTGTTTAAGGAGCCGTTGCAAAATAGTGCACCTGTGCACTGTGACGACTATTATAAACATACTTTGTGTAAGTGACTGGAAAGTGGGTCATAATGTGTGTTTCTGTTCAGGCCGAACATCCAGGAGGATCACATCAGCTGTCTGACCAAAGGCAGCAACAGAACTGGGGGACATGGCATCATCGTGCGGTTTGGAGGCACGGAGCGCCACCTGCAGGGTCTGGTGTATCAGTACACCCCCAACCCCAACATCTCCATGGCTTCACCCTCTAAAAGCTTTCTCAGGTGCTCATCAGTGTAAACAGAGCAATCTCAAATGAATATATATTCTGCTCATGTTATGGCATTCAATTTTGGGGTTTTTAAAACGTTTTTTTGTATAATTTAGATTATATATCGTCCAAGACAAATATTACAAGACAAATATGGTTCAATAAAAATGCTTACGCTCCAAAAATGTAAGTAGGGAACTGTCATTATTGTTATTTATTTTAGATCTTAACTTGAATGTAATGAAGAAACGATTCTAATGTTATTTTGTTCTTTCCCTCTGCAGTGGAGGGCGTATCATCAGAGTCTCCGGACACAATCTGGATGTGGTCCAGGAGCCCAAGATGAGGGTTACCCTCAGTCCTCCTGACACCCTGCCCCCCAGGAGGAGAAGGAGCGTCAGAGGGAGGGGTGGAAGGAGTCTGAGCAGAGGACGGGATCACCGGGGGAGCATGAAGAGATGGAGGAGGATCGTCCCAGAGGCAGAGTGCCCCGAGGGAACGCTCTGTCACGTCAAACAGGTACGCTCCACACAGAGAGAGAAATGAACTCCTCTTCTAAATATGTGCATTTTGTGTTATTTTATTGTCTCTCTTAAGAATCCAACAGGTTGCTGCTCCACATTCTGTCTTTCAGAGGATGTAGTAGGCTCATTTGATACAGATCCCAAATGAAACAAAAGACCCCTCAGGAATCCATGTGCCAATAATGTCATGCTTCTTTGTCTGCAACAAGGCCACCAAAAAGAAATAGACGGACAGCTCGAAGAAAAAACTAGCATTGCCATCCTCACAGGGCTCCTTGACCTTTCGTGGCACGATATGTGAAGGAACATTTTTTATATCAATACCAATAAGAATTCCCTACAAACACGCTATAGTTATGCTCATCCGATGCATCCTGGGGCAGAAATCCTGCATGTTTGCAAACAGCAAAAATATGTCCTTTCAGTTATTCATCAAATGTTTTCAGAATCTTGTCTTTGAACAGTCTTGGAAAATGAAATGCATTATGACTGGTACATCTGGGGCTCTATTGATCTATTGAGACTAATTGTTATCATGTGTAATGATGTTAGTCCCCATAGTAGCTGCCTGTATAAGGGAGGGCATTTCAGGAAATATAAGTGATAAACGTATTTGTGTTTCTTTTCCTCCAGTATGAGTCTGGCTGCACGGTGAACGGCTCCGCCCTCATCCTGTGTCCGACTCCTGCCGTGGGCCCAGAGGCCCGGAGGGCCAGGGTCAAAGTCCAATTCCTGTTGGACAGCCTCCATTTTGACTTCAGCGCCGTCGGGGGCGAGGCCTTCAGCTACGAGCCCAACCCGAGGCTCTACCTGCTGAGCCAGAACGACCCCAGCAAGCCGTACCACCACAAACCGGGCAGCATCATCTCCGTGGAGGTAGGGGCCAACGGCAAACTGACCAATGAAACACTGACATTCCCTACAAACATAATCATGGTGGTCAAACTCTGTCATGAATCCTGGATTCTGTGTCTTTTTTCAATCAAGGGAGAGAACCTGGATCTGGCCATCTACAAGCATGAGGTGGAGGCTCGGATCGGGGCGGGGGTGTGTTCCGTGAAGACCCTGACCCACAACCACCTGTACTGTGAACCGCCGACTCAGCAGCCCTCACTCACTGCCGGGAAGATGCAGGACAGCATGGAGAGTCTGCCCGAGTTCACAGTGAGAACATTTGACTGTACATTTGGAATTTCAATGTTCGTTTACATTCAGAATGACCCAGACATTCTGTCCCTGTGTTTTTCAGGTGAGAATGGGCAACCTGAACTTCTCTCTGGGCAGAGTGCAGTACGACAGCCAGGCCCAGTCCACGTTTCCTCTGGAGGCCCAGGTGGGGGTCGGGGTGGGGGCCTCCATCGTGGCCCTCATCGTTCTCATTATAGTCCTCATATACAGGTGAACACAGACCACACTTCACTTAAACTGATTTACCTCAAAGTCTTTTACTATACTTTTCTTATTCTTTTTTACTAAAGCCTAATGACACAACTTAGGGGACAACAGCAATTCATTCTTATTAATAGTATTCCCACTAGAGAACATTTGTTTTTGTTTTTATACAGCATTACTCAAATAATAGATACACACTTTTTGGCCATCTTTCAAAGTGTTTTGTCTACATGTTTCAGGGAGGAACATGTGTTATTTTAAACTAACTTTCTCACCTGTTCTGAAGTCATGAACAAAAAAAAATGTATCCGTTTGTTTTCTTCTGCCATGCCTCTCAGGGCTTCCGCACATCTTCTGCTAACACAGTGCTACTTTATTTCTCTACCTAAATGTTATCGGCCTTGTTTTTGTTCATCAGGAGGAAGAGCAAGCAGGCCATGAGGGACTATAAGAAGGTTCAGATCCAGCTGGAGAACCTGGAGACCAGTGTGAGGGACCGCTGTAAGAAGGAGTTCACAGGTACCAACCAAAACATCTTACTTTAGAAAATAACATCAGCTTTTTGCGTAATCATTGCTGTGAATGCTCCATAGTTAGCCGTCTGTAGTCACTTGACAGATGTTTCGGTGTCACCATAAAAGAAAATTATACATTTCAAAATGTTATAAAAAATATTTAAAACATGCAATATAGAGGCCTTCAATGGAGGAAATGGTAATAAAGTGCACATAGCAACAGTATGTTAGTGTGCAACTTTACCCCCCCATATTATAATTATTATCATTATTCATATTATTATTATTATTATTATGAATAGCCTACTTTGCCCACTTTAGGATAAATATTCAATGTTTACAGTTTATTTTTTAGAGGTAGTTTTTTCAATTATTCTGTCCTTTTTGTTTTATAACATATTGATGTAAAATATATTATATATTTTTTTTAATCCATATTGTCAATTCTTGATTTTATATATATATATATATGAACTTGGTTTCATACCTATTGGGGCTGTTGTTGTTTTTTTAACTATCATTTATTTATTTATGCTTTATGTTTTTTTTATGTTAAGCTTACGATATGGCATGTTTCTAAGTTTGGTTTTACATATACTGCTCTTACATATTGATTTTTAGCAGAGTAAATGTTGGGACAAAACAAGTCAGTGTTTTATAAGAACAGAGCCTGGTTTTGTAGTTTCATTCCTTCCATTAATTGTAAACATAGCGACAAGATAAAAAATAAGGTCATAAGGTACACAAACTAAGGCTTTTCTTGCCCTCCCCTCCTCCAGACCTGATGACGGAGATGATGGACATGTCCAGTGATCTGGTGGGCTCTGGGATTCCCTTCCTGGACTACCGGGCATACGCAGAGCGCATTTTCTTCCCCGGCCACCAGGAGTCACCCCTGAGACGAGATCTGGACGTCCCGGAGAGTCGGAGGCAGACGGTGGAGCAAGGGCTGGTGCAGCTGTCCAACCTGCTCAACAGCAAACTCTTCCTCACCAAGGTCACACAGCAGGGCTATGTTTTCATATTCAGAGCAGGTTTTTGGATAAACAGTTTTCTTAAGGGTGGGCACCACATTACAGGAATCCTTTGTTATTGGGGAAGATGCTCATATCAATATTCCCGTGCTTTCTTTCATAAATAAGGAAAAATGATCGTCTTCCCCCGTAAAGTTGAATGGGATTGTATTTGTTTCTAAACTTGTTTTCCAAAACATTACTTTTCCCAATAACATAAAAAAAAGTCTGGTATGAAAAATAAAGAACCTCCCAAAACCTTTTTTCTTTCCACCTGGTAAAACTTTTTTCAGCCTTTAAAATATAGACCACGCATTTTGTTCAGAATCTGGATAGGGTTCATCGCCAAGTAGGTTCACAAACACAAGGATTTGTTTGTGCAAACATAAACACAGTAAGAGGACAAATAAATAAAAAATATGAACAGTAAAATATGTGCACTCTACCAGAATTTCACTTTGTTTGTTTTTACTCCCTCCAGTTTATTCACACTCTGGAGGTCCAGCGGACGTTCTCCCCCAGGGACCGGGCCTACGTGGCCTCTCTGCTGACGGTGGCCCTGCATGGTAAACTGGAGTACTTCACCGACATCCTGAAGACGCTGCTCAACGACCTGGTGGAACAGTATGTGGCCAAGAACCCCAAACTGATGCTCAGGAGGTAAGGCTGGAGTAGGTGTCTTTATAAATGTATCTTTATAACTTTTAACTTATTTCATCTATAAATGATTTGCTCACTTTTTCTATTCCAGAACGGAATCTGTGGTGGAGAAGCTTTTGACAAACTGGATGTCCATCTGCCTCTTTACCTTTCTGAGGGTATGTTGTCAGGATGCACACTGAATCACTCAAAGTTCAATTCTGTGTTAATAATTTGTTGACCGTTATGCTTGGCCAGGAATCAGCCGGGGAGTCCTTCTACATGCTGTTTAGAGCCATAAAGCACCAGGTGGACAAGGGCCCTGTGGACGCTGTGACGGGGAAAGCAAAGTACACACTGAACGACAACAGGCTGCTGCGAGAGGACGTGGAGTACAAAACGCTGGTAAGAAAAACACAAATACAACAGAACATAAACACTGGCCTGCTGAAAATGTTAACAATGTCAGAGGCATGACAATCGAGTGGTGCTGTGTAATGTAGGGCTGCAACAACGAATCGATAAAAATCGATTGCTAAAAAAGTTGGCAACAAATTCAGTTATCGATTTGTTTGGTCTATGTTGTTACTCTCTGTTTACGGAGCTGGCTACGTCACAAAAAAAAAACTGACATTCGAAAAATGGCGGAGGTTTAGATAAGCACGGTCCGACTCAAATCTTCAACAACGTGGGAGCACTGGAAACAACAGTAAAAAGTGTGTTACCTGCAAACTGTGTGAAATCGAACTTGCATGGCTCGGGAGCACCACAGTGATAAGGGAACATCTCAAACGTATAAAGAAAAACACCCGATCAAGATCCCTCCGCTTCGCGTCGGTCTCTGTGATCATACTGTCGGTGTTTTTTTTCCAATAATGACCGGCTCGCTGCACATTATCCGGGTTATTACACGGCCAAATACTGAACAAACTAACGACTAACTTGACTTATTTTAACTTATTTAAACTATGCCAATTTATGGATTCAGCTGTTTCAAAGTGTTTGCAAATTTGAAGAAAATAGTTTGGGTTTGTTTGCTGTATGTATGTGTGTGTGTGTGTGTGTGTGTGTGTGTGTGTGTGTGTGTGTGTGTGTGTGTGTGTGTGTGTGTGTGTGTGTGTGTGTGTGTGGGTGTGTGTGTGTGTGTGTGTGTGTGTGTGT
>NW_011369945.1:14197442-14214446 GCF_000735185.1 Notothenia coriiceps | reverse complement strand
CACACACAGACACACACAGACACACACAGGCACACACAGACACACACAGACACAAAGACACACACACAGACACACACAGACACATAGACACACACACAGGCACACACAGACACACACAGACACACAGACACACACACAGACACACACACACACACACACACACACACACACACACACACACACACACACACACACACACACACACACACACACACACACACACACACACACACACACACACACACACACACACACACACACACACACACGATTCAAATAGGGGTACAACAACTAATCGACTTAATCGATTAAATTGATGACCAAATTAGTTGCCAAATAATTTAGTCGTCGATTCGTTGGCTCTATGTTGTTATGACGTTGTCTACGTCACTCGGAAGAAAAAAAAACATTCGAAAAATGGCGGAGGCGTAGAGAAGCACGGTCCGACTAAAATCCTAACAGTAACAAGTGTGTTACCTGCAAACTGTGTATAATCAAACTTCGATGGCACGGGAGCACCACAGTGATGCGGGAACATCTCAAACGGAAAAGAAAGAACAGATCAAGATCCCTCCGCTTCGCGTCGGTCTCTGTGATCATACTGTCGGTGTTTTTTTTCCAATAATGACCGGCTCGCTGCACATTATCCGGCTTATTACACGGCCAAATACTGAACAAACTAACGACTAACTTGATTCNATCATGTACTGCCCAAATAATATAAAATAAAGTTTCTAAAAAAAAAAAAGATAATGTGCAGCAAAGCGGTAAACATCCGATCAAGATCCCTCCGCTTCACGTCGGTCTCTGTGAACATACTGTCGGTGTTTTTTGTTTTCCAATAATGACCGGCTCGCTGCACATTATCCGGCTTATTACACGGCCAAATACTGAACAAACTAACGACTAACTTGATTCATTTTAACTTAGCTAAACTATACTAATTTATTGATTCAGCTATATCAAAGTGTTACACACACATTTGCAGAAATTAGGTCGGGTTGAGACACTGTGCTGTATTTATGTGTAAGAAAGTGTAACTGCAGAGACAATCTACCTATTTGTTGTAGCAAAGCCTGTTAACACTTTTTGTTTGTGATTCACAATTCTATTTTTTAAAATGATTAATAATGTATTATTATTTATAAGGGCTCAGGTCCATTAAAGCATTTTTTTAAACAGTTAGGTTAGTTATCATTGTTGATACTTTGAAAGAACATTGATTTTGTTCGAGCAACCTAAAGAGACATATGTATTGTTCAAAACAAGCTGTTATATAGATTTTGCATATATTTTATAGCCTACATTTGGGTTGTTTTTGTGTGTTGATGTTGTCAATTTGGAAATGCAGTTTTCTGAATAAAATAATGGAAAACGTTTTTTTTGGCGCGTTTTTTATCCAATTAATCGTAGAAATAATCTACAGATTAATCGATTATCAAATTAGTCGTTTGTTGCAGCCCTAATTCAAAGGTCATTATGGGATGCTTATGTACGCACTTTCATTCTGCAGTGAGAACCACTACACAGTCCATCAGCAATCCCAGCATGCACTGGGGTGATGGTGCACTGATGGGCCTTATGTGTGTGTGAACATCCGGCGGAGAGGATAGTGTGTGTGTGTGCGTGTGTGTGTGTGTGTGTGTGTGTGTGTGTGTGTCTGACTGAACACTGATGGAAGAATTATCACAGGACAGCTAGAGCTTCCTGTTTGGGTTTGCGTCATGTGTTCCTGTTTTTATCAGATAGGATTAGGGTTAATNCTTTGTGTCTGTTCTGTCAAACCGTCTGTTTATGCCGACATTTTGTTGTTTATTTAACCGTGTAATCGGCTCAGTGATACGGCCTTATGTTTGTTTTTCGTAATTTTTTTAGTAATTTTTGACCGTGTTAAAAAATTTCTTGAAATCCTAATATGCTACGTGAGGATGTAGATGGTTACCACTAACAACAAGAGACAGGAAATTTCTACCTGGCACTTAAGGGCGGTATCACTAATGTAGACTCTCAAAGTCGAGGAAAACCATGAAACAAGGTTCGACACCCCGGTCGTCATAAATTTTCGACAAAATGGGTCAAAACGAGAGTGCACATCCTTGGTCGTAGACTTAGTTTAGAACCCCACGCCGGTATATCTGAAAGAGAAACTGTTGATGAGTACACGTTTACAGTGCTCCCTTGTGTTGGGTCGTCTCTAAAGTCATTTACTTTTGGATTGGTTACCCTTTCAAACCTACCGGTTATCGGTCGTCGTCATATTTCACGGTACACATGAGTTATAGGTGTGGGTCATTATTTTGGCATCCGTGTTACATGTGTCATAGGTTCGAGAAAATCCGTGTACCAGTCTCCGTAAGTAACATATCGTCGCAGTGGTATTAGATTATGTCCATTTTTGCAACGGTCTATAGTGTAAAAAGGAACAGACTTTTCTTTTTGTCCTAATAAAGACATTTTCTTTGGAGGAAATAAAAAATGCGAAACTTTGTGTAAAAGGCACACATTGACTTTCTGTTCAAGACAAGTTATTCCTTTAGGTCTATAAAACATTCATCAACTGGGAGAGTTACATACATTAACATGTTATCGTGTGAATGTCTTGTGTATTTGTTTTCTTTTTTACGATTTTGTACTGTGTGTCTGTTTGGTGTATTGCATGTCAGACAATCATGTTAAGTTCGTTACGGGTAGTGTTAGTAAATGTTAGACTCTCTTGTCAGCTTCGTTTAGTCAAAGTAGTATAGTCAAAGTAATGTATTGTTCATGTCTGGTCAACTTTCACTCTACAATTACTAACTTTGTTCATGCTGCCCTGCTTGGCCAGGTCACTCTTGGAAAATAGATTTTAATCTCAATGAGTCTTTTACCTGGTTAAATAAATGATATATATATATATAGATATATCTATATCTATATATATATATATGCTAAAGGTGGCTAATGCATGACTGCTTTTGGTATTCTTATAACCAGATGTGTTAAAATGCTGACTCATTACCTTGTTTAAGGATTCAGTCCAGCACCACTTTACAAGAGAATCTGTTCTGTAAACACTTTTTAAAATCTGACTTTTTCCATTTTTTTAATTCTTCTTCTTATCATTTTTATTACAATTGATGCAAACTGAACATTTTATTGGAAATGTAAAATAACTTTGTGCTAGAACAGCATTTACATTTGATAACTATTGTATTAAATAAAGTGAGTTATTTTCTGAATTAAAATTAAAAGAATTAATGATTCAGGGAAAAACTTCCCTAATGTAAAAACACACACTTGAAGCCTGAAATAATGCATTTCAGTATTACAATATGTCCCCCATTAACCCCCCCTCCTCCTCTGTGCAGACCCTGAATGTTGTGATGCCTGCTGCAGCCTCCACCGGGGGGGCTACCACTCAGACGGTACCTGCCAAAGTCTTAGACTGTGACACCATCACGCAAGTGAAGGAGAAACTTCTGGAACAAGCCTGGAAGGGAACCTCCTTCTCCCAGAGACCACACATCGACTCATTACACCTGGGTACATACACGTTGTTGCATGTAGGAAAATCAGGCTTCAATTTGGCATTGATAAGTGGGCTGTGGGTCAGATGGCTCAGTTGTATGAAATATAATATTGTATTTAAAATTTCAGATTTCACTTAAAGGTCACCTTGTATACATCAACATGTGTCCCCTCTGTGTAAAGAGATTCTGAAAGTTTCAGGAAAAAAGATTCTCTCACTTTTTGTCCTGATCCATTTATATAAACACTTTACACAACCTGCAACTTTATGATGTCATAATGTTTTTTTGGCTTGTGTAACCATTAGCCAATCACCAACAAAGGTAAACAAACAGTTAAATCCTTTGATCAAAGTATTATCAAGCCCTTACAATGTGCACCGGGATTACACAAATAAATGAAATTGTCCTCTTTTTGGAACAACACGTGTCATATATGAACATGTTATAATATCTTACTATATAACAAACATGTTTTTTCCTGCAGAGTGGCGTTCAGGTGTTGCAGGTCACCTGATCCTCTCAGACGAGGACCTGACGTCAGTAGTACAAGGCTTATGGAAGCGCCTGAATACACTGCAGCACTATAAGGTCAGTGCAAGTCACACACACAACAACACACACTCTCATTAAAAATGCATGCTGATTGTTTAAGGCTGGAAGTCTTACAGTTGGTATCACTTTTTTGAGGCAGGTTCCTGACGGAGCAACGGTGGCCCTCGTCCCCAGGAACACCAAAAACCATGTCCATGACAGCCATGATTACATGCCTGGAGAAAGTGAGTGTACACACATACTCTGAATTGACACTTGTAAAATAAGTCTACATATACACAAAAATGTATTTTAGACATTATTTGTATGTTTTTTTATACTGTATTTTGGAAATTAAAGAGACCCACCTTTTTAATATGGCTTTTAATGGAATTGTATTTATTAAAGAAATGTCTGTTCTTATTTATTTATTTTATTCTTATTCAATTGTATATATTTCTTAATTGTATTCCATATGTAGTTCATTAACTTCTGCTGGCTTTAAGTGTTTTCATCCATCACAAAGTCATGTTACTTGGCATTTATTACCTAGGATGGTGGGGGGATTGTTTTTTTTCTTTTTTTTCTGGTGTGTGTTACGTTTTGTGTATGAAAAGTGCGATTTAAATAATGTTTGATTGGATTTGGAAAAGTAATTTCTATTAGTTGAACCGAGTGTAAATGACCAGGAGAGGGCACTGTTTGACTATGTATGCATGTGTTGTGTTGCATGGGATACATGGAAGTAGGAACTCAAAGTCAGAATTAAAGGTAGTGGTAACATCGCAGAAAGATAGGCAATATTATTGAATATAGCTGTTTTCTTTATTCCATCATCTGTTTTCATATGTATAATAATACTAACATTGATTAATGACAAAATAAACTTTGATTTACATTATTCAAAACACTGAAATGACGGATAAATATGCTTTGTCCTTGGTTGGGATTTTCATACTGAACCACTCTCAAATCTTGTCCTGATGCTGTGTCCTCCTTCCAGAGACCCCCATGCTGGATGACATGGAGGAGGGGGGGGTGAGGCTGTGGCACCTGGTGAAAGCCAGCGAGGAGTCTGAGCTGCCCAAACACAGGAGAGGCAGTGAGAGGGGGGGGGAGAGGGCCAAGGCCATCCCCGAGATCTACCTCACCCGCCTGCTCTCCATGAAGGTAGCACACACACACACACACACACACACACACACACACACACACACACACACACACACTCATATTTAAACATGTGTGCCTCACTTTGAAAAATAAGCTTAGAGAGATAAAAAGATAACTAGAAATATGTTCAGAATAGTTTCCACTTTCAGTTTCAAACCTCAGTCATGATTGTCATAAATGATGGAAATTAGAACACTATGAAAGATAACGCGTGTGTGGATACATGTTTGCAGATTTGCGTGAAGATCTTGTTTATCCATCTGTTTGTCTTTTATCCGCTCCGTCTCAGGGCACGCTGCAGAAGTTTGTGGATGATCTGTTCACGGCGATCCTCAGCACCAGCCGCCCCGTTCCTCTGGCGGTCAAATACTTCTTCGACCTGCTGGATGATCAGGCTCTGAAGCACGGCATCACCGACCCCGAGACAATCCATATCTGGAAAACCAACAGGTAACCTAAGTAGAATAGTTATTATTATTATTATTATAATTATTATTAATTATCTGCCATATAAATGACTGTCTCTTTTTCTCTGGTCAGTTTACCGCTGCGGTTCTGGATCAACATCTTGAAGAACCCGCAGTTCATCTTCGACGTGCAGACCTCGGACCACGTGGATGCCGTGCTGTCCGTCATCGCTCAGACCTTCATGGACTCCTGCACCATCGCCGACCACAAGCTGGGACGGGTGAGATCAGTGTCACTGTAACGCAGCATTATTACACTGTACCGCTGTGTAGTAGTAAATATGATTTTAAAAAACGCTATACTTTATATGAATCTATCGTCATTTATATAAAAAAAGATATGTTCTTTAGACAGGGACTACAGATGAAAAACTATAATAAAATAACAGATACATAGAACACTAGTGTATATACTCTTTACATTATAAGTTAGCAAAGTAATTACAGTTTTATTTGTATTAAATGTAAATGCACTAGGTACAGTAAGAACAATATAAACAAATCAGCGAATTAGTAATAATCCTCTCATAATGTGAGAAAAAGCTATGTTTAATACCAGTAGCATATTTAAATCAACAACTCTTTATACGCCCTGTTTAACGTGATATCCATTTGTCTTCCTCTCACAGGACTCGCCCATCAACAAGTTGCTGTACGCCAGAGACATCCCGCGCTACAAGCAGATGGTGGAGAGGTAAGAATATGGCAGCAGGTTCCCAACTGACCTCAGGCATAACAACTCAGGGAGGGAGTGAAAGAGAGAAAGAGACAGCGAGACAGCGAGGCCTGGGACAATCTGTGGAGGCAGACAGGGCAGACTGCCAGTCTCTATGCATGGCTGGTCTGAGAGCAGCTGCTACACTGCTGCTGCTGTCTGCTGCTCCTCCTCACACTGCTGGGAGAGCTGCTGACAGACTCCTGAGGAATATATCGGCCTCATCGGTCCTGTTCAGGGTGAGAGGGATGACTGTTCAAATGTTGCATTAACTAGTAAATCCAATGCAAATAAGCACAAGAGAAACAATATATACATTTGCAATTTTTACAAGGAATTTGCTTTAGAACTTATAAAAACTATTTTGAAACTATTTTAAAATTAAGAAAATTGCAAGACATATAAATATGCTAATTATAATAATACATTACAGTTGGCAACAAATTCAGTTATCGATTTGTTTGGTCTATGTTGTTACTCTCTGTTTACGGAGCTGGCTACGTCACAAAAAAAAAACTGATATTTGAAAAATGGCGGAGGTTTAGAGAAGCACGGTCCGACTCAAATCTTCAACAGCGTGGGACACTTGAAACAACAGTAAAAATTGTGTTACCTGCAAACTGTGTGAAATCGAACTTGCATGGCGTAAAATAAAAAACACCCGGTCAAACTTATTTTACAATTGTTTTAGTCAATCCTGTGGTTATTGATTTCAGTCGGTATTACTTTTTATGCTGCTCCTTTAATCAATCACACAGTTGTGTCTGATTCTATTTATTACATGGGAAGGGACGGGTATTATTTTTAATTTTGGTTTGTGAAACACTGAAGTGTTAAATGTTTGATTTAAACAGAGGTGTGAAAGATATAGAGGAAGTTCCACGGTTCAGTGTGCCCAGCTTGTTGGGCTTTCCTTTGGTATCAATGAACTAAATATATATAATACACCTTGTCCAAATTGCATCAAAAACTATATTTCCAAACACACAACTGGGAGTAAGCATCCTTTCATATGAGATGACTGAGCACTGCGTTTTTGTTTGTTTTTTAAATATTGAGATAGTGCCTTTATTTGAGTGACAGTGGTGAGACAGGGAGAGTAAGGGGATGACACGTGGTCCTCCACAGGGGGACCCAGCCGGCTGCCCCCCCTTCTACCAACTGAGCTGTATGGGTCCAACACTGCATTTATGTACAAACTCTGAATTCCAATTGCATAACAAAAGCAACTTTGTCTTTTGGATTCATACTCGATGAGCTGAAGGTCATAGAGAATATGTCTTTCTTTCTAAGTGACTGAAGAACACATCCTTGAGTCTAAAAAGATGAGTAGTGTCTTTTCAGATTGCATGTGGCCACTTCAGATCAATGTGTCTGTATCTCCTGAACTTCATGCAGACAGCAGTCAGGATGAGGTGAACATCCTGTCCAATAGAATTGAAGACACTTAGGAGCATGATAGTCCATTTCAAATTCAAAAAGCTGTGTATTTATTCTCAAACGATACAAAAGGAGAAAAGATGAATATATTTGTATGTAAACCTTAATTCAATGCAGTTATTTCCGTGATTTCTATACCAACTCCTTTCTCTCCAGGTACTACGCAGACATCCGTCAGACCATCTCGGCCAGCGACCAGGAGATGAACTCCGCTCTGGCTGAACTCTCTCGTGTACGCTCCCCTCTCTTGTTCTTCCACTTCTGCAAGAATAGCTTCTTTATGTTAGCCGAGGTTGAACACATAAATCATCTTAAGTTTCTGGAAGTCACTGTGTGCCTGACGAGCTAGATGTGGAGTTTGAAATCAAATATGAATGGCAAGCGATGCAATTCTGAACAGCCCCCGCCCCCCCCTCACCTCTCTCTCTTCTCTCTCCTCACAGAACTACACAGCAGAGGTCAACTGCCTCGTGGCTTTGCATGAGCTGTACAAGTACATCAACAAATACTACGATCAAGTGAGTACACCGGGGCGTGTTGTGTTGTTGTTCAAATGCTTTTCTACAATATGCACAAATAATTGAGTCTCTGTAAGTGCTGGAGTACAGCAGGGGAATGGTATCTGTGCGTCTCATAGATACCAGTGCACATGTGCAGCAAGGCTGGGTATCGCCAACAAATTCTTTCATTTCAATTTTCAAGGTCCTGAATATGATTTGTTTATATACTGGTTTAATGAGGGATATTTCAGGTTAGTTAGGGTTAATCGATTTTGCTTGGTTTTTTAATACATTCTACTACAGTTACAGGAAAACTGGGGGCAGCAAACGCTTCTTCAGGAAAAAACTCAACTCTTGTTTTAGAAGCTAGATGCTTTTAATTTGAAACTGCAGTGTTCTGTTTGCATTAGCAACATAATGTTCTTAGACTGGACCTCAAACACCAAGGAGTGATACTGCAAATGTATACATAACTTTGATCCGTTAGCCATAGGCTCAGCTACCATAGTGTTACCTCATTTGGGGATATATAGGGATTCAACGGTCTTATCATACACATTTTTTTAAAAATCAACAAATACTACGATCGAGTAGCATGTTGTGTTGTTGTTCAGATGCTTCTCTACTACATGCACAAATAATTGAGTCTCTGTATGTGCTGGAATATAGCAGGGGAATGGTATCTGCTGCCTCTCATAGATACCAGTTCACATGTGCAACTAGGGCTGCGAATCACCACCGAATTCCAGAGGATTCCGATTCACAAGGTCCCAATAATGATATACTCAGGTTTGGTTTAAAGGCCCTATTCTGCTCGTTTTCAGGTTCATATCTGTATTCTGTGTCTCTACATGTTTCCTTGCTTTAATGTTCAAAAAGCTCTTTATTTTTCTCATACTGCCTGTGCTGCAGCACCTCTTTTCACCCTCTGTCTGAAACCAGAGCCCAGTCTGCTCTTATTGGTCAGCTGGCCGGCTCTGTTGTGATTGGTCAAATGCCTAGAGATGTCCCGCCCCATGCAATTAAGACGGGAAAAAAGTTCTCAGCATTAGGTTATCCAATGGAAGAAGCAAATATTAAAGAAGAATATCAAAGTTTTATGAATCCATATCAGATCATTCAAATAAAAATCCATTATTGAATCAGAGAATCCATTTTTAAACCTACCCCTTTATGCAATGCCTTTTTTTTTTATAGTGGCATGTTTACATCTCTTTTTTTAAACGATGGGTCACAATTGTTAATTGATTTCAGACATAACACAGAAAGCCATATAATGGTACTGTTTTCCCTGCAGATCATCACAGCCCTGGAGGAGGACTGCACCGCCCAGAAGATGCAGCTGGGTTACCGGCTGCAACAGATCGCTGCGGCCGTGGAAAACAAAGTCACTGACCTATGACCCAACGGACTGGATACATTTCTCCTCTAAAATAAAAGACAATAATTGGAGCAGCTTCTGTCTCCTGGAGAAAAGAATAATCTTTTTATAATGCGAAAGGTATGGCACATTCTGTTATTTTGACTTTTAGTGAAGGGAGGGATGATCACTTACTCTAAAACTCCCATGAGCTGAACACTGGGAGTTAACGGGGAAGAAAAGAAGAATATGTGAAATGAAGCACATTAAAACAAAGGAATTGACATGACTTCTCTCGTAAGGATTTCCAAACTAAAGGGAGACATTATATGAAACATTTTCCTCCGTGGCTCGCTGGACTTCTTGACGAACTGCAATGAACATTCCTTATAGTCCTACGATGAGGAATGCAAGCTGTAGGTGTGCTGGACGAAGGAACACGTTTTCAAACATGTCCAAGTCTTACGTAAAGGACGAATAGACAAAGAGCTGTTGAGGCCTGTCCGTATTCGAAGGATGTTTCAATCTGCTTTTAGCTTCCTTAAATCATTCTACCAGGTCTTACTCTGTGGTGTTTAAAGAGCTGTTATTGGAAGGTTTGGGTTCCATGGACAGGCTTTCTTTCTTAAATTTGTTTAAGCGTTACATTGCCAGTTGTGCTTTTTACTGCAATTTATATTTGCTGCCTGTAGTTTGAAGAACTGAAAATCAGTGTTTTGTAAAAAGTGTTGATTTTATTTCTACTCATAATGACTTCCTGTTATTCTGAATGTTCCTTTTCTTAGGTCTTTTTGTTATGTTTCCATGTACTACAGACCGTTTGGAAGAGGTGCGTTTAGCTAACTCATTAACTGATCCGTCCTTTAAGAAAACCATTACAATAATATATTTAACAACGTGTAGACAAATCCATAACAATCTCTACTAATTTGTTTTTGTGTATGGAAGACCAACCATTGACTTAATGGAAATAAATGCACAACTATATCAATAATGTTATAGCAGCTAAGGAATATTTCACTACTACCGTGTTTTTAACGAGTCTGACTGACAGTTTGTATTCCCTAAAATATATTTTTTAAGACGGACTTGGGTAACTATTCAACATGTATAACACTTTGTATTAGGGCCATTGTATTTTTTTTATTACGGAACATGTATAAGAGAAAATTCTGATAATCTCTAAAAATTGCAAATTTACAAGAAATAAACTTAAATATTGTTCCACGAAATATATGCCAGATGCATGTGTTGGTGAGGAGCTTTAGCAGTATGGACCATGGTGATGTCCAGCCTGTAGATCCTAATACGCAAAAGCTATGACCTCATCCAAATCAGTTTATTGTTGTTTATCTGAATAATGTCAGTCGGGCTTATTCTGGACTAAAACCCTAAATCTTTCCTAATTGCTAAATCCCATTGCAAAGTGTAATTTGATTGGGTCAACCACTGCAGGCAGTCTACATTGGATGCAGGTGAAACTATGTGGTTAATGTAAAGTTCAGCATCCCCAAGCTTTAGCATTCTTTTCTTTAACTAAAATGTCCCCTAATACACCGTCATAAATCACGACGTAATAATACAGTCACCTAATATACAGTATGTGCATTTCATCAGTTTATTTAAATTTCCTTGGCCAATTGTATGTATTTATTATTTAGTTTTTATTAAGTTAAGCTTGATCTTCCATATCTAAGAGGTTTTTTGTATTTTTTTACGCAGCCAATACCGCAAGTTATTTTAATCTTCCTCACATATTTTAGGCTGTTGCGTGCTGAAGGTAAATTGCCTGTGCCATGATTTTCTTTGCTTTATTTTTATAACATTTTTGCCAGACGTGTTACCACGGAGCAAAGCTGCACTTCTTTATCTTTTAGTAATTATTTCCATTCTCTCAAGACTTCATATGATTAATAAACAGACGTGCCTATTTTCCCTGTTGCTCAATGATGCCACATGTAAAAAATGTTTTTTTCAATTTAATTTATTTTTCCTATTTATTCTATTGCATTTGTTGTTGGTTTTATTTTTTCAGACTTATAAAATGATAGTGGGCATGCCCCTTCCAATCAGATTTTAAATCATGTTTTTGTTTTTTTAGAGCAACAGATTTTTTTTTTTACATTATGGGAAATCGCGTTGATCTCAAGATAGTAGCAACTGTCTTGAAATCTAAATTAAATATCTTCTTTTGCATCATGTTTAGAAGCAGTAGAGAAACATGATTTGTACAGATGCTATTATGTTGTACATTAAAAAAAACATTCTTTGCACATTAGTTGCACTTGTGTATGCAAAGCTCGGTTCCAATGTGTTTACCATGTTCGTGTAGATACATAGTGCTCTTAAGTAACCTCCACTAGTGTTCTCTTACTAATTGTTAGGATGAACCTAACGACAACTTAATGTGATGCAATAAAGTGGTCCCAAAGTCAATGAGTGTCTCAAGTTATTCGGGTAAGTGTTGATTGTCAGTAAATCAGCAAATTGGCAGCACCTGGGCTCGTTCACAACATCTGGGCTCGTTCGCAACACATGGGCTAGCGACACCTGGTGCCATTGCCCCTTTAAAAACCCTCTTGGCCGTATACCCATATCTGCAGCAGGTCTCTAAGGTGAACAGCCTCTGGCATGTTAGATCAAGGTATAGGGAAGTCGGCTTTTTATATCCAGAGACACCCATTTTATTTGGTGTGATGTTCTGTTCGTTGTTGCTGTGTTTGCTCTGGTGGGGCGTGGCAGAGGGTCAAAAGTAAATTGGCCGCACCTGGTGCTAGTTCTGTTCCTTGTCACAGCTTTGCATGTTCCTGCTTTTCCACGCATGTACACTTACACTGCTAAACTTAATAACTCTACATGCCACTTATGGCTGAAGTTCTCAACAAAGTTGATCACTTAACCCCCTGACCTATTTTTGTGGTAATCAATTTTTTTTCTTTACCTTATGGTTGTAAAGTTCCGTGAGGCTGTGATTATCCTGTATACAAAAAAGTGAATAACTCTAATGACATGTCAAAATGTTTACCATGAGTAGGGCTAACCCCAAAGCGGTATGCTAACAATGATTTCAAATAAACAAAGTCTTGGTTTTTAGAATATTAAACTTGTTTCGCCAAATTTAGATGATAAATACAATTTTGAAGCTTGTAAAGGCATAATTAGTGGTAATTTAACTTCACAGCAGGCATAACAACAGCTGGTGTTTCTTGTGAGTGTTTCCCCGGGAAACAAACACAATGAATACACACAAACTATTTTGCGGTATTTGGCTGCCGAACGAAATCATGTACGCAGCTCGCGACGTATCTAGGAGTCTAGTGGATGGTATCAGTACTAGAAGTAAAAAAATAAAAAAATATTTTTTTTTAATTAATTACGTTGTTTATAAATTAATCTGAGGGCCCCCGGGCCGCCATTTGCCCATCCCTGCATTAGAGTGAAATAAAACATGGAAGCGAAATAGACCAAAATAACAACATGTACAAATACATGAAAGAACGATATTTTTGTCTGTAACTTCCATAAACAGTAACTTCATAATTTTGGTTGTTGGCTGCTCATTTAATAACTATTAATTGTTCTAGTTTGTTGTCTGCTCTTGTGCGTAGTGAATACTAAAGAAGACTATTGTCCCTGTGTTAACTGATTATTTTGTAGAATTCTTTTGAGTAGCCTATTAAACAATTGCGTGAGTGTGAGGGTATTAAAATAAATTGGTCAGTAAGTCAGAGATGTG
This sequence comes from Notothenia coriiceps, assembly GCF_000735185.1. NCBI lineage: Eukaryota > Metazoa > Chordata > Actinopteri > Perciformes > Nototheniidae > Notothenia > Notothenia coriiceps. Next base: position 14,201,015 of record NW_011369945.1, on the reverse strand, counting down.
CAACTATATTTAACTTTTAGTTTTACATTTTTTTTTATAAATTATTATGGAAAGGGCCGTTTTACTCACTTGAGCTCCCGCCCCCCAAAATGTCTGTGCACGTCCCTGTTAGTAAGTGTTCAAGGCTTTGTTGGCAATGACCAGTAGAGCTAGCTTAATGCCCATTAGCACATGACCTTCCTTCTGTCATCAAGGAGCCATGCTGGTAACTCTATATTTGAAAAAAATAAACTATAGCCTATATATATATATTTGTTTTACTTGTAGTACTGATACCATCCACTAGACTCCTAGTTACGTCGCGAGCTGCGTACATGATTTCGTTCGGCAGCCAAATACCGCGAAATAATCTGTGACGCGTTTGTGTGTATTGTGTTTGTTTCCCGGGGAAACACCCACAAGAAACACCGGCTGTTGTTATGTCTGCTGTGACGTTAAGTTGCCCCTTGTAATTATGCCGTTACAAGCTTAAAAGCTGTATTTATTTTATTGTGCGTCAGCAGAGACGGGCTACAAGTGCCTTTGGTTCAAGTTAGACAACTAATGTCTGGGTAGTGTTCATGACTTCATGTTTATGTCATCTTAATGTTTAATCTTAATGCACACACATTTTCTGCGTCAAACCCATTTATGTTACTCTGTATTTTGGTACGTGTTTATTCTGTTAATGTGGATGGTTTAATTATATCTGAATAGGTAGACCTTTAAGAACTCCTTACTTACTGATTTTCTCCAGTGCACCTTTCATAATTACTACAGGCACCAGAAATGTCAGTGCTGTAGTGCCGGTAAGAAGGAGTCGGAGGCGGAGTATTTAAGATGGATTTCCACTCTTTATTTTCCATCAAGCAATAGTAGTATCAGACATGTACCAGTGAGGCGAGAGTCAATGTTAGAGTGCGCGTTGCTAGCTTCTAGCTTGGCAACTATATCCCGGTGTTACCTTAACAAGGCCGTGTAGGAACTGTGACCCAAAAGTGAATTATGTTAACTAGTATCACACACAAGCCCCGCGCGAGTGAGTGGAAGACTAAACAAAGTCCGTCGCGGGGAGGAACAACACGCGCCCCCCCTCTACTCCTGAGTATGGGTGCAGGCAAACAGCCCCAAACTCCTGGAACGTGCGGTTTCCGGCCAAATGGGAACCGGGACCACAGACTCAAACCTGTTAGCGGGAATCGGAAGACGGGGGGCGACCCCAGTCGGGTGGGACGGGCCCAACACACCGACTGCTCAAGTCCAAATGAGCAAGCTTCACGCCGGTCAACCAAGACGGTCTCCGCCTTGGCCACCCATGTCGACCACCAGGTCCTTGTCCCCTGCTCCAAAACCCGGAAGAGGCCCATCGTAAGTGGGGCTGTAGGGGGCCCCTGTGCGCGTCGTGGCGGGATGAAAACGGCCCACCTGAAGGACCCGGCGCGCCGGTGCTGAGAAGTCGGCAACGGGAACGAAAGCCTCCGGCGCATCTTGCAGGAAACCCGTTGAGCCTTTAGAGACAAGGACTGCTGCCGTTGGGTAGGAATTCCCTGGATCTCAGGGGTTGACCGTAAAACCAATCTCACAGTGATGCACTGCAGATCCTCCTTTAGGCGCGGGTCCTCAGGCCAACATTCACAGGGCAGCTTGTCGAACCAGTTTTGTCGTAATCCGTACTTGAGCGGCCGCCTTCATAGAGCGATGAGAAAGCGCTCGGCAGTGGCCATTAGCCTGGGGGTGGTAAGCGGTAGTCCTGTGCCAGTTTGACCCCCAAACTGTCTGCAGAGCCCCAGGACCCTGAAGTGAACTGCTGTGAGCCCGCTGTCCGAGGAAACATGTCTGACGGGGTGCCAAAACGACAACACCCACGTCGCGATTAAAGCCCTAGCTACGTCACGCGCGTTGAAGTCGACACAAGAGGAACCGCTCTGGCCAACGGTCGTTTCCTATCCACCATGGTGAGGAGGTAGGGAAAAAACCCTGAGAGGAGGGCAACGGGACCTACCAGCGTCGATGTTTACATGATCAAAATCTCCTCTCTGGCACTACGGAACCGCTCCACAAGGGGCCTTCGCTGTGGCGAGTGCACCTTAGCGCGTTGCAAGCCTGTCCTTTTTCAGCCCACGCCAGACAAACTTTGCGGACCACCAAGCGCACCGAGGTTAACGCCAGGGTGAGACAAGCCATTGCACCGCCTCTGAAAACAGGACGCCTCCAGTTTGGCGGGACGACCGGTCGTGACAGCCCGTAGATTTACGTCGCACAGAAGGGTGATAGCGCCGCGTCCGCCGAACACCACGTCCTCAGGCGCAGCCCAGCGGCTCTCTGTCTTTCCAGACTCTCGGACGGCAGGAGTCACGGTGACCCTGGTCCGCCGCCATACGAGCATAATCCAGGCCCAGCGGAAGGCTCCGATGACGGACCCCTGGAGAGGCACATCGGGCACCACCAAAGTTCGACTTGCCAGCCACGTGTTAATGTCTGTTGGTAAACTCGAAATGATTAGGAGAGCTGTGCTGCTGACGTGCGACCCAAGGCTCCGCCATCTCTTGACATGGCGCAAGGTGAGCTGCGTTTGTGGTCTTACAACGCCGTGAACTCACGCCTTCCAACAGAAACGAAAGTGCCGCACAGCCAAATAAAGACCCAGGAGGCGCCCCGGTCAAAAGCGCTGTACTTGCGTTCCCTCTGCGTCAGCTGCCTGACTGAAAAAGGCTGAGCGGTTGACCAAGTCCGCCAAGCCACGTGTTCGGCACCGCGCCGGCTGCCTATCCGCACAGCATTCGTAGTGTTGGAGGATGGGAGCCGTGGAGAAGGGTGTGCAGCAAAGCCGCTTTGAGCCAGCGCTCTCTCTTCGGTTTTAACTTCAGTGAAAGCGATCGTTTCTGCTGTCCAGTCGATCGCCTTAAACGGGGTCTTGCCTTTCAGGGAGCCTCATACAATGCCGCCATGGATGGTGGCGGCCCGGGGATGAAACGGTTGGTAAAAGTCCACCCATCCCCAGGAACTCAGGCACGACCGGGCTGTTGTTGTGTGTATGAAAAGCCGCAAAAGCTCCACCTTCGCCGGCAGGTTGTTGTTATGTCCCTTGGTGACACTGGTGCCCCAAGGAAGTTAGTGCTCTGTGCACTGCAGGTTGATGTTCGTTGTAGCATGGATAAAACATGGCCCGGAGGTGAACAGGTGCTCCTCACGAAACCTGTGTATGATTGTGTATGTTGTCCAGGTACCACGAACACGAACGCAGGTCCCGCTGTATTCCGCAATCATCAGGCGATGGAACGTGTGTGTGGCATTCTTGGCCCAAAAGGCATTTCCGCAGGAACTCAAAGAGTCCAAAAGGCTTATTACTGCCGTTTTGGAAATGTCCAGGGGTGCATGCACCTGGTGGTATCACGGCCACCGGGTCCACCTTGGAGAAAACCTTCGTGCCGGCCAGATGCGCTGAAAAGTCTGTATGGGCGCACCGGGTAGCAGGTCAGGTGTATTGTGCATCGTTGAGTCGGCGTAATCCCCGCACGGGCGGAAACCGCCGTTCGGCTTGGCACGACGTGCAGGCCGGAGAGCCCAAGGGCTGTTTGAGCGGCAGACGATGCC
>NW_011369945.1:14180680-14197397 GCF_000735185.1 Notothenia coriiceps | reverse complement strand
GGCACCAATTTTGAGGATTACTTGTACTTACTTAAGAGTTATTTAATGTTTTGCTACTTTGTACTTCTGACTCCAAGCTACAGGTTCAGAGCGTAGAATGGTGCTACTTTTACTCCATTAACATTGTATTTAATCCCTTAGTTACTTTACAGGATGTGGTGCATGAATGATGGCTAAATATAATCAAGTTGTTAAATTCAGAATTTAGCTTCCACCTTGGGAGTAAAATCAAAAGGGCTACCCTGCAGTATACGAAAGTCATTCAAAACTAGCCTGCCACCTTTACCGCTTTGATTAAACACTTTTAATCGATCAATCATTATAAAACATATCGATATTATTCTGGGGAAATGGATCCTATCTGCCAATGACTACATTATTACTGTCGTACTTTTAATAAATTGATTAATAATACTTTTCTACTTATTTACTTGAGGAACATTTGGAATGCAGGACTTTACTCGTAACAGGGAGTATTTCCTAAAAACTCTCGGCTAGCTTCTACTTGGTTTACTCAAGTTACAAGATCTGAGCTACTTTCTACTTTTACTCAAGTAGCCTACACGATTCTGAGTAGGCCTACTCTACTTTTTTACTCAAGTTTACAAGAACTGAGTACTTCTACTTTTTAATCAAGACCGAAGATTATTATTACTTCTGATACCACCGTCTGTTTATAGCCTATGGAAAAAAACGATTAGAAAACGATGGCTAAGCTAACGGTTAGCAGATTAGTGACAATGTATGCTAGTCGTAGCCTAGCTCAAGACGAAATATTGCCGACGGGAAAAAAAAAACTTTTCAGCTGCACACACGCTTGCCCGCCTCCGACAGCGGAGCTGCTACCTCTGGAACAACCTGAACGGCCCGCTTCTAACAGCTGTTCACCAGCGGGCTCCAGTCTGTGCCACAGTGACTCCGGACGCACAGTTAATATTAACGAATGCACCGCTTAGGTATGGTTAGCTCTGAAGCTAGACCATCATCGCCCGAGCCAGCAAGGGCTTTAATTATTACATCATGAGCAGAGCCGACAGGCCAGGAAGACTCGAGCCACACAGCTCATTACTTCATTTATAATATATAAAAAAACGCTTTGGCGGCCGCCCACATATAATCCGTGCGCTCCCAACCCCCTCCCACTACCCCAAAATATTTTTATTGCAGATCACATGAATCACACAACGACCTTATTAGGATTCAAAACGGAGAATTTCGCCGAAAGGTGACAAGTTTGCATCCCTGGACGAGATAACCAAAATCCTTGAATCTACGCACAGCAAATAAACTCAAATGACACAACGAAATGTAAAAAGGAGATCACACATATAGTCGATTAAAAACTGGCCGCTTCAATCTGAAGAGCAACTAAAACAAAACACGGGAGTGTATCTTGTTCTTGTGAACACTAATGTTATCCACAGCATACACAGACACCACGAAGTTCTTAAGGAGAAAACTAGTTGCTAAAACAAAACACGTTAGTGTACCTTGTTAGCTAGCTTACATTAACCTTAAACATTGCACTCATATTACCGAAACCTTGTAAAGCCGGTCCCGCATGCTGGCTCTTACAGAACCGCTCCCTTTCGTGTATGTACAGCTCTCAACATGCCCAGACTTGGAGTGATTTTCACCTCGTTTTATACTTTTTCGCCTCATTCTGAAAGAAACAGGTGAAATTTGCTAACGTAACGGCCATCTTTGTGACGGTGACGCGTATTGTGCGAGACCAGAGACCTGTAGTTCACTGAGCAGTTTCACACAAAAAAATGTGTAACTTCACAGTTTTACGACACATTTTTATTTTTTTGACTTGCAAAATGTTCTTTTAATTTGACAAACATCATATGTGTCATTCGTAGCACAATTCAAACGGGATCGAAAGATGACTTTTCTCTCTCCATTGACTTCAATGTATAATTTTCCGCTTCTGGGTTCCATGGGTCGGAAGTAGATCGGCGGGACTTCGCCTCTCTATAGTAACTGAACGAGAGAGTAAAGTCAAATGACAGTACAATTGACCAATCATATCTTCCCTCTAAATGGGTGGGTTTTATTTTCGCGGACTTTATGAAAAGTTCCGCCCGCTGTGAAGCTTTTCTTGTTTCCAAAGCAACAACAACTTCCTGTCAACAGCGTAAACTCACCTTCAAAAATAAAAGCATGCCAAATTACACTTAAGACATAGAACTGTCACAATTCTTGAATGTGTCACGTTTTTAGTTTTGTGTGTCTGGTAGTGGGTGTTTTTCTGTTCTCCTTGTCATGTTTTCCTCCCTGTGTATTGTCTGGTCTTTCTCCCCGTGTTTTCCTGTCTGTCGTTAGTTTCCCTGGTGTGTCTAATTTACTGATTGTTTTCACCTGTCATCCCTTCGGTGTCTCCTGTGCTCATCAGCGTCAGTCCCGCCCCTGATTGTTCCCACCTGTGTCTTATTGTCATGTGTTTAAATTCCCCTGTCTCCCAGTGTTCAGTGTCAGTTCATTTTTGTCTCTTGTCGTGTTCAGGTCTATGCGTTTTGTCTATTGCCATGGTAAGGTCTTGTCTCTTGCCACAGTCAGGTCTATGCTCTCTTTGTGCTATTGAAAAGTGTTGTTCCTCACCACATGAGCGATTTTCATTTTGTTCTTATTTTTTTTGTCATCTCAACCTGAGATTCAATAGTGACTTTTTTGTTCATCTTGCCTGCTTTTGGAAAAATAAAGTATCTTAAAGTATCCTCTGTCTCCCGGGTCGTGCAATTGGGTCCTACCTCCCAAGTGCCTGAGTTCTTAACAACAACTGCAACAAAAGTAACAAACACAATGCAATATCCTTTTCAATTTCAAAGAACACAAATTGGGTTATTTACGGGTGTTGTTTTGTGCCGTAGAGGATCGCTGTCATTGATGCGTTTTGCACCCCAGGCTGTTGTTTTGATATTCCGCTGAAGTATACGGTGTGACGTAATAACTATATTTTAAATAAAACATTTTGAGGGAAGGGGTGGGGGTCTGAGGGCCTAGGTATAAAAGTCACGGCTCGCCACTGCAATATACAGTTATCCAATGAAGACTGGTATGATGTATGTACTGTACAGTAATCTACCACCAGCTCCAGGAGAGGCCAAAAAGCATTGCACACAATTTAAACCAATCAATGTTGTGTAATTAACAAGGATAAATTGATGTTTTTTAGTGGATGAGTAATGCAGATACGTATGTCACTGTGAAATAATTTGACAGTGAGGAGAATACTTCCGGTTTTATTATGAAAACTTCGACACCGGAAATACTGCTTTCACCCCGTGAGGGTTGACGCCAACTTTACATGGACGCTGTGGGGAAAGACGTAGTATATTAACGTTCTCCTGACGAGACCTCAAATCATTTTCGTAATATCTATCAAACTATAGATCCTACACATCCACTGGACGTAGATTCTAAAAGTACAATATACACTTCTCGCTAGAAATCGAATCAAAATACATTTTTAATGGCCAAACTATTCTACAATTTAGGATTTTCCAGAGAGGGTTATTTGTAAATGTACGACCCTCCGGAGCGTTTGCAATCAACGAGAGCATATGCAAATTGTTGTTTCTTACACGACCACTAGAACTGCTAAACTTTAAAACGTGACTATAGGTCGTAATAAGCTGCTGAACAATCGACCTATTTGGTCGTTTTTTGGAGGAGGACAGGCTGGTATTTATTGCCTGTCCTAAATGTTGAACATATTTTTATAAATGCTTGCACTCCAAAAGTATCCCAATATGATAAATCATGCAGGTCCAAAAAAACTGCTCACCCTCCGGGGGTTAACAAATGCATATTCATGACATTTGTCGGTATGTATGCCTGGTAAGAAATATATTGCAATGCCTCGTGACGGATCTAGCAAAGATATGTTAATATAAAAGAGTCACATGTAGCTCGGTTTAATTACTCGTTCTTTGCATTTTCTAGTCTCCTTCACTGCAGAATCTATGAGTCACACAGGAGTCATGATGGCCTTTACGGCTCTATCAGTCTACCCCTTCCCTTTGATGGTCATGGGCACAAGCCTTTCATTAGTGTTGTGGGATTCACCCCTCGGCGTATCTTCTCACAAACATTGTATATGTGTGTGTGCGTGCGTTTGCAATAACGTGAGATACAATAGTTCTCCGCAATGTGAGGGCACTCACAGCTCCTCTGGTGAGTTCAGTTCCCGAGGACGGGCCTCACTGTGTCATCAAAAGTGATGAACTATCACCTCAGTCAATATGAGGAGGCGAGAGGGAGAGAAGCAGGGAGAGGAGGGGGGAGGGAGGCATGCTGACAAAAAAAAACATTGAGTATTTGCTGCAGCAGGCTTTTATTCATTTATTTGTTTCATTCATCTATGTATTCACTTTACTCTTAAATTAATCACTGTGGTTATAAAGAAATGAAAGTTAAATTGCTGTATTAGAGAGGGAGATTGAGAGTGCAATGTGTTGTATACTCCCATTACACACAAGCATCACAAAATGTCGAAGAGCATAAGGGCAACATCAGCAGCACACATATCCTTTCCAACCATGTCACACACAAACTAAGAGAAAGCTACGTGACCTATTGGATGGAAATGATCTGATTTCAACACAAACTTGGATAGAGGAAGATTACAACAGTGGCAGCTGGGGGTTGTTGACTTTGGTGAGAGTGCAAGGACTCACGCACAAGCAATGTTCTTGTGTTGATTTGTTCACACGTTTTTATGTCAATAGAAGACAAGAAATGTTGGCTGGTTCTGTCCAACCAACAGTCCTTTATTGACATTCAGGTCTAGAAACGGGCTTGGTATTTGTCACAAAGGTTGGTCCATCTTGCTATTGATGAACCTGGTATGCACAAATAACTGACATGTTCATTGTTTTGTATCCGGAGATTGCTTTTTTATTATGTAAAGTGGAGTACACTGTTGTTTTCGTCTTGGGTTTCTGCTAACTAACTAGCATACTTTGACATCATCAATGCCTTTTACCGTGCCATGCTACTGGCTAGAAAACCATTGGCAATGGTTGCTCAAAACATGTTGAAAAGGAGTAGACAGGACATATAACTGTTTGCTGTGACCATTTGATAAGTCCAACAGAATATGGCAAGTATTGTTAGTCTCTATGTTGACAACTCCAGAGCACATGGCTGCCAATGTAGCTTCCTGCGGTTCCATACAGTCCTTCGAATGTGATTCAAAGTGATCAGGAAGAGACTATAAGAGAAACAGAGATAGAGAATAAATGCTGACGAATCCATCACTTTCTTCATATGAAGCATGAAATTGCTCTTGATCATTCAGGCTAACATGCCCCATTGCTTTCTCTTTATCACTCTCTTTCTTTTCATCTTGTTTTCTCTAACCCCCAGACTGTCTCTTGCTTTACTTTTGAAGAGGTGGTCATGGTTACAAAGAAAGCTTTCCCGGAACAGCCAGGGAATGAGGTTGCAGAGGCAGCAAGATCTTTTTGAAGGAAAACTTTAAACCATTAGCACACACTCGATAACAGACAGACATGCATTCACACATATCTTCTCCAGTCTCCCTGAGCGATCCTTTCATCCTCATGTCGGTACTGGACCATAAAGCTTCTGTATGAACAGATGAATCTATATAGAAGTCCAGATTTCAGGTTTTTTTTTGCACTTACAAAAGAAAATTGAGAGTTGTTGTCAATATTAATATAATTCTTCAGAAATAATAAATTGATATAGAAAACGTATATTTATATTGATCATAATTGTGTTCTACCCAGTTGCTTAGGGTAGATTTTCCAATCTTTTAGAATTCATGAACATTGCAACTTGTGAAAAAAGGAGATGAAAATGCTTTTTTCTCGCTGCAATTTCAAAAACGATGCAAATATAGAACCACAAATGTGACACACATGCAAATGAAGAAACATCTTCACCAACTTCGTTGGCGTCAACAAGTGCTCCAGCCCGGGCTGTGTGGGTTACTTTTTAGTCTCCCCATTTCCATTGTGTTTTGAGCTTCTCGCAGCGTTTTCTAATTTGTAGTGTTTCGTTAAAGCAGCGCTTTTAGTAAAAGCTGCGCATGTTTTGTAAAATTGGTGAAGATGTTTCTTTATTTTCATGTGTTTTGGCACGTGTGTTTTTTCATTTGCATCGTTTTTGAAAGCGCAGCACGTTTCTCCAATTATAAATGTTTTGGGCCACTGTAACTCATATGCACCTGTCGGCCACTGTACATTTTTTCGATGTAAAACATAATTTGATGTGTGCAGCGAGATTTGCAGCGCTTTTCAAACTCAATACATTTAGGGATGAAGTCCAAATCTTAAAATAAATCCAGCACTCATGTTAAATATAATTTCAAGAAATTCATTCGGCCAGTAGATCTATTTGTTTATATTTGTTTCTGTTTATCCTAAAAAATTATTAAACCAAATAAAATCCTAGTCACAGATTTTGCCAACAGACAGCCTCAGTGTTGCTGGCTCTCACCATTAGGCATCAACACTAGGATTGGATTTATTCATATTTTTCATCACCAGAATTCTGCAGTCATGACACATAATTGTAGTTGCCAGGCTCAGATGGCATTTAGAGTGATCATTTAGAAAAAAACACATAAAAGAGAGGAAATCTGGCCAATGGCAGACGAGTGCATTTAAGTAACAGACTGATCATCACAGAGTGTGAGATTCTGCTAGGTGAAAAACTCTGCACTATGAGACTCACCAACCAACCAGCTGGCCCTTCTTACTGTCCAGCAGGTCATCCCTCACATGAGTGAATCAAAAGTTATTTAAAGCTATCTTTAAAGAAGTCCCTTGTCTTGACAAACCAAGTGACAATTCTAAAATGCCTCCATTGTTCAGTCTTGGTTTTGAAATCAATGAATGGCTGAATAGCAAGAAATATCAGTGCACAAAGGCTAATTATGGTCGACATAATCAGAAACACAACTTCAATGTGATGATAATGTTTTTCGTTCTCAGAGGAGCATTAAATAATGCAATTGTTTTCTAAATTATCATCCATTTAATTACACTTCTGTACGTGTCATTTCAATGATGTATGGAATCATAAATAACCAACTATAACCCACCAATTCCTCAAGGCACTATGGGAAAAGGTCCTAGGTGAGGAACTTGTTGAAAAGACATGGTACTATTTTTTTTAATATCATCCACTCCTCCACTTATAGTGCAAGGCACCATCTTATTCAGTTTAAAGCAGTTTGCCACATTCATTGGTCTATGGTTGATCTTGCAAAGTTCTCTCCTTAGTATACTGCCCCATATGTGTCCTTGCTTAAAACTGGGACCAGCCAATTTGTCTCACCAATTGAATTGGATTTTAAAAACCGCCCCCTTACGGCTATCTCTGGGATACTACCGAGTGTTCATCCATTAATTTGCTGTGGCAAGATGTTTTTCATTGCCATTTCAACTATTTTGGCTGGGTGTGTAATTGTGCTAGACTGAACGTTTATATCTTATAGTTATTAAGTCAGAGACCTATTAGGCTTCAAACTGGAGATATTTAAATTCTGCTCAAATTGAATATTTAATAAAATCATTGCATCTCAAATTATGTTTGCTTTCATCAGTTTAAACAGACCTACTGTACACTTTCATATCAATTTGCATTTATAAGGAGGTCAGCTTACTGTTAGTGAAGTTTGACTTTGGAAGTTACAATCTGTAATGCCTAATATTTTTGGGTTGTTGGTACATCCCATTCGCCTAAACACAATGTTTTGAGTTTTTTCTTACATACGCGATGATAAACTGCTTAGATTTCGGTGATCAAAACCAAAGGTCACTGTTAACTGACAGAGACATTTTGGGCCATATTTCTTAGAATGCAATGATATATATGACAGTGAATGGTGCTCTGGATGACACACAGGGGGTCACTACTCACAATCCCATATTCCTTCAGCAGTCTGCTTCAAACTGAGTCAAACTGCCATCCTGAAGATTTCAACACAACTTGTTATCCAAGGTTTTTGTCATAAGATTTTCGCCAGACCTATGTAATCTTTAGCAAATGGAGGTTCGGGTAAAGTTTATTCCTGCAATGAAAATGTGGATTAACTTGGGTGAGCTGAGTTTTACCCTCCATTGGATCTACTTTCAAACCCTGGACAGCTTCTTCATCTCTACCTCCCAGGTTGAAATCCTATCTATTGCCTTCTCTCTTGCTTTATCTCTTCATCTTGACCTGTAATTCACTTCACTTATCCATTTTTCCCCTCTTCTCTCTTCTTCTTTTTTTTCAGTTTGGAGGGTAATAAAACGGTTTATAATTCCACTGGGAGCTTTTTTTCTCCCCCTTTGGTTTGATAGTCACGTGTTCCAGTAATGACTTTATTGATTAAATCAGGCTCTGTCTCTGTCTCTGCTGATGTGCACGTACAATACAGATGAAGAGCAGCATCTCCTACTCAGGCATGCTCAACCTGCTGCTTCCTCTATTTCACCTTCTATTTCTTCTCCTCTCTTCCTCATCCCTCCCGCGGCTCTCTGTTTTACCTCCTGGGTTTCAGGTAACATTTAAAGCAGTCATTTTCTCATAAATTAATGCCAGTTTCTTTAATGATTGCTGTAAGTGAATTCTAGGTATTTGACCTTTAGCTGATAGCAGCCTTTCAATTGTTCACACATATGCTACACATACCTTATATCAGGATACATTTTTCATGCCAAGGACCACCTAGCTGAATAAGAAACTAAGACGGATCCCCTGTTACATATATAATTAAGTTACATATTCGATCAACTGGAATACAGTTTTGTGTACTTTACATTGGCCTACTATGTATAATATGGTACAATGTAGAAATATACCTTTTTATGGTGCGTACAATATTAATTTATTACAATAATTTCATAGGCATAGCAAACTAGCCTCTTGTAATGGGTCGGTGCTGCACAGAGGTTTTGCTTGGGTTCGCTAGGTCACTTGAGTGCATTAGGATCCATGGGTAACATTTAGAGAATAATAAATGTGTGTATGAGACGTATTTGCAAACCGATATGGAGCACGGACCCCTTGATGAATACCTATTCCTTTTATACATTATATTTTGATTTGTCTTGTAGGGTAAGGGTTAGGGTTACAATATGTGAAAACTATAATTAAGTAATTTAAATATGTTTGAGTATCAGTTTTTATCAGTTGAGGTTGGCCAAAATACATCACCACATTATCATTCTTTTCACTTAGAATACATTGCAGAGTGCACGTTGAGGTTCAGTCCAGGAGCTGACTGTAATGAGCTGATTCTTTAGTAAATCCGATAGTGGATGGCAGCTGCGAAGAGTGGATTGTGTCACAAAGCAATTCAGTTCATTTGTCAAAGTCTCTTAAAATAATGAAAATGTGCTGGTTTTTGTACTTATTATTTACATGAATATGATAATATTGGTTGCAGTTTGAGTGATTTACGAACCACTGACACACTCTGACATATATTCTTTGTATTTTTCCTTTATGTTCAAGAGGCAGCTGTTGGATTGTGCCTGTAGCGAATATGTTTGACAATCTTCACACACTCTGCCTCTCTTATTCTCTCCATCGCACACTCTCCCTGTATGTGCCTGTCTCCACCTTTTGTTAAATTGTTTCTCCTTTCTGTCTCTCTTATTCTGTTCATGGCAGTTCTTTTTCTTTTTTTCCACCTCCTCTTTTGCTCTTTGCACCTCCTCCCTCCTCCTGCTGTTTCTCCCCACTTCCTAGTTGCTGTCACCTCTAGTTTGCTGCTCCTCTGCACTGTACTGTACTCACTGCATGAGAAATGTAACAAGGTAGGGCATAATGAGGAAGCACAGGTGGAAAGATAGGGTGAGGAATAAAGGATAGAGGAGGTGAGAGGAAAAGAAGGGAGGATTATAGCAGGCGCTCCCGGCAGAGGTGATGGAGATACCTCTGAGACTCGGAGCCTCCAGGCTGATGTTTTTCCCCTGTTTGCTGAGGTAAAACTAGGTGAAAGAGAAATGCTTGAGTCCTCGGGGACTCCAGATGTCAGTTAGCATCAGGTGCTCGTAGGTGCAGCGGCAGATCTTCTCGTACAAAAATCCTTCCAGGGAAACCAAACACTTTCCAGTCACGGAATTGGTGAACATGAATTCAGAGGAATAGACGAGAGTACCTTTTTGTCTAAGTGCCCTTGGAGATTGCATGGTTATTTGAGGTTACATCTGTAGCTGTCGTGTTGAACGTGCTCCGGCTGGATTTTTATTTCAGCAGCTGCTGGGCAACACGATAATATGCATTGATATTCGGCTCTGACTCTGAGATAATGGCTTACCTATCACACTATACGACACTTGATGGGTGATAAGGGAGACTGCTGCAAAGCACCACAGTATGATTACATGGTAGGGCAGAATATGAATACAACCTCTGAGCGAATCAGGCTCGACTTCCTTGTTTGCTTGTATGCAAGTTGCCATTTCAGTGTTTGGATTTCTGCTGGATAATATTGTTTATTATTGTTGGTAATAACATGTGACAGATGCTATTCAATTCTACCTCAATGAATATTTCCTGAATATATTGTGCAGTGAATTGGCTGTCTCGGATATACTCCAGGACCACATTAGCATACCATAAGGGAAGCCAATATCTCTCTACCAATTAGTGAACTGGCCATTTCTTTTAGATTCAGAGTTGACCTTACTGTTAGACCTTTGGGAAATGAAGCCAAAGTGAATCCACGTTGCAGTAAAGATTGTGACTTTTCCATCAGCTGCACCTATAGGAACTGCATCTCATTTCCTTAACAATAGCAGGGATAAGCTCATACCCTTATTATTATTATTAGAAAGCAGAATATGATAGCTGGGATATGCATATAAAATCCGGATTTCCAGCTTCTGTAAACTGCTTTCTAATTCTGTTTTTCATTATTTTTACTCCCCGCTGCATTTGATACATAATTCACAGTCAACAAATGAAATCCCATAGTGGACCATCAAGGATTATGGGCTGGAATAATGATAAATAAAGTAGGAAGCTCCTTTGTTGTGGTTATATTTGCACTAGGGGGTCAAACCTTGGACCTATTTATTTACGCTTGGTTAAAATATTGATTGTATTTACTTTGTGGAGCTGCATGTAACTAACCATGAATGCTTTTTGTTGAACTTGTGTTTTAATTTAGATTCTCGGTCTAGATAACATTTAACTTCCTCCGCGAATGAAATTGTCTCTCAGCTGAGAGGTGTTCTGCTTTTTTTGAGCCAAGCGATGAGTTCTCTACTCATCCACACATTTAAAACACATTGAGCTTCTTTTAGATAAAGGGGCACCTGGTAAATTCAGAATTCTTTATCATTCAACGATGCATTCCTCTTGTTAGATAACACTATTTGTTGTTTCTGAGGTAAATGTCAGAAGGCAGATCGATTGTGGAAAATTCACCGAGCTCCAGGTTCATTTTTACTATTACAAAGACCTCTTAACAACATGGTTAAAGAAGCCATAAACTAAAACAACCTTACATTTATTTAAAACAATATGGTGAAACCTCCACCTCCCAATGTGTCTGTCCTTCCAAATAAGGAAAACTGTTACAGATGCAATGGGTAGCATAGTAGGCTAACCCTAACTCATCATAATGCCTCTTGGGGCTGCAGTAGCTCAGTCCGTAGGGACTCAGCTTGGGAACCAAGGGGTCACCATTTGAAGTCCTGATTGGACCAATAAGAAAAAGCAGTGAGGACTGGTAGCTGGAGAGGTGCCAGTTCACCTCCTGGAAACTTCTGAGGGGTCCATGAGCAAGGCATCAAACCCCAAACTACAGACTGTTCCCTGGCACCAGAAAATCTGGCAGCCTGTTTGCTCTGACACCTTCATAACAAAATATGCATATGTTTTTTTGGAGAACTTGGAGAAAAGGTGCCTCTTTCATTTCATTTTTCTTTAGATTTATATATTATTTATTTATTTGAGGACTTCATTGATCTGGTCAATGTGCAAAACCTTCACCAAACCGTTAAGATAGTTTCCCAACTTGCTTGACTCTATTAAAAGTAGTTATTAGCATATTGCTAACGTGCAGTTGATCAACCTCTTCTAAAATAAATCATCATACTTTTGAACCATTACTTCCAGAAAACCAATATGCCCACATCTAAGCTGCCTTTTATCTAAAAACAAATTAGAAAAACATGTTGTCAAACTGATCACTGCTGTCTTCACTGAAAACCACGTTTCGAATGTTTCCAATCTGGTTCCTGTTAGAAGCATTCCACTGAAACAGCTCTTCTCAAAGTCTAGAATGACATAATGATGTTTTCTGATGTGGGTGAATGCTGTTTTGCTGCTGCTGTGTATTAGTGCAGCTGTGTATTAAACTCGCCTTCAAAATAAAAGCATCTAAATAAAACAGGAAGTTAACCTAAATTACATTTAAGACATACAACTGCAACGAAAGTAACAAAAATAATGTAATATCCTTTTCAGTTTCACAGAGCACAAATTGGGTTATTTACATCATATGTTTACATGATTTTGTTGTGCAATAAATGCAATCTCGATGTCATCGTACTATAATACGATGGCTACACGACGGCATTGCGAGGGCTTCACGTACAGTAGTCGTGTTGCCTTCCTAAGACAATCGGGCTGCTTCTTGTTTCCTTTGTATTGTCTTCTTGAGGCAAAAAATGCCCGATGGCACCGATGATTACACGAAGTAAAGACGAAGATGACACAATTTGACAAGATGCCCTCACGAGTGCCTGACAAAGGGAAAAATGGACACACAAATTCAACATGAAAATGAACCTTCGGCAATTATTTGGTATGCCACACACTGGCTGTTTTGCACAATTTCCATAGGCTTTGTCTGTTTTGAAGTCTGATTGCAGTTGATTAAGAATTATCTAAGATACTGAGGCTTTCTTTCAATGAGGCTGCCGGTGTGTTTGTGGAGTGGTTTCATTAGAAAGCTTTCATGTGCTTTTTTTCCAAGATGCTTTTAAGGTAGATATTTTATTAAAAACATCAAAGGTAAAGCTCTCTCTTTCTCTCTCACACTATCTCCATTTCACACCAAGACTCATTGCTTTTTGTGTTTTCCTGGTATTCTCAAGTGGGTCGACCGGTACCGGGGTCAAGTGACACGAGAAAGCAGCAGAAGACGGGGGAAACATTTTGGCAAATTCTGCACTTCATGTCATCTCTCCCTCCCTGTTTAACCTCTTCTCGACTATTTGCGTCCCCCACGGTCTTTACACCTCAAAAATGTGATTTCCTCTCATCTCAACAGAAATGCGTTTTGTCTTTAGCGAACAATCCCTGATGTTTGTTCCCCCGCAGTGAAGGTCTCGCCTTTCACTCCATTGCTTTGATTACTTGACTTTATTTTCTCTTTCTCTTCTCTTAAAATGTTATACGGGGACACATTACTTTATGTTTTTTCTCTGCTGTACTTTTCAGAAAGTATTTTAAGTAACAACAGTTTGAAAGATCCTTTTTTCAAAACTGACAATTGCATACATCCTTAGAGCGAGATTTGAAACCAAGACTAGGTTGTCAGGGATATGTTCAACTCTATTTCACTGAAATTGTGAGCATATTACTCTAACAACTATACATACAGGTTGACCTCTAAATTGTTGTCCCAAATTGTTTAACGATTAAAATATGTCTGGTGTTGGACCCAATGATGCCTAACAGTCACTATCAGAGTTTAATGGACTGAATTGACGAAGGGAGCATCATCTTCCTACAAAACGTGCACAACATTTAGCTACATCTATGAAAAATGGCAAAAGAAAACAGGAATATTTAAGCAGCAGTAAAAGTTGTCTTTAGTCCACTTAGCATCTGTTATTCACTAATATTCCACAGGTGACATACAGTAGGACTACTTTTATGGGACATGGTGCATTGTTAACCAAACTTATTTTCCCCTTACATGGATCTTGTAGGTTCATAAAATCTCATGACTAATTTCACCGCTCTGTTTTTCCGTTTCCTCTCACAGGTACTTCAACAACATATCCATTGGTGGGCGGGATTATTCCTTCAACAGTGACGGCTACCTGTCCAATCCGCTGCTCGATGTCATCTCCTACACCAGTGGGAGGGGCTGGGAGGAGGTTCGTACACAGCTGTGCAAGTTAGCACTAATTATCATAAAGCAACGACTAGACTGGCTAACTGCAATTTCACAGTCCATCAGGCATGCTAACTCATCACTGCTCAGTTTCACCTTTCAGCTGTCTCACTGTCTCCCCTCTTCTTTCCTCTCCCAGATTTCATTAGAGCTCCTCAAACCCCCCTCCCTTCATCCTCTCCCTCTCCTCTTTCGTCACGGTTTGTCAGCCTTGTTAGCCAGCGCTAACTCACACTCCAATACCCTCTCCATCAGGGGCCATGTGTAGCAGTTGTACAGTAATAGCACCAGATCTAAGGTCTTTCCTCGGAGGGCACTTTCAATTCCTCAAGCCTCCCCTCGACCTGAGGAAAACATGAAACCTTTTTGTTCCGTCCCGCTGTGTTCCATTTGCTCCTGACCTTTTACGATTCAATATGTTTTCTGGCGAGTGCAAACTCACGTCCCCCTTCATTTACAGGATGATAACTAAAAAGTAAAAAAACAAGAAAATTGACCTTCGAAATAAATAAATCATGTGGTTCTACCAGTACAGCATCAGTATGAGTCCTTGGATTTCAGTGTGTGTAGTTATTCACCTTCCTGTCATAGTCGTCTGAAACCAAAGCACAGTCTGCTCTGATTGGTTAGCGAGCTGGCTCGGTTGTGATCGGTCAACCACTAAAGCCCCTGTCACACTGTCCCGAAATTGACACCAGATGGACACACGAATATGGAATTGTGAATTTCGCACGAAGATGGCCCCGAAGTTGGTCAACAGCCAAGCAACAGCCGAAGCAAGTACGATGCCTACTGAAGGCCACACGATGGCACCCGAACCACACACGATAATATGGTGGTAGACTTTACTGATGATTTAGAATGTATCCAGACTCAACGTAAGAGCTTGTACCTCTTCGGGGGGTGCTAACATTTAAACATACACTTTATTCTTTACTTTCTCCGTCTTTATATGTAGATTAGAAGATATTACTTATTTCCGTCATGTTGTTTCCATAGCAACAACAACTTCCTGTCAACAGCGTAAACTCGCCTTCAAAATAAAAGCATCTAAAGAAAACAGGAAGTTAACCTAAATTACATTTAAGACATACAACTGCAACAAAAGTAAAAACAAACAATGTAATATCCTTTTCAGTTTCACAGAAAACAAATTGGGTTATTTACATAATATGTTTAGATGATTTTGTTGTGGCGAATTTATTATACCTCTCTGACAGTTATGGAAGGTGATTAGAAGTCACACCGAATCGATAACCGTAGAAGGTTTGAAGGTTTGTGGAACGAGGACCTGTATCTAAAGATGTAATTGCACGGTTGATCATGTCCACCCGGGGTGTGTTTGAACGGGCCTTGTGGCAGGAGGGCGAAAACCCTTGTAGTTTTACGATTTTACTGAAATTAAGGGTAAAAAAATCCCCCGAAAAAGGGGGGCAAAAAAAGATTCGCTTTGACACAGAGTCGCCGAAGAAATTTTACAATTATTGCTGCATAAATACACCGGATGAGAAATTGTCCTTCTTTGAGTCGATTGACTACTATACTTGGTACAAATGACTTTGTTTTTGTGTTTAGAGGTTCTTCGCAGATTTTACTCGGACTGCGCGTTTTTTAACGATTGCGGGAGATCCATATTTAGTTCAGCGTATATGACAAGAGCTATACGGTGTTGTTTCGGTCGATTGTTGACGTCCTAAGGTGTCCTAAAGATCTGTCATATTCATAGATAGTGCTCGCTAGTCTTGAGCGCTGTCCCCCTTTCGTTTATGTCTGTAGGTGCTGCATCGAAATCCTCGTTGGTGTGCCTCTTTACGAGTGGAAACAGACAATAAGACTTAGTTTTAGCTCTTTTTGCAGTCGAAAAAAAAAACCTTCCAATTAGGTTACACAGACAGTGAAACTTTTTCATAACTATTTAGGTATTAAGGTAAAAATACAGTTTTTTGACTCAAAAAGTAATCGACGAATTGAGCAGTGATCCGAAAGGTCCTCCTCACAATACTGTCGAAGAATAAACAGAGGAACCCCTATGCTTAGACATTTGTTGAGTGTTCTGGCATGGCGCCGCGACTGCATTATGCGCGGGGAGCACTGGTAATCTAAACTGTTGCGAACTAAACCCCGACTTCTAATACGAAGGCCGCCCGGTATACACAAAGTTCTATACCTGTCACGCGAAGACGTAGTGAACGACGTGAGAGCCAGAACTCTCCCATTACTATCCGGTCCGTCCTTTGTACACTGAATGCGATTGAAATCTGTACGCATTGTGTTAAAATTTGCTGTAAAATAACATCTAAATATTGTAAAATGACTAATGGGTTAATATATTATAAATGCGAACAAATAATTTTTATTTTTAATTAATAATAAAAAAAAAATTACACCCGTCTCAACCCCCCCGCCGAGGTTTAACACAGTAGAAAGCAGAAATGAAAACACGACTAGTAGCCAACTATAGCCCGTAAAAAGCCCGGAGTTTTTCTATTATGCTTCCTTTGTTTTTCGTCGGTCCTAACAGGAATCCTTCCGTTTGTGCTGATGCATGTTGGGGAGCGTTACGGGCAGTACATCGGCTCAACATACACGATCATGCTACTATAGCTCTAA
>NW_011369945.1:14175841-14180635 GCF_000735185.1 Notothenia coriiceps | reverse complement strand
CCTCTCAACTTTGGATCATTTTTTTCTGCTGTGCCTCCTTCTCTTCGATCGCCTCGCTCTTCTTCTCTTGATCGCCTCACTTCTTCCTTGTAATCACCTCCAACTTTCAAATCTTTCTCTCGCCCGACTCATGATCTTCTCTTCTCTTGATTGCTCTCCTTCTCTCTTTCACCTCTCTTCTCTTTTCTCTTGATCACTCTACATCTCTTTCTCTATAGATCAAAGCCCTACTCAGAACAATGGTTCCTCTTGACCACTCTCTCTCGGTCTCTGTGTGTGTTGTTCGTTCCGTTGTGTGTGTGCGTTGTGTTCGTGTGTGTGTTGGTGTGTGGTGTGTGTGTGTGTGTGTGTGTGTTGCTGCTCCTTGTCGGTGTGTGTGTGTGTGTGTGTGTGTGTGTGTGTGTTGTCGGTGTTGGTGTTGTGTGTGCTGTCGTCCGTGCTCGTGTCGTGTGTGTGTTGTGTAGGTGGGTGTTTCTTCGTTCGTTGTGTAATACACCCTTTCTTTCAACATTGAAAATTACGGTATCGATCGTACCCGATAAAACACATCGTCTACCTTCTATACACAAACTCACAAACACCATGTTTTTAGTCCACCACTCTTTCCTCCTCGTGCATTTCCTACAAAACACCAAACATGGTTGTCGACACCCTCCTCTCATCCTCCCATGGGCCCTCTTCGTTCACCTGTACAGCAACATAACCACCATCCGAACATGTGTTCCGTACCCCCACGACCGCCTCACGGTGGTTTTTAGGGTCACGGTTCGGTACGTTTTCGGTACAGCAGAAAAAATGATCACAAAATATATATATTTTTTAAAATTATTATTATTAAACTGTGAATAATGTATTCACTCAAATAAATACAAAATAAAATAAACATTAAGGGTCAGCATTTCGATGAACTGAAATAATCTGTATTTGAACTTTACTGTACTAGTACTCACAAAACATAAACTATTAGTTTGGGGTTTTTAATTATTATTAAACTGTGAATATTCACTAAAATAAATACAAAATGAAATAAACATTAAGGTGCAGCATTTCGATGAACTGAAATAATCTGTATTTGAACTGTACTGTACTAGTACCTAAGCAGCCAGTTTGACATTATGACTTGCTTGTCATTGTATTTTCATGTTTTTTTAAAGAAAAATTCACTTCCACGTCCACATTGCTTTCCGAAAGGGCAGATCTGCTGGCACTAATAATGTCTCCTGCTGTGGAGAACACCCTCTCGCTAGGGACAGAGGTAGCAGATACAGCCAGGTAGCGCTTTGCTAACATAAGGATATTTGGCGTTTGTAATAGCTTTGGCTCGGTCTAAACTTTTTGCGAGTGGTGGAGGCTTAAATGCTAGTGGGAGTTGGGTTTGCACTTCAGTCTTTTTTCTCTTGGTACAATGCCGACAAACAGCTTTGGTTCGGTCCACCTGTCTTTGTTCGTCATCCTTGTACGTAACTGCGAAACCAAATGTTCCCAAACCGGAGACTTCAATGNTTTAGGGTCTCGGTACGTTTTCGGTACAGCAGAAAAAATGATCACAAAACATAAAAATATATATATTTTTTTTAATTATTATTATTAAACTGTGAATAATGTATATTATTCACAGTTTAATAATAATAATTAAAAAAAATATATATATTTTTATGTTTTGTGATCATTTTTTCTGCTGTACCGAAAACGTACCGAGACCCTAAAAACCGAGGTACGTACCGAACCGAAATGTTTGTACACACACGCACGCACGCACGCACGCACACACACGGCTACTCACTTAGTTTCTTGTAGCCCTCGAAAGGGTTTTGGAGGTTGATGCCTCGGTGAACGTGAGTTGTTTGGCTTTCTTGTCCGCAGCAGCAGAAAGCATTTTCGAATGTTTGAATGAATCAAAGTGGGTCGTCACCGTCAACTTTCTCTTATGCTCCAACACACAGTTGCACGGGGTGCACGTGCAACACGTCAAGTTCACTTTTTTTTTCTCTCAACTTTGTGTGGAAAAATGCGGGGATTATGCGGCCTTTTGATAAATATGCGGCCTTTTAAAAATCTGGGCCATTTTGCTGATTATGCGGTAAATTCTGCGATCGCAGCATCGCGTGTTTCTGGAGGGTCTATGTAACAATGACTAATACATGTCCTCTNCAACTTTTTGTGGAAAAATGCGGGGATTAGGCCTATGCGGCCTTTTGATAAATATGCGGCCTTTTAAAAATCTGCTCCATTTTGCTGATTATGCGGTAAATTCTGCGATCGCAGCATCGCGTGTTTCTGGAGGGTCTATGTAACAATGACTAATACATGTCCTCTCTGTGGGACAAATGAAGGAACTTAGAACAAAACATCAAAACTCATTCTAAAGTGGTGGCATTAGGGTTTGAAGGAATTACAAAGCATTTTATACTCAAGTAAACATCACACTGATAAATAATATAGTGAAATATGAATGTATGCTACCTGAGATTCAAGGCTTATTTAAGAGCCAGTGTGGAGAAATAGTAAAACTCATGTAACCTTCTTTTATTTTGGATTTAATTAAATCTTTGAATATGCCCCAGGAAATCAGTGGACCCACTCATGTAAAAGGCCACACTCTGGACCTAGTACTTTCTTCTGGTTTTAATGTTGAAAATTTGGATCTGTGTGAGGCAAGTCTAAGTGTATCTGACCATAAAGCCATTACTTTTAACTGCCTCCTCACACATCTGTCTCCTGCAGTGCGAACATCTACCTCTGCCCGTGTCTTTAACATTAAAACAATCAAAAACGCCTCAGAAACCGCACTTATCAAAGTCACAAATTACTTTTTAATTGCAGCAGATTCTGCCCCATTTGAATCCTTTTAGATATTAGCTCAGCATTCGATACAGTTGATCGTGTTATCCTATTGAAAAATGGGTAGTCATCAGGGACACCGCTCCCAAATAGATAAAATCCTATCTATCAGATCGAACATTTTGTTTCAATTGGGGATGCCGCCTCCACTGCAGCTTTCCCCAGGGTTCTATTGTTGGACCATTATTATATCATACAAAAGCACAATATTCTATATCACTGCTATGCGGATGATACACAAATATATTTCCCATGAAACTGCAGTGATAAAAGCAATGTGAACAAGCTATTATCTTGTTTGGGTGAAATAAAGTGCTAGATGGCCCATAAGATTTCTTCAGTTAAATGACAATAAATCAGAAGTACTCATTCTTGGCCATCCTAAACCTACCCCTTCTCCGTAAATACATCTGGGCTCCCTGTCCTCAAACATAAAACCTGTAGCCAGAAACCTTGGTCTTTTAATCTGCAAATCACAAAAGTTATTCAATCGTGTTTTTATCAAGTCGTTATCTCTCGGTCTGATTTGGAGACAGTCAACCACACTTTTATCTCTACAAATCAGAAGTCTAGACCACATCACCCCTGTTTTAATCTCTCTCTTCATTGGCTACCTGTCTGTTCTGTAAGATTATTAATTTCCATATTCAAATATCTGTTTTTTGTAAGGTTCAAATATAGATTTGAATAAAATAACATGTATCCTTATTAGTGGCTTGTCTAAAGAGAAAAAAGAAGGGGACCAAGAAGAGAGCCCTGAGGGATCCCAGTAATAAGATTTAACAGATTACTTTTAAAGCTCTTAACGGTTTGGTTCCTGATTACCTCCCTGAATTGTTGTGCACTTACGAGCCATGTGCGCAGTCTCACATCCTGCTGGCTATTCCCAAAACCAGGCTAAAAATAAAAGGTGACGGAATGCTCTCCTTCAGAGCTCCACAGCTCTGGAACTCCCTGCCCGAGAATCAGAGGCTGGCAGAATCAGTGACATCTTTTAAATCACTTCTTAAAACTCACCTTTTTATTAAAGCTTTTAACTAATTGTAATTGTTTTTTTGTTTACAGCATTCCACTATTGTTCTTCAAATCTTTATTCTTCCCCTTAATAAACGTATTATTTCAGCCAATACTTTGGCACTCCATAACTTCAGCTTATTTTTAGCTACAGAAACCATTCAAATATTAAACTATTCAGCCTTTTCAGCAATTGATGAGAAACTTTAAACTTTTTCAAAACATTTCATACTTTTTAAAATATTCAGCTTTTTAAACTCTTTTTTTAACATTGAATCAATGGGAAGAGCCTTCAAATCAGCCAATACTTTAGCTCTCCATAACTTTAGCTTATTTTCAGCTACAGAAACCATTCAAATATTAAACTATTCAGCCTTTTCAGCAATTGATCAGAAACTTTCAACTTTTTCAAAAATATTTCATACTTTTTGAAATATTACATTTTTTAAAGGTCACATGTCATGCTTTTCCGGTTATTACCCGTCCCCTTGTGTGTTATGAAGGTTTTTCTGCATTTAAACGGTGTGCAGAGTCAAAACCCTCAAAGTACACCCTGTAGCGAGTAAAACTCTAAAACAGAAAATACCTCCCCAAAACGCCTCGTTGGTGAAACGTCATCATGACGTCATCATCCATTTGATTCTTCCGGGTACGTGCTTACGAAAGCACGTAGCCGGAACTAAATGGGCCAATCCGTGGAGCCGTTACGTTACGTCCGCGGAGCCGTTACGTTAAGCCCCCGGTGATTGGTCCAAATTGACCAATCCACACACACACACTCAGTGCAGGCAGCCCTGCTGATTTCTGCTCCCTGCTGCAGGCTGATAACAGACAGTTGTGATTGCGCAAAATTCTCTCTGCAGACCAATTCTCACGGCGTTTATCAACCTATAAACCTTTTTCTTACTCAATATCAAGCCACACTTATTGTTTTTATTT
>NW_011369945.1:14173900-14174608 GCF_000735185.1 Notothenia coriiceps | reverse complement strand
CCTTAATGTTTATTTTATTTTGTATTTATTTGAGTGAATACATTATTCACAGTTTAATAATAATAATTTTAAAAAATATATATATTTTGTGATCATTTTTTCTGCTGTACCGAAAACGTACCGAACCGTGACCCTAAAAACCGAGGTACGTACCGAACCGAAATGTTTGTACACACACACACACACACACACACACACACACACACACACACACACACACACACACACACACACACACACACACACACACACACACACACACACACACACACACACACACACACACACACACACAGAGAGAGAGAGAGTGGTCAAGAGGAGAGGGCGATCAAGAGAAGAGAGAGGGTGATCAAGAGAAAAGAGAGAGGGTGATCAAGAGAAGAGAGAGAGGGCAATCAAGAGAAGAGAGAGAGGGCGATAGAAGATTGAGAGGGTGATCAAGAGAAGAGAGGGCGATCAAGAGAAGAGAGAGAGGGCGATCAAGAGAAGAGTGAGAGGGTGATCAAGAGAAGAGAGAGAGGGTGATCAAGAGGAGAGAGAGAGAGGAGAGAGAGGGCGATCAAGAGGAGAGAGAGAGGGCGATCAAGAGAAGAGGGCGATCAAGAGAAGAGAGAGAGGGCGATCAAGAGAGAGAGGGCAATCAAGAGAAGAGAGAGATGGTGATCAAGGGAAGAGAGAGACGTCAATCAAGAGANAGAGAGAAGAGAA
>NW_011369945.1:14171489-14173857 GCF_000735185.1 Notothenia coriiceps | reverse complement strand
GAGAGGGTGATCAAGAGAAGAGAGAGAGGGTGATCAAGAGGAGAGAGAGAGAGGAGAGAGAGGGCGATCAAGAGGAGAGAGAGAGGGCGATCAAGAGAAGAGGGCGATCAAGAGAAGAGAGAGAGGGCGATCAAGAGAGAGAGGGCAATCAAGAGAAGAGAGAGATGGTGATCAAGGGAAGAGAGAGACGTCAATCAAGAGAAGAGAGAGAGGGCAATCAAGAGAAGAGAAAGGGCGATCAAGAGAAGAGAGAGAGTAATGTAACCTCCTAATGTAATGTATAACTCCTATGAACATTTTCAAAAAGTGCCCAAACTTCACATGTGTGCTAACAGTCCAGCCGTGAAGACATCTACAGGACAGTTTTGAGATTTCTTCAAATGCCGTTGCCATGGCAACACAATGCTCACCATGAAACACGGTTTTCTCATAACTTCAGTGAAAATGCTCGAAATGGCCCAAAACTTCACAGGTTTGGTAATGATGCAGCCATCAACACATCTAAGCGTATTATGGGGTGTCATCAAATGCTGTTGCCATGGCGACAGATAATTCACCATCAAGTTAGTTCAAACGTTTGCAGTTCAAATATTCTGCTGCTTTTCCAGGCCTTTTTACTTTCTTTTCTCATCTTAATACAAATTCATTCACTACTACTTACATCTGATATTTAACTCCTTCAGCCTATTTTCAGCTGCAGAAACCATTCAACTATTATATTATTCAGCTATTTCAGGACATAAAGGCTATACATGTTGTTGTGTATACCTTTTTTTAAACCTTTTCTTTTAAATATTAAGCTTTTTCTGCATTTGTATAGCTAAAAGCAGCTACCATTTAGCTAATAACATATTCAGCTTTTTCTGCATTTTCAGCTAAATTCAGCCATAAATGTTCAAAGTGTGCAGCATTCGCACACATTTTCTGCAGGAAATGCATTTTCTAGTTGAATTTATCATTCTAATTCAAAGCAAAAGAGATGCTTTTCAGTTGTATAGTCTATCTGTTGTCTTTTGGGTAGTGTTTGAAATGTTCCTCGCTTTCGAATGAAAATACATCAGCAGTTACCAGAATGCAAAATGTTACATCTATCCTGAGCAAACTCATTTGGCAGTCTTTGATACTTGCAACTGTGTTTGTTTACCCTTCCCCGCTGTACAGAACTCACCAGACAACTGTGTGCTGTTAAACCTCTTGTCTTAACTGAATAACAAAGCTGTTAATCACCAATATAGAAACTACTAAAGACAGTTTAGTTGGCCTCAGTTGAAACAGTCTGCAAGAAAAAACATTCTGATTTACGATGAGACATCCAGTTGGTATGGATGCCTCATGCAGCAATACGTCCATGGTATGCTATCAGATGACTGTTTAACATTTTTGTGTTTCCACTTCCATGTGTGCCATGACAATTCCTAGGCAACTATGTTTTAAGACTAATTTTCCTAAATCATGCAAGACAGTGATTACACTCATATATTAAAAGGTCCCATGTCATGCTTTTGTGGTTATTACCCGTCCCCTTGTGTGTTATGAAGGTTTTTCTGCATGTAAACGGTCTGCAGAGTCACAAACCCTCAAAGTACACCCTGTCGCGAGTAAAACTAACACAGAAAATACCTGTCTATGCAGCTCCAGAACGCCTCGTTGGACATTTCTCTTTTTCCATTTGTTTCTTCCGGGAACTGCATGACGTCAAGCGGTTCCCGGAACCAAAATGGACCAATCCGCGGAGCTCCTCACATACCAGGGGCCTCATTTATAAAGGGATATACGCTCAAAAAATGGCGTACGCCAGTTTCTACGCAATGTTTGCGATTTATAAAATACTAACTTGACGGGAAAACGTGCGGTCCTCCACGCAAACTGCTACCATGTGTACGCTACAGCACAAAACTGGGGAGAGACGAGAAAACTGCGACACCGTTGGGACGAAGGAAGAGATGGGTGGGAGGAGAAATATGGGTGGATAATAGCCAACCGTTAACATATGCTCTTTGATCTCTCAGAGAGTGGCAGAATAAGTATTGCCTGAGATCCCCTTAGTATGTGTTTTTATTACAGTGCCAAGTGCTTAGGAACGTTTGTAGTAACTAAAAGCTTTTATGTTGTTGCTCCTCTAAGCTTGGATACCACTATGCAATTGTTTTTTTTTAATAACTGGGTGCATTTTGGTTTCCTTGCATCATCTTTAAAGCATTGGCATAGACTGAAATGATTATTAGATAGCTGTTTTCATTGGGAATTGGTTGCCTAATGTGATACCCCTGTTAATTATGGTTGTATCGATGATCCTTTTTGTTTTCGCTGTTGTTTCTGTATGGGTGAACAGACAGTGTGCTGCAGGGTCTCCCTTGAAAAAGAGGAA
>NW_011369945.1:14170703-14171483 GCF_000735185.1 Notothenia coriiceps | reverse complement strand
GAATATGTTGTGTTAATGTTATGAAATGTTTTCTCATAAATGATGCGGTAAGCAGGAGGATAGAATTACGTCTAAACTGACGCCGTTTTGCATTTCTATAGGTTGTAGATACGAGCATGGTTTATATACTATCACGTTTAATCATGTTTTATGCCGTTCGCCAATAGCCTACTTGATAAGTCGCTCGTAAAACACAGGAGGTATGGAAACTAAGAACACCATATGTGGTAAATTGTACAGCTAATATAACACAACACATTAGTTGTATTTCCTTTAACTGGTGGATTATGGATATATAGTTGCTGATCAACAGCTGGAAAACAAACTACCAAATACAAACATAATTCAGATCCAGTCGTCATGACTCCACTCCGGAGGGATTCCCCGATCATTTCTTACGTTTCTCATCAAGGGGGTGTCTCCTGTCCCCGGTACAAACACACTGCCTGAGGAAGGCTATGTGTATTTTTTTTGCATTAACCTTTTTCGGACCACTTATTTATCTATTTTGGTGACGATCCGACCTCCATGCTGCTACTCTGGTTCAAACTGCATCCACCAAACAATATGATTTATCTTGACCTCCCCAAAATANGACCACTTATTTATTTATTTTGGTGACGATCCGACTTTCATGCGGCTACTCTGGTTCAAACTGCATCGACCAAACAATTTGTTTTATCTCGACCTCCCCAAAATAACCTAAATCTGACACGGTGTGAGATGTCTTTTTTTAGCTGTTCTGTCGTCATTTCCTGCAATCTTCCTCATGTAGTCAGT
>NW_011369945.1:14170105-14170332 GCF_000735185.1 Notothenia coriiceps | reverse complement strand
CCGCAGACTCATTCTCACAGCGTTATAAACCTTTTTCTTAATCAATATCAAGCCACACTTATTGTTTTTACTTCAGCTTTGAGTGTTTGTGTGCTCAGGATGAGTTTCACTGTGTCTCGCTGTATCGCCGACACGGAAAGCACACCAGTAATCCAGATCATTGAGCAGAGAGCCTCGCAACGTTCCGACCAATCAGAGCACACTGGGCTCACAGGGAGGGGGGGGGG
>NW_011369945.1:14156381-14170095 GCF_000735185.1 Notothenia coriiceps | reverse complement strand
CTCCAACAAGCCGTTTAGGACAGAGAGTGAAAACACATACTATACAGAGATGCTGTATGAGATACCAATGTGAGTTTGGAAAATTGCACAATGTAAATCTATTTTAGTATACCTCAACAATGGAATTATGATCAGTAGAAATGCCCATGACATGGGACCTTTAATATTGTATTTATTTACAAAGTAACTTGCGTAATTCTGTTTTACTTTTTGAAGCTGAAGTTCTTCCACAGGTTGCTGATGGTGGCCTGCACACCCGGGTTGTTCTCGTTATTGGAGTTTTTTTTCCCAGAACTAACAGGCTTTCTCCTCAGTCCACTGGCCCTGGCGGGGCCCAATGTCCGCACCTTTGCAGCTGGACTTTGGCTGCTGGACTTTGGCCGCGATAGACCTGAAACCTGGAGGTAGAAAGACCAAGAGTGGAAGATAATATTAGAACATAGAGGGACATTAACACGAGGGATGGGAATTGGAAGGCAAATTTATATTTGAATATTCAGCCCCAAAAAAAACGGTTGTCCAGTTAACATAATTGAATTAGTACTATACACACCACCACTGTAGTCGGTTTTGTTGTGGTGGCTCACTGAAATAGAGTTCTACATCATTGTATTCTGGGTCTGCGGTGAAATAGTCATCCCCAAACGGGGTGGAAAGACGCGGGTCTGCGGTCGTTGCTGCAGCTGGGCTGGTTCTCGCTGTCTGACCCTGGCTGCGCTGGTGCCCTCAGCCAGGAGCGCATGGTCAACAACCGCAGCGGTATCATCAGCGGCTCGTCCTTATACATTTCGGACAGGTTTTCTCTGATCTCCGAGAAGAGAGGCTGCGCTACAAAACGGAGGTGTTTGTGTTGGGGGGGNGGGGGGGGGGGGACTCTGGAGCAGTGGAAACGTGTTCTGTGGAGTAAAGAGTCACACTTCTCTATCTGTCCTCTGATGGACGAGTCTGGGTTTGGTGAATGCCAGGAGAAAGTTACCTTCTTTTTCTTAATGCTTCATCTTATCAAGTCATTTTGGACAATTCTATGCTTCCGAATTTGTGGAAACAGTGTGGGGAAGGCCCTTTTCTGTTTCAGCATGACTGTGCCCCACAAAGCAAGGTCCTTGAATGAAAGCATGGTTAGATGAGTTTGGTGTGGAAGAACTTGACTGGCCCCACAGAGCCCTGACCCCGACCCCATTGAACACCTTTGGGATGAACTAGAACGGACAGCGAGCCTCTCGTCCCACATCAGTGTCTGACCTCACAAATGCTCTTCTGGATGAATGGGCGTCTCAAAGACACACTCCAACATCTTGGAGAAAGCCTTCCCAGAAGAGTGGACGCTGTTATAGCTGCAAAGGGGGACGAACTTAAAATAATGCCAAATCATTTGGGATGGGATGTCAGAAAAGCTCCTGTAGGTGTAATGTGTAGGTGGCCCAATACTTTTGTCTATACACATTTTCATAACTACTAAATCGAATACCAGACTCATTTAGAATATTCGAATAATCATTCCCATCCCTAAAAAACACATTGTTAAACTGCTATGAGAAGTGAACTTGATTGACATTATCAGATTTTATTGTAACGTCGTTACCAGCAAATCCTACCTTTGGTCTGAGCATGTCAGGTCTCTTATCTGCTTCTGCTGAGTGGGCGGGACTTTGCTCTGGCTCAGAATCTTTACTTGAGTTGATTTCCTGAGGAAGCAAATGAAAGATGCATAAGAAGACAAAGTGATGCTACACGAATAGCTTTCTGCACACCCACTCATGAGCCATGAAACTCTGCTGATGATGAATGTGTGAAGGCTGGCCCAACCACAAGCACTGCATAAACATTTCAAAAGGAAGTGGAAATGTGTATGAAGTACGTACAGCTTCCTCCTGGTAGGAGGAGGAGAAGTTGCAGGTGAGGACTTCCTCTTTGTGGCAGGAAGTGGGGTGAGGCTGGGACTGGGTAAAGTAGGCGCTGTCTTGAGAAGGGGGTGAATCCGGGAGGTCCTCCCTTTCCTCTGGGTCTGGGTCAGTGGGAGAAGGAGGAGGGAGTGACGTGTCTCCAGAGGATCTGTGTGTCTTTGTAGACGAAGAAGAACTCTCCTTCTTGTAGTGAAACTGCTGCAGGGCGGCCAGGCCTGCAGAAGACTGAGGTGTTTTCTGATCAGCAGAACATGAGCTGCCAGACCAGCGGAACAGCTTGAGTCCCTGACTGGCTGAACTGGGAGATGTGGTGCTAGGCGATGGAGGTGGGCTGGGGGTGTCAACTGACGGAATGTCAGGAGCGTCGCTGTCATTGATCTGGTTGTTGGGAGAACTGTCCTGATTCACAGCTGTGGGCTCCACATCCTGAGGCAGATCCTCCCGAGCACACTCCTTCATGCTGACACTGTCTACTGAGCTACAACTGCGGAAGAATCTACACAGAATAAACACAACCACATCAGGACATTAGATTGCAGTTATAAATGTGGGCACAAGAATAAATCTTTCGATTAATAGGTGGGTGAAATAAAACATCCTAATTGTAAAAATAAATTAAAAAACAATAAAAAGAGGCCCCGTTCTACTTTTGGGGTTTTCCCTTCCCTGTGATGTTTTAGTGCATGTAAATGGTCTGCAGAGTTCCCTCCAGAGGGAGTTTCTCTCCCACACACCTCCTTGCCTCCATTGGACTCCTTTGTTTACTTCCAGAAAATAGTGACATCACAACGTAACACTAAGGCTTCTATTGGCTAGAGCTCAAACACATTGTACAAGGGGCGGGATATCTCTAAGCTAACCAATCACAACAGAGCCGGCCAGCTAATCAATCAGAGCAGACTGGGCTCTGGTTTCAGACAGAGGGTGAAAAGAGGTGCTGCAGCACAGGTAGTATGAGAACAATAAAGGGCTTTTTGAAAATTAAAGCATGGAGACATGTCACAGTGGAGACACTACATACTGATATACACCTGAACATGATCATAAGACAAAGATTTCAAGACAAACACTTCAAACCCTGGATGTGTGTATAATGTGCCACTAGATGCCTGTCAATACAACAGTGGTGTGCAACAGGACATGGGACTGCCGCTCACCAGTGCCAACATCAGTCCAGCACGGACAGCCATGATAGCTAAATTGAAAAAAATTATTTAGAATGGATCATGTGTTGTGCCTGCACCAGGCCATTGCTCTCTGCTCCTTGCTCTCAGCAGCAACACCACACAGGGCTGCACCATGATTCTTTTCCCCCCTCTCTTTGGACATTTCTCTGATTGCTGCATGTTTGATGGGCTGGGCTGAAACTTAGGCACTGCCCGGGTTTGGACTTGATGTATGCAGATTGAAAACACAATTGCCTTTTTGTCTTGTTTTTGGTGTATTTACACCCTTCCTTTCATATGGACAAGCACTATTTTGTAGCAACCCAATCACCCAAAACACTTTAAAATGCAAGATGTAAAGGGGCCTCCATTATATCACCTGCTGCATGTGGCCTGGCCGTCCTCCTCAGGCTCCTGGTTCCTCCTCTGCAGCAGGGTAGCGAAGCGGTTGCGGGGCCTGGTTATTGTTGGCTTCTCTGGAAGCTGGTCTGACCTGGATCTCTTCTGAGTGGGGGACGAGTATTGCTGCAGCACATCCTGGTCCGATACACTAGAGTCTTTAAGGAGGAAAAGAGAAGTACAGTGAACATGTCATAATAGGCTTCACACTGCTGCTTTCATTTGTTTTGCTCTATTATCTTGGCTCTGCTGTTTGCTGCCACAGAGATTCTGTTTACTTAACAACAAATACATTAATCGCAGACACGTTATTTTTGAAGGATTGGATATAGATATTTATTTATCTAAGGACTCTCAGAAGCATAGTCAGTAAATGGTTCCACAGCTTGCAGTGATCATACTTTATCATAAACTATTATTCAGATTGTTGTGTGTTTACTGGGAGGTTTAAATGGGTGCAGTGTGTTAAAAGATATGCAGAAAACTGCACATCACACGTTAACAGCTCACCTTCTCTGGGTCTCTTCACCTGCAGCTCTCTGCAGGGAAGCCTCAGACCAACCAGGCTGACGACTCTTTCCTTCCCCCTGGTGGAGGACGGCCTGTCTGGGGAGGCAGCAGGCCGGGGCGGGGCAACACATGCTGCCTTTAGGCCTCCACTCCAGATACTGGGCCCAGTGGGGGCTGCTGAGCGGTTCCAGCTGCGACTGCAGGGTTTAGAAAGCTAAAACAGGGACATTTGCCGAGTTATTCTATACGAAATATGACACTTATTTCAAAAGAACAGCTGATCTGGTACCTGCTGAATGGGTTTGTCTGGGCTGAAGTCGTCTATCCTCTCCAAGGTGTTGATGTCAAGGTTTCCCAGGGCCATCTGCGAGCCTTTGTCATCTCCTAGATTACTGAGTTCATCATCATCATCATCAAGGAATGGATGGTGTGCAAGTGAATGAGAGTTAATTACAATTCCAGATTTCTAAATAAAATATAACAGCTGGACACTGTATCATTTCCATTATTTACAGTGGTAATTTGGTCAGGAGCGATTCATGATGGTAGGATACAGTCCAGCGTAGCTGAGGGTGGCCGGGTCCATGTGCTCTGGGTACGGGTTGAGGGGAATCACTTTCCTCTTGACAGGATCAAACACCAGCTGGTAGAGGAAGGTGTTGTTGGCTCTGATGAATCCCTCAATGTATTCTTCTGGGACGGTGATGTTCATCTTCAGGTACTGACCCAACTTCCTGATCACCTGAAGGGAACAAGAGCTCACAATCAAATGTCTGCCACTGCACCCAGTTACATGGTTCGACTGACGCAAAACCTTTTGTGCTAGTGTGTAACTACTGACTCACTTTCTTTGTTCTTTAGTACTTTTGACCAATATTTGAATAATAAAAAACTGGAATTGTGTAGAGAACTTTCTATTTTTTACAGTTTGCACTTGATCGATTACCTTCAATATAAATATTGTGAAACCATATGCCTTAAAAAAAAGGTAAAACCTTTATATTGTGCAAGTTTTTTGTGTCCTATATATATATATATATATATAATTATAACATATAACTTAGATTACAAGAACAAATGGTGAAAATGAACAACATTTAGAAAGAACAAATGTAATAAGAGGAAATTTGTTCTTCCTGCATGAAGGGAGTTGGGTTAAACTACTAATATTTCCAAGGTCAATAAATACATGTAATGCCACATTCGTTAAGGGGAATCATTTATACGAGTTATACAAATCTACTTAAAGAATACCTACCTTTAACAATATCAAGTATTTTAATAAAGCAATAAGTTGGTTTAATTCAACTTTATGTTATTCAGTATCACTTTAAATCTGTTGGACCTAAGATGCCATTTTGATCATAAGCCGTTGGAAGATTTGATCCACTTTGAATCAATAGAGTTAAACTTAGAAGCAGGTTTGGTGTGCAGCCAACCATGCCGACCTGTCCTTGTTAAAAGTGAGGTACCTTGAGGATATCTGGGTCTTTGGCCAGACGGAGCAGCTTGCAGGCCTTGCCCAGGCCGATGCCATGTAAGGAGGCCAGATAGTCGCACCCAGAGAGGATGCACATGTGGCGAAACTTCTCCTCTGTGAACACGTTCCCAAGAGAGCGGCAGCGGCCCATGTTGTCCTGGTCGATCTCCAGGCCGTTGCCCTGCTTGTCCATTTTGAGGATCACCTGCATGATGTGAAAGACAAGTGATTTAGAAGCATAGTGTGAGCAGTGGGAGTATCTGAGGCTATTTCTTAAACATGGTATATGCAGGAATCCTGAATATGAATGTAATACCTTTTAAGACCTTTTTTAAGACCCTTTTCATACATTTTAAGACCTCATCGCCACTTTGAGTTTTAACCGGTTACATTGGCGACACACTCTACCTCACATTTACTATATACAGTATTGATTGTCCTTCCTCCTTATCTTCCAACCATTTGGACGCAAACTTGCATTTCCCCATAACGATGTTGTTTAACAACCGGCGTAAACGGACCTTCGCGCGCTATCAAGCAGTGAGCGTGTGATGTCCTGTTCAGATGACGTCAAACCCAACGGGATGCCATAAATAAACTACACAGAATCACACTACACACCTACGCAATGATTACATTCAGGCACACTGTAGAATACAACCTCTTTGGACAATTTATATACTTATTGAAAACAAGCTACAAAATGTAATACCTTAGAAAAGGCCGTTTAATACTTTTTAATAGCCTTAATTTTCGCTAAATTGATTTATCAACTTTTAATACTTTTTAAGACCCCGCGGACACCCTGTTAAAAGGTTGTTTTTGCTTCTGTCTAATGCATGGTTTGTTGCAAACAGGATGAACACTGAAGCCAATGCCCTTCTGATATCATCCGTGCTGGTTGGCCAACTGAATTGATCTTACACAAAGTAAGCATAGGAAATCTTATCCGCCAAGCAGAATTGAAACTGGTTTGAATGATGAAAATAGGCAAAATACCAGTACTCTTATCTCAATAAAAACCAGCACAGCCCTGTTATCTAAATCTAGCTTTATTTATGCAGGCTAACAAGTCAATATAGGCTCAAATAACCTGCTGATTCTTATTCAGCCTGTGATGAAAACACAACCTCACTAATATATCTTAAAAGCAGCTTTAAAGCCTATGTAAGTGTGTTTCATTTTGCTCACAGTATCCTAAACTACATTTAGTTAGATTCTCTTTTGATGACAAACTTTTGGTTAGAAAGAAATGTACACGCAGAAGTCTTTGTTATACGAGTCATGTTTTGCTGTTCCTACATAACACATTTGAGAAGTGTTTAGGAAGCCTCTGGTTATTCTGGATGCTCTAAAAATATCTCTTAGGCCCACCATTGTTAACCTTTTTCCAACTCAACAATTCCAGGTGGCTCATACTCCTGCATTTTAGTTGATTTCATGCAATTGGCGGACCGAGTCCTCCTCTCTGAACCTGTTGTTTTGTTTCGCACCAGAGAATGATTACTGCATTCACTACTTCTCAAACAAACCACATCATGAGTTGAACTACACCAGGGTTTGGTTTGTGTATGTGGTCCACAGTTAAAAGTCTGGGGAATGATCCAGCAGAATGACAATTAGTCTGGTCTTTTAGATATGAATGCAATTCCACATGAATTGAAAACCAGCTTCAAAGAACAAAAAAAAGGCCAGGCTCATGTTAAATCGTCAACATAGTCTGGATCATTCTAATCCACATACCAACCAAGGGGCTTTCCTTTTGAGCATTTACATACTTATGCAGCTGGAAATGCACCCTGGGTCTTGCACTCCTTACCTTCTTGCAGCCGAATGCCAGCAGGTCAGAGTCCTCTGTGATGACAGCCTGGGCCAAGCCACTCTTGGTAAGGTAAGCTAACTGAGCATCAGCTTCATATGGAGCCACCACACAGTCCACCCCTCTCGCCCTAGCAACCTGGTTGAAACAAAATGTCATACATCACTTCCCCAACAACATGATGTATGTGACCACAAAGAAGAAACCAAAGCATGCATTTGTGGGGTACAAAAAGAAACATTTGGTGAAGGTCTTATTTGAAGATTATACTTATTGAAGGCCATGTGTCACAAATTGATTAAAAAAAAAAGAAAGAAAAGAAAATCAATTGAAATGGATACTTGTGAAGAGATATTACAGATTCTAGTTTACTGTCTTTATAATCTACTCTATATTTTGGCAACTTTTACTTTGAGCAGAAATGTTTTGTATACTTTTAGTTCTATGTACCAAAACATACACATGAAGAAGAAAAGCCCATTCTTTTTCAGGGGGATTTCTTTCAAAGCGTTCCTTTTCTCAAACTCTATTCATGAATCTTTTTCAGTGTACTCTTAATATGAGCTTGTATGTTATTGCCATGTTTGAATATACTGCATGTTTCAGAACTCAGAGAACTCTATGATGTACTTGGAACCCGTTTGCCCCCTCCCCTATTGTTGCTACATGTTCTGTTAACTGTTAACATTGACTTGTTCAAATGGATAAATATTTAATATGTGAAGTTTAGAGCATTAAGAACTGTCATATAGTGCTTGTGGTATATTTAGTTCATACCATTATTGTGTACCGATATACAAGTTTTATAAACACTCAACATTATTACAGACTGACTTTTGGATCTTGGATTATATGAAGTAAAAATCAATCAATCAGCATGGGAAATGTCAGTTTAGCTGCCCCACACTAAACTCATATATCAGTCTACAATATATTTTTACAATATAAAAAAAGACAGACTCTTAAAAATGCGAGGAGACTCTGAGCCACTTCAGTGGGCAGCCCCAGAGTAAAGACACTCATATAAGTATGTTATATAGGAGAGATAGGAAGATAGGAAGTCCTCACCTTAATAAGGTTATGAGCCATTGAGGGGGTGATGTTCACACAGCGAGTGAAACAGTCCCTGGCTTCAGACAGTTTGCCTTCACGTAGCAGCTGCCGGCCTTTCTGAAGGTTGCTTTCTCTGCGTCTAAAGCGGAAAAGAAAGAAACTGAATAAATATTGGAACGCTTTACACTAAATCTCTTTAGCACAATATATTGTCAGTGTTAAAGATCCCATAATATGCTTTTCTGGTTATTACCCGTCCCCTTGTGTGTTATGGAGGTTTTTCTGCATGTAAATGGTCTGCAGAGTCACAAACCCTCAAAGTACACCCTGTAGCGAGTAAAACTCTAACACAGAAAAGACCTGTCTATGCTGCCCCAGAACGCCTCGTTGGAGATTTCTCTTTTTCCATTGTTTTCTTCCTGGGCACAATGACGTGCCCATACCCAAATTGATCCATTGGTCCGAATAGACCAATCTGTGGAGCCGTTACGTTACGTCCGCGGAGCCATTACGTTAAGTCCGTGGATTGGTCCAAATGGACCAATCCGCGGACTTCCTCACACACACACACTCAATCTTTTCTCAGCTGCAGCTCCGCCGATTCCTCCTCCCTGAGACGGCGGGACGCGGCGTGTGAGCACACACACAAACTCCCAGCCAGGCTGCGGGTCTATGTGTGTGTTCGGGCTGGGTTTCGCTGTGTCTCGCTGTCTCGCAGACGGCCACTGGGCGCACAGGGAGGGGGCAGGAGCTCCGACAAGCCGTGTAGGATAGAGAGTGAAAACACATACTATACAGAGATGCCGTATGAGAAACCAAAGTGAGTTTGGAAAATTGAACAATGTAAATCTATTCTAGTAGACCTCAACAATGGAATTATGATCAGTAGAAACGGACATGACATGGGACCTTTAAAAGCACACTTCAGATCTGTTGATCAAAACAGGTTGTTCATAAGGGTTGGAACCCCAAATAAGAGAGTCCATAAACACATCAGTCTCTACTTTTGCTTATGTACTATTAGCGGAAGCAGAGACTGATGTCTTTGTTGCTGACAAGGGGCTAAATAGGGGGACTCAATGTCATAACACCACGCATTAGCTGTCTTTAGCTAAGCGGTGGTGACGTGAAGTCATGTGACTGTGTTGTAGTTCCTTTTTAGCCTAACGTTAACTTTTTACATCTAGCGATTGCATTTACACAAAAAATATTTTAAAAGGGATGTTTATATGTTGAGATTATTCTTTTGAACAAAACAACAATTCCAAATCCAAACTAACTAAAGAAAGTTGATTATTCCTAAAACTGAAGGCTATGTTTCTGGACAAATTCAACGACATAAATAAAAATAAAAGGCAACTGTCTGGAGGGAGTGATTGTGTGGCACCACTGTAAGCAAAGACACAAGTAGGACAGTCAAATAGAGCTCAGCTTCCTCGTTAAAGATAACAATGAGGTGTAGGACCTTGATGTTCAACTATTTGTTTGCGGGGGGTTGTTTGGTCTCATCTGTTGGCAGGTCGGTACATTCCGCTCTGCACCTTCACACATAAACAATGTTGCTCTGTTGCGGTTGTGGAATGCATTCCTTCTAATAAACCAAGCTTTGTTTGAGCGTGTTTGTTAGCAGATATGCATACCACTGTATTATTGTGTTTGGAACAGGCCCTCAGTCATTCTCTGTCATGTTTCCGTTATAGTCACATTTCTTTTCTTTCATACAGGGTTCTCTGTGGAGTTTGT
Organism: Notothenia coriiceps; assembly: GCF_000735185.1. Lineage (NCBI taxonomy): Eukaryota > Metazoa > Chordata > Actinopteri > Perciformes > Nototheniidae > Notothenia > Notothenia coriiceps. The sequence continues at coordinate 14,160,021 of NW_011369945.1, read as the reverse complement.
TTTGCTTTGATTCATGGTGCAATTCTGCTTTAGCTCCTTTCCCAACGTTAGCTTCACAGTATTTGTTATTAGTTTTTAAGCAGATGAGCATACTCCACTACTGCCAGTTTGTAGCTGTTCACAGTAAACACACAGATAAGCAACATTATCAGGATTATTAATCCTTATTAACCAGGATGACAAGTGAAGATTGTAAAATGACCACGTTGTTTGACTTGACATTGTTTTTGCATCTTAAACTGCATGGATGGTGACCGGTTAGCTCAGAGTGAATCATTAGCTGTTAGCTCCAGATACCTGGTCAAGCCATCAGCTAAGGAGGCTAAGCCAAGGCTGACTTCCCAACACCTCAGCCTGTGAACCATGATGTCACTGGGCCAACACAACTGCAACACAGGCCTGCTTTCTACCTCTTCTTTTCCTCCTCCTTTCTCTCTCTGTGCTGCAGTCTGTACCTTTGCCAGAGCTTGCCTGAAAGCATGCAGTTAGCCATCTCTGCTAACGCATGGTACAACAATTCTGTGTAAGCAGAAGCTATTTTTCTTTAAGCTGAAATGGGAATGGCTGGTCCACCTTAACATAGCCTGAGCCTTATAGTTGCCAACTTCAAGGCTAACCTTTTCGTATCTCTCCATCTTTAACCTATTCCTGTGTTTCACATTCTCTGATCACAGAACTCTGCTTCCAACGAGATGAGCCTTTGCCAGAAAGCATGCAGTTATCCATCAGTGCTCATGCACAGTACAAAAGTGATGTGCATGCAGCAGCTAGACTTCACAACAATGGGGGCAACAAGCAGTTAGCAACAAGCTAACTCTAGGAACATAATCTAGGGAGCTACCGGCTCCAAAAATAGCAAAAACATATTACAATACAAAAAGAGTTTAACTGGTGTAAATGATCATCAATATTTGATTGTAGGGGGTGAATAGTTTTTTTGAGAAAAGCGCCCCCTTTAAGGTAAGACAGCTCACACCCATACTGTGTGTTTATGACTGTTGAAAATGTGTGATCAGTTTGACGTGCTCTTAGTCCCAGTTTGGGACATGGAGACGACCTCTGATGAGGAGAGAAGCCGACTGATGGCTTTACTAGGACTTGTGAGGTCGCAGACAATAATATGCATGTGTCATGTACCCAGCCATACACTTAAGTGCAATACAGGCTAATACTCACTCTCTTCGAGCCTTTTCCACCTCTCGCTTTGAAGGCAGATTGCGTCCATCAAACACCAAAACTGGTTTGACACCGAAGTTCAACAGCATGTCCACAAATTTCATGCAGTACCACACATACCTAGAATTGGATAAATACAAATTATAATATCAGTTCTAAACAATATTACCCATTAATAGAAAAAAAGAGGATATAGATAATATAGACAAATAAAATAATTGGGTAATAATAGACCCACTAACCGTTAGAAAGAAAATATTTACCTAGCTATGAACACTTTCCTTTTCATTTCAGCTAGAATAATAAAAATGCTTACTGGTCAGTTGGTTCTCCTTTAGCGAGCTTCTCAGCACAAGAGAATGCTCCTTTGTGCAGCCAACAGTATGTGTCCACTGCCACGGTCTGGCCTTTGTATTTGTTCACGCTGATAGGCTCTCCAGCATCTTTGATGAACTGCAGCAGGCCAGAGATTCCCATGTTCAGCTGGTGATTTCAGCCACGCTTATTCTGAGACTGTAGAACAATCAGAAATACTGATAGAACAACTGTTCGAAATTGAGCAAAGATATATTCATGACACAAAACAGCTGCATATAGGAGTTTTCACACATGCCAAGTATGTGGACATTGTAGATTTGCTGCCTAGTGGTGCTGGCCATCTAGGCCCTTGGGTGACCTTTGCTGCCCAGCACTTCAGCTTTAGGACTGGACGTCTCAGTTGAGAGATGATAGGCAATACAGAGGAGAGAGAGGACAAAGGACATGCAACCTAATTTGCTCTTGAATCTAAGCAACATGTGCAGTCCACTGAAGACAGAGCTACTAACAGATTACAAATAACTCCTTATCTATTGTTTTTTTTCCTGACAGAGACAGATTCGGTCTATTGTTTCACTCAAAGGGAAACGATGAGTTATGTATAGTTATTATTAGAGTTTTTTTGTAAACAGATACTTCGTTTGCCCATTACAACCCTTTAACCGCATCCCGCCCAGCTTTAATGTAAAGTAAACCCAGTTCCCTCATTTGAGGATTAACCCAGCTAGCAAAGTAACGTAGCCCTCGTTCATCAAAGACAAGAGAGGGCTAAAGCTAGCAAACACAAACAACAGAGAACTTAGTTCTGAAAATTGAGTTTTCAGGTTACAAAATACCTACCTCTGGGAAAGTATGTGCGAGGAATTTAGCATTACGCCTCTAAAAATTATTTATCATTTGTGTAACAAGACCTTTGTATGTTTATTTGTTAGTAAGCAAGCAAACGTTAAATCGGAAGTGTACGTTCAAAAGTAACGTAGGAAAGTGACATCCTTTCTTTTGAATTCAGTGTACTAGTTCCTGCTCTTACATAATTAGCTATTATGACAAGATGACTTGAAAGGACTTTTCAGTATTTAATGGTTCAGTTAGTGTCTTGATGAGTTCATCATATTATATAACCTTACGAAGTATCCTAACTGAACACAGTGGACAGTCTCAACGGTGCCTGAAACCTCTGTCCGTGTGAACTGTAAGCAGTCAACGATGACACACATTGACCTAGACAACATGCAAAAGCAAGGAATATAATGAAGTAAATGAAAAACTTACTTATTTTTGTTATCTGTAATCAAAACATTCAGGCAGCTTGGAACGGCAGAAACTGGAGCGAGTTTGGTTTTAGCGGCAAAAGAAGGATTTCCGTACATGAGCTGCTGCAATTGGCCGGATGGACCGAGCATGGACCGAGAGGGAGGGATCAACGGAAGAAAAGGTCCGTTCCCAAACTGAACCGCTTCATCCAGCTACTCACGTTAACATGTTTATGTAGGCTAGTTACTAAAGACCTGTTTCACTAGCTGTATCTCTCTGTTCATGACCTGATTGAGATAAAATAACATGGCCTTATGTGCAACCTTTAGCATGTAATGTTAGAGCTAGTGATGATCCCACCCTCGTCTATATATCAAATGCGGTACACTGGTGAATATATCAAGCATGCAAATGAGCATGGCGCTCGCAGGAGGAAGATGACGTCCAAAACAGCTAGGCTTGTTTGAGACGCGTTGCGGCTCGCCTCGAAAGTAGACGAGAATAGCCGATCGCTATGGAATGCCATTTAAGCCAAAATTAAATACATAAATAATTAAATAAATACATATATATATAAATATGCCTATGAAATAAATTCTGAAATAAATAAATGAGGCAATAAATATGTATACATATACATTTAAATACACATTTATTTATTTCATGNTAAGGGAGATTTCTACTAAAAACTATTTCTACTTTCTACTTTTTCTAATAGACGCATTTCTGATCTACTGTCGTCTGGATTTACTCTGGTTTCTATGGAATGCCATTTAAGCCAAAATTAAATACATAAATAATTAAATAAATACATATATATATAAATATGCCTATGAAATAAATTCTGAAATAAATAAATGAGGCAATAAATATGTATACATTGTAGTGCCGA
>NW_011369945.1:14127230-14156336 GCF_000735185.1 Notothenia coriiceps | reverse complement strand
GAACGGGGCGAGACACCACACACTTGATACGCTGATGCCATTGCCCACGTTCCACCCATCTGTCAGTATCGCGTTCGCGCAGACCACCAGTTGCCGAGGCACACATTCCGGGAGTCATACTAGTAAAAAGACTAACTGCTACTTTCGGCGGGGGAGAGGGCCGCCAGCGACGACGCGACGACGTCTTCTCCCCTCTTCTTTTGTGTGCCAAATACACAATTTCGCATAACATAACTATCATACACACATATGTCTCTTGTCCTCAGCAATAGTTAAACAACACTCATTCGAGTTATTTATTGTTTTTTCTGGACGACCTTGCCGTGAAAAGTTTAAAACATCGCCTTCTAAATTTGAAATCTGCTGTACAACTGGCCGCCTTTTGTAAAAAAAAATGCCTTTGAGTACGGCGTGCGCAGGGGAGCAAGGAACTTCTCCGCCCATCCCCAAATTATAGTTAGTATCTCGTACTACTTGATGGTCCCTCTCTAATGTCGTCTTCTTGTGGTTGTCTATGTGTTCTCCTCTTTTCACTCCCTTCGCTTTGTTATAATATGGGAGTAACACATATATAGCCTTCTCGTCGTCGGTGAATGTCGGAGAAGGGTCGTAAAGGTGCGCAGCAGATCAACACTTGCTGTGCAATTACCTTGAGCTTTACCACAACTTGCCTTCGAAACGCGAACGCATACGAAATGGGCATACGCAGAGCACACCGCCCCAGATTCGGTTTATATAGCCGTGTCGTCTAGAAGATAAAATTTCATTTCAGTGTGTATAGCTGGGATCTTATAAATCAGATATAATTTCTTGCCTTTATTTTAGTATTGTATATATAGGAAACAATTTGTCATAACCTTTTTCACGCTCTCACTAACTGCAGTCTCTAGCCAGGATCACATTGTCCGAATCGGGGGCTGTCGGGGTAGGTTAAATTGGGAACCCATAAAACTCTCCTCGAGGAAAATACTAAAATGGGGGCGAACTTCGAGTGGGTTCTTCAAATTGTATAAAAGTATCAAAGTTTCAAAATTACAAACAAATCAGGAAAACACACGAAACAACACAAAAGCACACACCCCAGTTTATGAACCAGTTCAGACTCTCAAATTGTTTTGTACTTTTTGTCTCCCCCGGAGTTTTTGGGTTCAGTTTCGTCCTGGTTGTTTTCGTCCGTATGACGTAAGTTTGGACTGGAAGTTCTTACCACTTCAAGTACACCTCTCCTCCAAGCAATCAGACAGCACGTGAGACAACATCAAACCGATAGAATGATAGGATTATATAATTTACCTACATTTTCACACATCGTTACATTGGGCCATCATAAGTTTCAACGCGCTACTCAGAACTTTTACATACCCTTTTCCGAAATTTTTTAAGACATTTTCCATAATTTAAACTGAAGTCTAAGACGTTATGCGCAATCACGCGATAAAACTAAGTCTAACACCCAGTATACATTTTTGTTCATGGTTACGATATATTAACTTAAAATAATAAGCAGCATTTTACGGCGCGCTATGCATGGGGCCGCCTTGGGGGGTTTCCCGACATGTCGTTTCAGTAAATTAAAGGGTGTTTCATGTTGTCGTTGCTGTGGACCTTCTTAATACCTTGGAAAATGCCGTTTAATACTTTTTAATACTTTTTAATAGCCTTAATTTTCGCTAAATTGATTTATCAACTTTTAATACTTTTTAAGACCCCACGGACACCCTGCATATGCACCAAGAAACAGCAGACCAGAATCCACTTTTCTCAGTTCAATAGTTAAGTTTGAACACTATCACTGTCATTTGTTGATTTTTCTAAATGATATTGTTACAAGGATGCCTGCATGTGTCTTACCCCTTTGCCCATGAGGCCGTTGTTTAAGGGCAGGCCAATGAACTGGAAGGCAGCCTCCTGGATGAAGTAGGGGTTAAGGATTCTCATCTCTGTGGGCTCCCGAGGCACATAGTGAGCCACCGACTTCCAGAAACCCTCTGTCCCCCTCTGAATTATGGGTAAGGAAATGGACAGGAACATGGGGAAAAAAAGAGTACATAGTGAATTAGTGGTTTTCAACATAAATACATAAATGGCACGTCTATGGTGGACGGTCAACTGCAATTTACCAACCCAACATCAAAGTGAGATTATTCTCTGTAACACTGACATAAAACACAGAAGCCAACCAGGAGCCAGACCCCCACCAGCACTGATTAGGGAAATGGCTTTTGGGCCTTTAATGGATGAAGTCAGGGTGAGGGGCTCGCAGGACATTGGTAATTACTGAGGTAGGAGGGGAATCAAGCAGTGGGTGAGGGGTGCAGCTGCCCCGGAGTGCTCTACAGTCTACCTTTTAAAGGTTTCATTAGTTGTGGGGGAAAGGGTCGCAGACTGATTAATATCTAGGAGCTTATTATTTAAGCAAACTGTTGTTTTTACGATTATTTGTCTCGTTTTTGGGAAAAACGATTATTTAAAAAAATGTTTTGCAAATGTAGTGTAGTATCTTTCAAGTAACAGCAGATACAAAAGTATTTCATTAATTAAAATAAATGAAATTACTTATAGTTTTCATCGGTTTTGAAATCAGTCACCAGAGAGAAAAATGACTTAAAGGTAGGGTAGGTAAGTTTGAGAAACCGGCTCGAGATACACTTTGTTATATTCCATGGAATGCTCTTAACATCCCGATAGCAATGCATATCTTAAGTGCTTTGACTAAAAATTCATAAAACAATGAAATCTGTGGAAGCCCTAGTACTGTAAAAAGCACGACCAATCATTTTATTCATAAACTTCAGTAGAGTGTAGGTTTATGTTGCGTGGCCTACATTAAGTATCTGCTGTTGTGGTGTGTGGTTGGGAAATCCCAAACCTCAAAAACCATGTCCCAATAAAATATGCGTTGTTAAATATGGCNCAATATTGCGATAGTCTTAGCCAGTTTTGCTTTTAAATGACTGATATGAGGTTTCCAGCTGATTTTGTGGTTTAAAATCACACCAAGGAACTTATTTACATATACTCTTTCTATGTTTATGTTGTCTAGTATTAATTCCACCCGTGGATTTTCTTTATGTTTTCCAAATAACATAATCTTTGTTTTGCTTATATTTAATGATAATTTGTTTGTGTCAAACCAATGTTTTACTTTAATAATTTCTGCTGTTGTTCTGGAAAACTGTCCGACACCTCAGGAGGGAGAAGCAGGGAACCATCCAAGCTGTGTACAGTAAGGATGGGACGTTGTTGACCTCAACTGATGGAGTGTTAGGGCGTTGGAAGGAGCACTTTGAGGAACTCCTGAACCCGACAACTCCGCCCTCTATGTTAGAGGCAGAGCTGGAGTATGACGGGGGATCCACANTATGTAATCTAGTATTAATTGCACCTGTGGATTTTTTTTATGTTTTCCAAAGACAAAACACAACACAGACAGATCGTGACCAAAACAAAGATTATATTATTTGGAAAACATAAAAAAAATCCACAGGTGCAATTAATACTAGATTACATAAACATAGAAAGAGTATATGAAATGAAGTTCCTTGGTTTTATACCTGAAAATCAGCTGGGAACCTCATATCACTCATGTAAAAGCAAAACTGGCTAAGACTATCGCAATATTGAGAAAAGCCAGACACATTCTGGACCACAACTCATTGTATACTCTGTATAATACACTCATATTGCCATATCTGATTTACTGTGTGGAGATTTGGGGAAACACAAAACCAACCTACAGCCATTATGCACATTACAAAAAAGGGCTATAAGAGTTATCAATAATGTTGGATATCTTGAACACACTAATGTATTATTTTCACACATATTGAAGTTCACTGATCTGGTTACATTTAAAACGGCACAAATCATGTACAGAGCCAGACATAATCTACTTCCTAGGAAATTAAAAACATTGTTCATAGACAGAGAGGGTGGGTATAATTTGAGAGGAAATCTGCATTTTAAACAACTCAAGGTCAGAACAACTCTGAGAAGTATGAGTATAACAATCTGTGGGGTGATTTTATGGAATGGTTTGAAGCAGGAGTTAAAACAAAGCACAAGCATAATTCAGTTTAAAAGGATGTACAGAAACACTTTTTTGGAAAACTATGAGAATGAAGAGAGGTGATTGAAGATGAGAAATTATTGTATATGTATGTATAAATGTAAATGTAAGTAGGAGTAACTTGCATAATGATTTAAAGGACAATCATTGATCAAGTAAGGGGTGGCAATTAATAAGCATTTGCTTCCTCCTACTCCCTTTCGGACACATATGATTTTTTTAATTATTTTTTTAATCTGTTCGAAATAAAGATTGAAATGAAAATGAAATGAAATATGCCATATAGAAGCATATACAGTAGTGCCTGATAGGAGATCTGAATAATAATGGCTCATTATTTCAGAACAGGAACAATATGGCTCATGACTCACCCTGTTATAGTTGAGTACGCAAATGCAGACTGTGACATTGGGCCCTGTATAGTAATGACCCAATCCTTTACTTCCATCGCAGACCAGCCCTGGCAATTAGAGCCTCTGAGGGAAGGGATGTATCTTGGAAAGCCTGTACGGTAAATTAGGATGAATGGAGATATTAAGAACGAAAGGTCACTTCATCATGAGAACAAAAAAGTACAAGTAGAAGACTCCAAAGGATCCAAACCAGACTGAAACCAAAAGCAATCATGTGTTTTTAAAATAAATGACCCTGAGACTTTGATAAACGTTCTGTATTTTTGAAGAAAAACTCCAATCTCACACACGCCTATACATGACAACAAGGATCATCTTTGTCCAACATAGAGCCATCAAAAAGCACAGTTACAGACGTACAGTAAATATAAACCAAGGTACCACCAAGGTAAGCTGTTACATCCCCTGTGCCAATATAAAGCCACAGAGCCAGACAGGTATTAATATTGTCTTCTGGTGCAAAGCACTGTGAGGGATTATACATGTCTTACACAAAGCTTTGAAATTGCACTACCGAAGGACACATTTCTTATTGTTGACCTAGCAGCCCCGTTGTCACAGACAGGGCACGATGTACTCCCCTGATTAAAAGGAATGGTTTGGCATTTGGAAAATACACATATTCAGCTTATTCTGGAGAGTCATAAGGGAAGGAGGCATCCACTGGGTAACATTAATTAATTCTAGAAAATGTCATAGTAATGTTTGTCCGATGTTTAGTTACATTTAGTTCAACAGGATATCTTTGAACATGCTTTTTTTAAGATAAAAGAAAAGAGAGTCATATATTTGTTCTCTCAGATTTCACCTCAAGCGCTACTCGCTGTATAAATTCCCTGAGCAGCAGAGGATCCTGAGTTTGAACATTCATCTGTGAGAAGAAGCAAAAAGATTTATTGTTTTTTTTCTGGTTCACATCATTAAAAAAAGATGACCTCTGCCTTTTGGGACAGCCGACATTTGCAGATTCTGAGGTGACAGGTTGGTCACTTCCCCCTTATTGTTATTCTTCTCATGCAGGTCTCAGAAAAATACTTCGGAATGACAGCTTATTCTGTACCGGTTGGCAGTGAGGAAAACCCCTGCTGAGAGTCATAATTGAGCGCAATGCTTCTGTCACAGTGACACCAGGCTTCTCCCTGCAGAGAGCCTGCCAGGTGTGCCAGGCATTAAAGTGCTGCCATGGAAAACATCACACTGACAGACAGACAGACAGAGCCCGGTGGGAGACGCTGCAGAGAGGCTTCTTATTAATGATGAAACGCCAATGAGGCTGCTCCAGGAGGTTCAAATTGTAAGTTAATAATACAAATATGAGCAAAGAATATATAGTTAACCCGTCTTTGTAGAAAGCATGTGAATGTAAAGCTTATATTCAGCATGATACAGTAAACGTGTTTATGTTTTCCCTTTTGTCCTATAAAAGCATTGTATCTCCAGTTTGGATTCAGATTTAACCGTAGTCCTTTTTTTGAAATGTTTAGCCTTAGCCTAGCTTTCCTAGCTAGTAGAAAAAGGGATTAAAGTGACCTTCGGTTAATACGTTTGCGTCAAACTGGTGTTTCCAAGGTCAAAAATAAAAGCTGTACAATGCTCATATTATATTACATATGCTAAGCTGAACAACAGAGCCGGCCAGCTAACCAATCAGAGCAGTCTGGGTTCTGGTTTCAGACAAAGGGTAAAACGAGGTAAATAGGTATGAGGAAAATAAAGAGCTTTTTGAATACGAAAGCATCTACACATGTCACACTTGAGGCATGAAATAATGAAACCTGAAGATGACGATAATAGGTCCCCTTTTATTTTAATACGGTTATATTCTCAGCAAACCATTAGACCATCGCCATGGAAACGCTACATCTACAGTGCCTGCTATTTTCATTTGGCAATCTATGCTTGCAGGGCTCAACACAAACATCTGCAGCATAATTTCAAAGTGCTGATGACCGAGAAACACCAGAAGCTACTTAATAGCAGTAAATAAGGTATTTGCAGTGATTTACATTTTGAGAATACATTTCAAAACCAGCTCAGTTCTCTCATATTGAAAGCAAGTTCATCTTTCACACTTCAGATCAGTGTATCCAACCTCTAAAGTGTTGTGACAGTTAAAAGTCATATCAAATGTTTAGCAGCCAGTAAGGCGTCAGGTGCTGCCAGAGAGCTGACAGTCTGTCTGCAGTAATGACTTGAGTTTTCTCTCACTTCTCATTGGAGAACAATTATAAATAAGTCAAAAAGATTCTCAGGAAAATATAGGGCAAACAAATCTGTTTTAATGACTCTGATGTGGGGAGGTGGCGATTGAAACACCAGCTCAGAGGAAAAAGTAGTCAATACCCAACAGTAGCATCATCTGTGGTTTGGGTCTCTGATGATTTCACAGTTCAAATGTTTCAATTAGTGGAGTGGAATGGCTCCTTGGCAGTGAGGATAATGATGACAGATAAGCAACTCATTCTTGTATCAATTAATTAGTTTTGCCTGTGGCACCATAACCTCTCTCTGTTATGCTCTCGTTAACAGATGTCTCAAACTGTTTTTAATTGCCAATACCCTCATGATTCAGTTCTGTATCTACTGGAAAGTTAAGGTGTACAAATAATATCTGTGCGATAGAGTCGATTATTTTAGTATAGGTCAACTAAATCCTTCTCGTTCCAACGACTTACTTCTGTTAATGCTGTACCAAGGACTTCTTTCTGAGAGTTAGATAAAAAGATTGACACCGAAGTCCATTCCCCCAGAAGTCTTTTGGCAAACAATCCCTAATAGTTTTATTGGCTTGCTTTGATTTGTGTTGCTGGATGCTTGGCTGTTTTCTCAAATATGTGCTTGTGAGCACAAGTCACATATTTTAGCAGGAAGTCAGACCCAAACTCAAAGACACAAAGCAGGCAGGTATAAAGGAGAAAAAAAATCTGAGACACACAAAAACAGAGGTGCTAGGCAAGGTCAAAGAATACAAAGACAACAAAGCAAAAACTAACAAGAAACAAACCGGAGAAGGCATGAGGAACAAGGGCAGCAACACACACACACATCAGGTAACAGAAACACTGAGGGTGAACAGACAGACAACTCTATGGGAGAAAGGCATACATACTCATAGGACTCAACACACTGACAAGACACAGCTGGAGAGGGCAGAGGAAAACACAGGGCCAGCAGGTGAGGAACACTGGTGGATAGAATCCAATCACAAAAACCAGGGAAAACATAAAGACATGAAATGAAACAGACGTGACACAGAGGGAGAGAGCCTTTTCCAAATAAACAGGAAACACAAAGATGCATCATGACATCATAAGTAATGGGACAGCAACAAATGCCCTAGTAATGTTACAAAAGCCCATAAACATGACAGCAGTGTGTGAGGAAATTACACTGTAATAATAATAAAATATGCAATTTGTATAGCGCCTTTCAAGGGACCCAAGGCCGCTTTACATGGTGAACAAACAAACAAACAAACAAACAAAAGGGGCACAAATAAAAAAATAAATTAAAATAAAATAAAACTGTAGCAGTGCTTGATCACAAAAATATAAATTGCTACATAGTCAGTAAACTTCGAGAAGCTCTCTTACTCATAATGGATTTCATTTCAATGTTGTAAATGTACTCCTTTGATTTTGAAGGACGATGACTTGAGACATTTAACTCAGCATGTTGTACAGTTAATGTTAAATCCAGGGTGAACACACACACACACACACACACACACACACACACACACACACACACACACACACACACACACACACACACACACACACACACACACACAATCTTCCCTTATTCTTAATAATCAAATTAAGATGTACACTTAAGTTTACTGTTCTAAACAATATTGATGGGCCTTTTGATGGGACAACACAAGTAATGTTTGGTCAATGGTGCTGCCATACTTACATGCTCACAGTGACAATGCTATATTTGGTAGACACACACACACACACACACACACACACACACACACACACACACACACACACACACACACACACACACACACACACACACACGGAGCTAAAAATCGCTGAACTTTTGTTCCAAAGTTCAACTCTTGTTCCCTCCAGCTTTGCATTCTGGTTGTTAATAGACATCGGGTGTTGTACACACCACACACTGTCTGTGTCACCTAACCTATTATAAACTGTCGATGTGTGTGTAGCAATTACCTTCATACAGTCTCAAATAAAATGATATTGTTTCCATCGCACACAATGAAAGATTATGTGACTTCTCTCATTTGCTATACTGTAGCGATATGAAATCTATCCTTCATGTGGCAGACTTTCGTTTTATTAAACCTTCTAGTTTCATTAAAGTTGTCAAAAGTTGTGTGGATAATTTTATCTCTTCGTCCTACAGGCTCACTTTTGAAACTGATACACTAAGGAACCAGGATATGATTTACATTACAGTCAATGCTTTAGAATTGCAGACTAGACTGTGGAGGTAGTATTTAATGTCATTTGGGAATAGCAAGGTGATATGACTGATAATAATAATAATGAGTGAGCAGGTATGAGAGGAAAAAGCTAAGTTATTCTATATTGTATTTATTGCCTCTACAGCACTTTGGTCAACTGATGTTTTTTTTTAAATGTGCTATATAAATAAATAAAGATTGAGATTGATTGATTGAGATTGAGATTATCATAACAATCACTGATTTTCAGTTTTTGCAGTGTGTCTTTTTTTCAACATAAAACTATCTAACAGAAAAAGAAAGAACTTTGATGCTTCACATTATTACTTTCCTTAAACCTTTTAATCCATGGCACAGGATCTTATTTGAACTTCCTTTGAGACTTTCTGATATGTAAATCTTTACACTGAAATGTAGTTTCTGTGTTGGAAAATCTCCCCACTGTTAATCAGGTAGAGAAGCTGAGCTGGGTAAGTAAAGGAATGAAATAAATTACTCATTATAATTTATATTGTACAACATGTCATTGCTTAACAGTACATGACTCATTACATGACATTGCTCAACATTTATTTTGTTCTTATCTACCAGCAACAGTGCACATTATGTACAATACAATACAATGCAATACAATACAGATTTATTTATAAAGCACTTTAAACTGTGCTGCAGAGAAAATGAGATGTTGAGGTATACAAAGCAGCCTTACTGAAGTTATAACTTATCTCAGCTTAATGTTAGCGCCTGTGGCCATGCGCAGCAACAATAAGACAACTCAACACTGACACTCAACGGGACACATCACTCCACTGTCTTACACTATCACTTGCCAATCGAAATGAAAATCACTGGTAACACAGCAGCTCATTTTTCAATTCTTCACAAGCAAACCTTAAGGGAACACAGCGGATATTAAGGATTATTGCATAAAGGCAGATACAGAGTGGTTCAAAAGTCAGCCAAACACTGCACCAGCTTATTTCACCCGTCGATTTATCCTCCATTCCAAGGTGTTATCGTGTAAACTCATCAGGTGCAGTCTAAGTCTGAAATGAAAACTATAAGCCCACCATTGATAAACAGGATTACCCATCCTTGCTGTTGAGGCAGCTGTGAATCAATATGACACTCCTCTACGTTAACACACACAGTGTAACAGATGACAAACATTAAAATGTAATAAGAATTTGAAATTAAACCCCAAAACTCTGGTAGTGTGTTTGAATTGATGCGCTCATACCATCTTCCTCACACACTTACACACCCCAGATGAGCACTTTCACAGCATTACTCCCAATAGAAATAAAGGCACTAAGTAGACTTGCATGCTGCACCGACATATTAAACATCTGTTATTCAAAAACTTGGTACAGGTCTATCAGTAGAGAGCATGTGTGTATTTGTATAACATGTTGTATTTTTTGGTTGTATTTTATGAGTGGCTCAGTTAACACACAGCATGGAGGACCATTAGCACTGATGGCTACAGCGAGCAGCCAGTTATCTTCTCTACAGAGAGGGAAAAAGATAGAGGGAATGGGGGGGGGGGGGGCTCCTCTAAATGAGAAGTGTTAAAGTTTCTCATATCATAAATATAAGAGCACAAGCAGTCAGACACAAAACCTGTAATAGAAATTAACTGCCCCCCTCCGCACATCTTTTAAGGTTTGGTGTGTTTTTATCATTCCAGACAATTCAAGAATAATCTATCAGACGTACCATATACATTTAAATTCACTTAGACACGCCTCAAACAGCGCAGAGGCAAGTTCACCACTAATATGGCACTGTGCGCTCCAGGTCCCCTAACACTCTGTAAGATGGAGATGTGTGGGACTCACACATATACAGTTGAGTTGAAAACATGCAGTTGACCTGAGCTGACATGTGTGGGATGTAAGCATTTAAACAACATGACAAATGAACTTCCAAGTAACATTGTTTTCTTCGAGCACATCTGTGTTTTTGTGTGTGGGAGGAACAGATGTGTGTGGCCCCCCTGAGGTCCATCACAGCCATCTAATGTACAACAGACCACACTGTTGACGTACATGTACTGAAAAACCAACAGCTGTATAGAATACTTTCACCTTACTACAAATGTGGAATATTAAAATAAAAGGAAAAATAAAGTAAGATTGGACATCCAAAGACTTAATTAGAGGACAGGGAAAAGAGAGGACCCAAGGAGCAGAAGAATAATTACCATGGAGTAGTGCAGCAACAGTAAATGAGCCTCAGCTCCTGGTGTAATGAGCTTGGCAGGCTGCAGCAGGAGCAGCACTGTGATTGGACGCCTGTGTGGAGAGGCAGTGATGGTGGAAGAAAAACTATCTGATAAAGCTGGATGATGACATCGCAGCGGTCCGTGCCCCCACCAGAACGGAGTGGCATGACGGCATAAAGACAGTAAAGCATCATCATCAAATTACAGCAGTTGTTGCAGACGTCACTAACATATAGCCATCAACTCATCTCAGTCTTTCATTTCGCCCAGGAAGGAAACTCGGCGTCACTATGAACCCCTCTGGAGCAAGAGTGTGAGCTAAACGGGGAAACAAAGAGGCTATAGCTAATTTCACCTGTCTTCTATCTCTCTCTTTCTCATTATTAACTATTTTAAGCACCTCTTGTTATTACTACATTCCTTATTGCTTGTGAGCTGGAGGCTAATATCATTGACAGAATAAATTGGCATCTAAATGAGATCATCCCAGGGCTCAGCTACATCAGAGGAAAGCAACACATTTTTGCAAAAGTCGCACCTAGACCTATTCAACGTTGTGACTAACTGCAGGTCCGTCATGCAAAGCAACAAGTGTTGGCACCTGTGGGTGGGTTTGTCTGATTCTCTTTAGAGAAAGGAAAAGGGATTTTGAATACTCTTATCTTATTGTTCTTTTGACAAGGCTGTAAAGTCTATTAAAATATCAAATGTTTGAGATTTCAACAACTCATTTTCTTTCTGTAGGCAGTTTGAATAACTGACTTTTAGCCAAATGGCCTTGGTATAGAATTAATGGGACCACTGCAGCTGCACTACTGTTAATTATAAAAAGAGTGCCTTTTTTTATTTAATTAATGTGTTAAAAAAAATGTGAATCTCATTATTCATGAAATTATATCTTAGAAACAAGCGTACATTTCTAACTATTTTGGTAAATTTTTTACTTGTTTTTTTAAGGAATTAACCAAAGTTATACAGAAAATGTTGGAGAGAGCCAGCTCTTGTCTTGTTTCCAGTCTTTATGCTAAGCTAAGCTAACCGTCTCCTGGCTGTTGCTTAATATTTACATGAGAGTGGGGTCTAACAACCCTCCCTTGCGCCAAGAGAGTAAATAAGAGCATTTCCCCTAATGTTTAACTATTTTTTTACACCGGCCTTCAAAACGGTTGAACTGAAAAAATATTTTTTATTATTAATAACTAGTTGAAAAGGTCACAGCTCAAAAAAAATTGCATTCCAACTTAAATAACAGATCAAATTAATTTGAAACAAATAATTGCTAGTTATATGTCAACAGTCGAGACAAAATAATAAGCTTTGACTTTTTGATTCCGAACACATTATATACGGATCAATGCCTCACTTGCATATTGATTTCCCTCAACAGAGAAGATCGATTACAGTGAGATAAGCAGTGACAATCTTCAAAAGCTTGAGCGTCATTGCTTGGTGAGAACTGAGAGGCTCACTTAAACCGTTCAAACCAGGCAGTGTGGTTTCTAGAATAAATCACCAATATCTCCCCTTATAGCCAGCCTAATAAATGTGTGTGTATCAATTTCCCAGCATCCTCCCAGACTGCACATACCCTACAAGGACACTTGATTAAGGGCCTGAAAATAGATTAAAGTACTGTAATTTGAAAGGGGAATCCCCAAAGATGATATGTGCCAGGCGAGTAGCCCAATGACACATTTACGTATATATAACCACGCACACACCGAAGGAAACTTTATTAAACCCTCTCCACTCTGCTCAGTGTGGGCGGCCATGAGTCCCTCAGGCTTTGTGTGTGGAGAGTGAAAGAGTGTATTTCTTTGTGTGGGCATCACAGACGCTGACGTATGAAAGCTTCGGGTTATTACGGCACAGAGGCAAGGTAAAACCCGCAAACACACACACACACACACACACACACACACACACACACACACACACACACACACACACACACACACACTCCCAGGAGGCATGGGTCCGAGAGGAGGAGAAGAATCCACTTACACAGACAGAGATAGAGAGCCACAACATCCAGCAACGTCCACGCTCCTGAGAGACTGTTTTCTCATTTTATATGATGAATTCTTTCATTTTCAAAGATTAGATTATCTGCTGCTGCTGCTGCTGCTACTAAGGGTGTGTGTGTATGTGTGTGTATGTGTTCATAATGTGTGTGTGAGGATATACTGACTATTTCTTAATTGATTGACTTTATGTTATGCTATGCAGGTAACATTGTACAGTATATGCTTTATATGATTTTTTACTAAAGCACATGAACGTTTAAGACATGGACTTTGTCTTAGTTTTGATAGACGATACATTTGAAGATACAGGGGTGGAATGAACCAAAAGACATTTACTCAATTTTGAGGAGCTTTTACTTTACTTGAGCACACCCATTACATGCTACTTTTATTGTCATAGGTTAATATTGTATTTTTTACTCAACCATAATACATGTCAGTTAAAATGACATATATGATACGATGATATCGATTTATACCTTTATATTTTAAAGTACCCAACCTTATTAAAACAGTTAAAACAATAGTGTCTCCTCCAGCAACTAGAAAGGTGAAATACTAATAATGATATAAGGTCACATAATAGGCTTCGGTACATCGCAATTTGTCTGCATTGAGTCATTTTACTATATTATTCAAAATCATCATAAACCAAACCTTATAGCAAAACTTGCCGACGTGTTCCAGTTCAGTGACTCGATTCTTATGAGTATGAATTAGGGCTATGTTTGTGCTATCAAGACACCTGAGGCCAGCTTTTCACAGCACATCTGAGGTGTATTTCACAATAATTGTGCTTTTTCAATCCGTACAAAATTAGCCCCTGGTTGACAGATCAGTCAGCGGGAGAAGTCTCAAGGTTCAGAAGGTACAGTTGGTAGAGAACCAGTTTTACAGAGGAGATGCACTATAGCGCACCGCATAGGAAAGAGTGATTTCATTCATTATGATTACTCATGAAATTGAATGTATATGAGCATATTTAAAATGAATGATTTATTAAACAAACTCCAAATAAGGAAATAAGGAGGAGAACAGTATAAAGCCCATGAAAAAACCTATAGGAGAAAATTATGATTGAGCCAGATATCGACGAGTACCAGAACCCCCCCTGTGGTGTGGTGGTGTTAAAAGGTGAGCAAAAAACTCAAGATTGATACAAATGGGAATAGAGCTCAAAGTATTAAAGAGAGGCACTGACCTCCAATGGCAAAGGTTATGATAAGTCGTTGGGGAGCAAGTCTCATAAACGTTTTCATGCGGTTTGGCAAATCTAGGGTAATTCTTTTAGGTACTACCCTGTAGTGCATTTCAAAAAGGTTACGATGGAGGATAGTCCCGAAGACGATGCAAGTCATCGTGTTCTGAAATCATGGAGTAACTTTCAAGAGCTACTGTACACACTACATTGCTACTGTATGTCTCATTATGAAGTATTTAAATAATAAAGTCTTAGATATAACTTGAATAAATATAGGAACAAGTTACAAGATACAGGATAATACTCTTTTAGGTCTACAATAACATCCCAGGGCACATCGTTAATTCATTGGTTAAAAGGTTTTGATGGAGAACAGTCTATTTAGAGAAGAGCACAATTGTAATTTAATAATCCGTATAACCATCTGTAGCCTATTTAATCCAAACTACTGTATTTCTGATTACACAGTACAGTATTTTAATAATAAAGTCTAACATGTTAGTTGCATATTGTAATCAAGCTCCAGGATTACACTCCTGTTGGTTTACAATAACATCCCAGGGACATATTCATCAGTGATTCACACTCATGGCAGGTGCAAAAATACATCAGCTGGATCTGAGGTTCATTCAAAACACTTCCGACAGTGAAAAGAAAGCATGGCTCTATACTGACGTCGGTTGTAGTGTTTGTCCTCATTAGAGTTTTCAGTGTATAGTGTATGTCAGCAGTGTTTTGTTCAGTGGGGGGAAGTTCAGTAAAGAATAAGCGTACAGAAACCTCCACAGACTCATCAAAAGGAGCTTTTAAAAGCAAACACTATAGTGCTCTGCTTAACTAAGATTGATTTATCTGAAACGGCTTGTGGGGAATAAGCAACTCACAAAATAATTGTTGATAGTGATTCCTTCTCTAAGGCACATTGATACTGTTTCGTCTGAACAAAGGTTGCATGCATGAGACAAATAACCGGAAGTGAAAACAAGTCAGATGGAGCTCAAGGGTTGTACTGCTATTAAAAACAACAAGACTTTATAAGCTCTTTTTCATAATGTGCACCGAATACATTTGTCAGTTCTTTAGTAACATGTTCTGATTCAATCATGCAGAACTTTAAGTGTTTTTAAGCAGTGGTCTTTGTTGTGCCATCGATTTCAACCTCATTAGGCACACAGTGATCAATAAAGGGTTACATGTGTGGGGTTAAACAGCAGCGGGGTGATGACTATCTCTGAGTTTGGTGCTGATAGTATTTAAGGCGCTGACCATGGTGCTGAAGTTTTATGACAATATATCTTTATACTATTTCTGGACCTTATATGGTTTCACAGATTATTTATTTTTCAAATTAAAACACATAGGTTCTTATAATATTGTGTATCTCACATGTACTTGTATATTACCTCCTTAGGGCGTGGGGACACTCTACATGTGTTATCACCAACATAGATATTGTATAATTTGTAGTATAAGTTTCTATAATAGTTGTTTCATGTAGAGAAAATATAAAGCAAATTACGGCAGGTTATGGCGTTTTTTAATCCTAAAATTAATAAACAAAAGCAGGTGTTTGAGTGATGGTGTGATATGCATCACATGTTAATATGTTTGTTCCGTTGTGTGTAAAGCTGCTGGCACTTGACCTCTCAGGCTGATAAATTGTGAGCAATAAAAAGTAAGGAGTATGGATTCTTGACTGCAGAAATATGTTCCTGGGAACCCTGGGTCGCTGAGCTCACATCCCGCACGTCATTCTCCTTACATCAGCACACAGCTTAAATGCCAGCAGCACCGAGCGGTGTAAACACAGCAGGCACACCTTCATAGGGGCGCATCGCGAGATAAACACACTGCTGGAGCCTGAACAGAACAAGCAGTCCAAAGCAATGCACTGCATGCTCCGTCTGAAAGAGAAAACTTCAGGATGTCATGTTACAATTAAGGATTTATTTTGACTTTATTTCCAGAGCAAGTTTTCTAAACAACGTGGAAAGTTAATTTCACTGTACCTCTGTGTAGTGTTGGTTTTAATAATGATCAACGACACACTTGCCTTTGGAGATTTGGACACGAATGTTTCTGCGCCTTTGCCTCCTCTCGCTCTCAGCCACAACCAAAGTGCTTTCCCTGCGCTCCGGCTGGAGTCCAAGTCTCTGGTCACTTCAGCCACCATGTTCGCTGTGGGAGTCCTGGGAAACCTCATCGCCATAGTCGTGCTGTGCATCTCCAAAAAGGAGCAGAAAGAGACCACTTTCTACACTCTGGTGTGCGGGATGGCCATCACGGACCTGCTGGGAACATGCTTCACCAGCCCCGTGGTGATCGCCACATATGTGGCCAACCGCTGGCCGGGAGGAGTGCTACTGTGCCACTTTTTCTCCTTCTCCATGCTCTTCTTCGGCTCTGCCGGGATGTCCATCCTGTGCGCAATGGCTGTGGAGCGATACTTGGCCATAAACCATGCGTATTTCTACTCCCAGCACATAGACCGGACCATGGCGCGCTTTGCACTCCTGGCCGCCTACCTGGCTAACATTGTGCTGTGCATTATGCCCAGCTTTGGCTTCGGACAGCACGTCAGGCACTTTCCCGGGACTTGGTGCTTTCTGGACTGGAGGGCGACGGACTCACTCGGAGCATGCTACTCCTTTCTGTACGGCGGAGTGATGGTGGTGCTGATCGCAGTGACAGTTTTGTGTAATTTGGCCGTGTGCAAATCGCTGGTGGGGATGAACCAGAGGACCTCTTGTGAGCAGAGGGGGTCACGTCGCCGCTTCCCCCGGCTGCCCTCGGTCACCTCGGCCGCGGAGATCCAGATGTTCTGGCTGATGATCTTCATGACCATCGTTTTCCTGGTCTGCTCCATCCCTTTAGTGGTAAGGACAACTTTAATGTTACTTTATTTGACCCTGTATCTTTGTTAAAGTCTTGTTGCATTTAGTTATGCTTTTTATTTGTGTGTGATTAAACCCTTTTTCGAACTATCTTTTATCTGACAGGTGCGGATCTTCGTGAATCAGCTTTACGACCCTGCCTACATCTCTGCTGGGGGGAGGCCTGACTACCGGAGCGACCTGCTTGCCATCCGCTTCGCCTCATTCAACCCCATATTAGACCCCTGGGTGTACATTTTGTGCCGGAAGAACCTGCTGCTGAAGGGCTGCGAGAAGCTAAAGAGGACAGTGTCGCACACTAAAGACATTCGTGGGGACAACATCGGCTGGGTGGGAGGTCAACACTCCCCTGCGTCTCTAAACAGCGATGATACCAGTTACGCGTCATTACGCACAGCCAGCTTCAGGAACGATGTGGAAGCACGTGTGTCCATCAATCATAAATCTTTCACAGACTTCGCCATGAGACAAGCATGGGAGTACGACACCGCCCGGGTCAACTTTCACCCGTTCAGCGTGGAGAGCACGGCGATCCTCGGGTGTGACGAGGAAGAAGCAACCGGCTCCAAACAGGAAGTGGAGGTCAAGGAGTCTTCACGAGGCAGCGCGACTCCGCCCCTTTCTGCGCACGTGAGAAAGGTGGACATTGTCACCTGCACGTTCAGCACACCGAGTTCATGCCAATCAGCGAAATGCCTTTGATGAACACTTGGTAATTCAACTGCCAGCACCAGTGTAATGTTCCTATGTGGGTAGGTGCTTCATGCGCATAGCAAACTTGTTCATTTGAATTCAACTGTGAGAAAAATGATTCTGCCAGTGGAAAAATCCACACAATGAGATCTCTTCTGATAGTTTTAACCACCAAAGAGCCATATGCTCAAATGAATGAAACACTTGAAACAGCACTTGTAACTGCGACTGAAATGATCTCAAGCACTCGATCAAACGTCACTCTCTTGTTATTCCTTCTGCTGCACAGAGCTCTCTAACATTTCAATCCTGGGCTTTATTTAAAGGTTAAGTGATCACTTCAGGATCGGAAAAAAGTATAATAGTTGATGTGCATTTACATCTTCTTCATATCAACTAAAACATGTCTTCAGTCAGAAAAGGTCCAGAAAAACACACTGCCCCAACCTACCACAGCTTTGTTATGTCCACAGTGAAACTGGAGAATATTTCAGGGGCAAGGTGTCACAGATGGGATGGCATTTTTGGGCTTACTATGGTCTATGGGTGCTTACTATTTTAACTTAATCTATAGCTAAACTTTTAGCCGAAAATTATTTACAGTTTTACAAATTCTGCTAAAAGTACACTGCCAATTGTTGCAATTTCCAAATATGGAAATGTAAACAATCTATAATTATACCCTATGGGTAAAAATGTTCTTACACTCTGAGAGTTTTACACACTATTAATCAATATGTGCCATTTGCAATACATGTTTATTCATTATGTATTGTTGTTACACTTGATTTTACTTTTTTGTATCGAAATGCTGCCAATTTACTGCCTGTGTTGCATGATGAAGAGAAAATTGAATGTAGACATTTTCAATCTTGTTTTATATTGCACATAATGTTTTGATATCTGCAAATGTTAACATGTCACCTTTTAAAAACAAATATTGTTGCTGTGAGCTGTATGACCTGTGGTGTTTGCTGGATGTGTTGGTGGGTCTGTGCAGAAATAAAGAAGAAAGCATACTGCCGAGGTCTTCCTCTTCCTCGGTTTTACCATCAATAAATCAGCTGCTCAAATATTCACAGTTGAACAGACAGATGGCAGGAGAGAGACTTACTTCAGGTCTAACTCCAGACAACAGGTTCACATGTTAGACCAGCAGGTGGCTCTACAACATTAAAAAAAAGTCTTAATTTTAACTTAAGAGGTGTTGATCCTGCTGAAAGAAAAATAATTAAGGATGTCATAAGGAGAAAACACTTCTGAAGTCAAGCTGTGCAATCAGTGAAGTAATTACAAGATGTATATTAAAAAAAACTTTATTCCCGTGGAGGATAATGCCATACAAAAATAAAGAAAACTTTATAAAATAATAATAATAATAATAATAATAACAACGTGACATACTGAATGAACTTTAGGATGAGAAATGTTGAGGTCCTGTAGTGTAGATGTTTAACCTGTTTACTGTACATACATTCTACCTGTGCTGTGGAAAAGCTGGTATCATTACCAAAGCTCAAGTATGTGAGGTGCTCTTGAAAAAATATATTTATTAAGTATTCCACATCATTTCAATGTAGGTCAATTTGTTATTTAATAGGATTTGTTTTACTGTCTGGAAAAAAGGTAAAAATCAATCTGAGATTTTTTATCATGGTTCTGTTTTATCCAATGTAATCTTAAAAATAGCAGCATTTAATCAGCTGTCCATGAGGCATTGGATAAATGTGGAGACCCGAAGAAAAAAAATACATAGGCCTACTGCATGCAAGAAGTAGAAGTAGCTGTCAACATGAAATCTGAATCTTGGCAATAAATAGATATGTATCTACAATATAGAGTTAATAAAAACAGCTCTCATATGAAGCTATAATAAATAAATAATTTAACAGAAATAAATATATGTTACTTTTATACAGTAATACAGGAAGATGCATGGCATCCATTTGGCTGAGTTCACCTGAACATAGAAACAAAACAATGTCATGTCCCTGTTTTTATGTGGAGAAAATGATATACCTTTTGGGAGCAGCTGGCTTAACTGGGAGTGATAGTGAACATCAGTCTTTTTTAGTCAGAATATAAACACAGTGTCCTTTAGATGTGTCTTATCTTGATATCTCTCGAGCTTCGGCCTTCAGGTCTCGCCCATAAAAATGTCACATAATGGAGTCTCTTTAATGTGTATTATCTGGAGTATTTCCATTATTTACTCAGTAAAAGTTATTCACTCTTTGAAGACCCAACGATAAATCCAGATGGTGATTCCCTGATGGCAGTTTCTGACCTTCAGTCTTCCCGCCAAAACGATTCCTCCTCAACAGGAAATACACAACAAGTGGCCTCGGTCACTTCCGTGCTCTGTGTGTGTTAAAGCGACCCTTGTTTCTAACTCCTCTGGCTTCAGGATGGGTGACACCCCTCTTCCTCTCCCTCCTTCATGTCTTCAGCCCATACACATGCAGCTGGCGGCTGATAGCGAGTCAATGGTCCTCCACGCTGTCTGGGCGTCCATGAAGGAGACCGTCTCGTACTCGGCCGGCCGGCAGCAGGGGTGTCTGCTGAGCTTGCGAGCGGTGCGCCGGGGCAGAGAGCCGTTCTCCAGCAACCTATCCAGCGCCAGGTCGTAGTTTTTTCTGGAGGCCTTGCAGGAGCCAACGCAAAACTTGAAGAGGACAATCTCATCCGAGTCAAAGCCCAGGCCCAGGTCCCGAACCTTCATCTCTCTCTTCTCCATCCGGCAGTCCCTGCTGCTCTTCTTTGGCTGCTTGCTCTTACCTTTACCCTTCCTATCTGCTTTTCCTGTCTCTTCCTCTTCCTGCTTTTCTTTCCTCTTCCCCTTTTTCTTTTTCTTTGGTGATCCCTTGGGTGGAGGTTCTGAGGGGTCAGAGGAGCGTGGCAAGCGTCCCGCCCAGCGGCTACTGGGATGGTCATCCACCTCATCCATCACGAAGGGGTCTAAAACGGAGAGGAAAAAGGAGACAGGGAGACTTTCAATGAAAGTTAAAACACATGCAAATATCTTCAGCAGGAACATAGGGGAATTTGTTTAAATGGTAATGTGAACTCTAATGCAAATGAAGATTTCATAAAGCATTATAACCGTCCACATTATGTGAGTAAAAATGAAGAGCTATACTCCAATTTGCACATTCTCATATAACAGTCTATGATTAATAAAAAATCTGCAATCTGAAAAGACATGCCGAGTCATAGAGTGGACAATATTAAAATGGTAAATAAAAGTAATACATATTAATTTGATCTGGTTTGCAGTGAAGGAGTGTTTGGCTATAGAGCATTTGAATTCAAATGTAGCTTTGCACTGTTTAGAAAACGAAATGTCACACAGCCTTTCCATTTATACTTGTTATGGTTATAAAAATGTGAATTGGATTATTGCACTTTCATTGTCAATTAAATTAAGCCCTCTTTGGGCTTCCATATCTCTGAAATCTATCATATCCGCCTTTTACCTTAAAATGTCACCCTTTAAATGTCCTGTAAATATATCATGATGACTGAGATAGGAAGCTCATGCCCTCTTTCCATTCCAATACTGTTTGATGAAGCTGTAAATATGACTTTCATAAGGGCCTCAGTACCATATAGAGCGTGCCAAGTAGAGTAGGGGTCAGTGTGGTCTTCCTGCTCCTCGTCCTCCACCACCTCTGGTAGCGTCACGGGAAGCTCTCGCTCCTCCTGGCCTGCCTGCAGCCCCACGCCAGGGCCCGAATCTGATCCAGGACCAGCAGCACCGCCCTTCATATGAGCTCCTTCCACCAGAGGCAGCAGAGAGAGGAGGACCCACAGCAGCACCTACAGGAGAGGGAAGCCATATGTTAGCTGACACAAAGATATTCCAGGGACTCATTGACTTAATCAATGAACAAAAGAGTGAAGAGGACAGAACCAGGACATGGAAAGCAAACCATATTATCTCTTCTGTTATTAAAAAGCTTTCATTCAGTTACCTAAAAATGATAGTTGTTTTATCTGCATTAATTAACTTTTCTGGACACTCTTTGGCAGGGAATAAAGCTCAACATTGAGATTCATTACCTTGAAGTTGACATGGTAAAACGATCCACTGCTTACATGTCCAGCAGACAAAGAGATACATTAGCCTTTCTTTGTCGAACATTAAATATCTGAATATCTCTCCTTTTAATAAAGAGTTTAAGCAGTCCTGGACTCCTGGTAATTGTATTTCTTATAAAACCGGATGTGAACAGAACCAGGCTAGTTGACTCTGTCTTTTCGCTAAGCTAAAAAGCTGCTAACTACCATAACAGTGATATTTAAGTAGATTTTTGATGAGGCATTGCTCTCAGCTATTTCTTGAAAGTTAATATTTACAGAGTGTGTGCAGGTTTGCTTTTGGCTTTGAGCTCTCTTGTTTTTCTTACAAAGAAATCCTGGTCACCACCAGAGACATTGGGTATTTGGTCTTTTGCTTCCATATGCAATATGTACTTAATGAGAAGTTGACAGGGTGCTATATAGATATAAAAACGATAAAGAAAATGAGATGATACGTATGAGAGCACATTACACACACATCCCTTCAAAGCTTCAAGCTACAGCAGTGCTTTGTGTTAAGCCTATTTCATCAAATGGGATCTCACTTACTTTTCACTAATACTTGAGTCAAATAACTCGGCTTCCTTTCTGCACTGGATCACGCTTTGTCCACTGGCTTATCATTTAGCGATGAAAGCTTTGGTGCTGACATGGCTTTATCGAAAGCTCAGTTCTGAGGCTTGTGGGGATGGATTTCATTAACAATTTATATACCTACATAAAACTCATCCACTGGTTTATAGTGGTCTCTACATTGTATATGAAATATGAGAAGGCTATTTGAAGAGACAGTGATTTCATTATAAGGAAGAACGACAAATACAAAGAGTGAGAAAAAGATGGATAGGAGAAGTGACAGAAGATTTTAGGAAGCAGAAGAAGGAGAAGAAGGAGGGGACATCTTTGCTTGTGGCAACGATGTGTCTTTCTGACAAACCTTGGCCTTCTCTGACATTACAGAGGTAATCTCCCGTTTATCCTTCCTCCGAACTCTCCATCTGGTCCCACCTGGAGCGAGGGAGAAAGAGAGGAATGTAAGAACAAGAACAAGCGTCACTCTGTCAACTTTCCTCCTCCCAGAACTCCCTTTGAAAAGTTTAACATAAACTAAAAGGCACAACATGCGGGTAATGTGATGTCTATGGATTCACAATTGTCCAGATACTGTAAAAAAAATAAAAACAGCGCTGTGGGCCCCTGAGAAAGCCGACATGTCACATAAATCACGTCCTCAATGCACGACGACGGCTTGTTTATTGCTGTTTCGGTAAAAGACCAGTGTTTGCTGCCAGCTAGCGTGGCTAGTGTTGGCTTGTCGGTTTCATACATCCATGCAAACAGCCCTGGCAACAAAAGGCAACATCTGCGATACACTTGTCAAAGGCATTCTTCAGGGTTAGTTCTGTGGCAGCAGAGGTACAAGCAGGGGGAACCAGGCATAGCGGGAGCACTTCGCGGAGGTCCCATACAAAAGACCCACAGAGATGCAGGACAGGTGATAAGAGGTATCACGGATGCAGATGTTTATATATGGTACGTGCAGTGTGGAGGATTGTGCTGGCTGCAGAGCAACCACACATCCCGTAACATGAGGTCATCAGGTTGTTTCATGCCCCCCCACCCCTCAGTAAAGCTCAGCGGAGGTAAGGGCATACCTTGAAACCAGAGAGGTAATTTAAAATAATTTATCTTGCATCCGAAAAGGTATACCGAGATCACTAAAGTAATTAGGAAACATGCCCTGGAAACAATGAACACCTGTGGGAAATTACATGGCAACCCGTCCAATGGTTGTTAAGATATTTTGTTCTGGACCAAAGTGATTGATCGACCTACAGACACTGCCATCTTCAAGAATCATTAAAGGGGCCCTATTGTGCTCATTTTCCGGTTTCATATTTGTTATTTGTGCCTCTACTGTGGCATGTTAACCTGCTTTAATGTTCAAAAAGCTCTTTATTTTTCTCCTATTGCCTGTGCTGCAGCACCTCTTTTCACCCTCTGTCTGAAACCAGAGCCCAGTCTCCTCTGATTGGTTAGCTGGCTGATTCCATCTGGAACTTTGTAATTGTAGTCTTTGCCGACCATTTACATCACAAAAACCTATAGAACACACTTCAGAAAAGCACAAGATGGCCTCTTTAAGTCCAGAGGTTCTCGTCCCCTTTTGGCTGGTGACCCATTAAATAAAGGGATGTTTACTTCTCTTTTTTCCCACCCATTTCACTTTTAGAGGTTTGTTAAGGCGAGATGGCCAGCTTAAGGAAAATATACATTTTGAAAAGAGTTTAAAAAGAAAATTGTGCAGTTTAAAAAAATACATTCTTCCTATAATAACTGCCCCTCCTTGCTTGGATGCCTACTGCAGTGGTTGACTGAAAAAATTCAGAAAACCGATATAAATATCCATCACAATTTATGTAGAGCTCAATTGAACCTTTTCAAATTGCATGATTTGCCCAAATATTGGTTTTAAAAAGCGTTTTATGCATTTAAGAATTAGTAATTAAGTCATTGTTTATAAAGGAAAATTCCTTGCGTAAAGTACAAGTCTTTAAAAAGGATTTTAAATCAGATGTTTGTTTGCTGACTTGCCTCCTTTACTCCAGTTTCACATCTCTTAATACTGTACTCTTGTTTAGATAAATGCTGTACAAAGTTAGCGTTTGCTTGCTAATCAACTTATCAACATGTCTGATCTGTTCAAACTAACAACCAATTTCTGAAACAGACCTCCGCCTACAGACACCTCCAACATCTTTGAAACCACATCTTTCATCTCTCACATGCTTTGAATAATCTCTGCGCTGAACGTACTCAAGCGTGTATTCTTTAAGATCTGGCCGATACGTGGTGTGCTTTGTTTATATAGTCAAAAACAATCCCAGTGGTTGTGTCTGAGCAACAAGATGGAAACCTGACAAAAGGTTACAGATCAGAGGTCAGGATAAGACCTGTTGATGCATTTTTACAATCCTGCTTGTTCCAGCTGAAGAGAAGCAGTCGAAGGAGAGCAGAGATAGACGCTGAGGGGTGGGAGAGGGAAAGAGAGGACAAGGGGGAGCATAAATCAGCCTCACAGACAGAGAACACGCCACTGCTGCAACCTAAAACCAAACTGCTTCACCAAACCTCCATCTCCTCTTGTCTCTGTGCTGATTTAAAGATCTCCTATCATGCTATTTTTAGACATATATTTTATAGGTCTCAGGTATATCAAATTATATTAAAAACATGTCGATAAGGTGTTTTTGCTCAAAATACCAAACATACAGTATCACTCATTAGCCATGCCTCATACCCCTCTTTTTCATCCTTGTTAGAGAAGTGCTGATTCTGGGTCCTTAGTTTAAAAAATAGAAAAGACGGGGGGCGCTAATGCCTGCTCAGAATGCTACTGAGAGATTCTCAGCTAAATGCGGTGATGAAAAACCATATCATGTTCCAAACCACATCAAGGATTATTTCTGAAACAGTACAGAGCTCAAATGCTTTTTCTCTCAAGGGGTTACTACAAGATGAGTTCCTTTTTATATCCTGCTTTTTTACACATAGGCTACTCTCTCTAGTAGGCTACAGCTTAGCTCTGAGTGTTAGCGATGCTTGCTAATGTAAACAAAGACCATATTACTTCCAAAACACGTTGGGCATTGTTTCTGATAGCAACATGCCGTGGGTCCATATTTCCGATATTACGTCATATCGGCAGCAAATCTGGATCAGCTCTGTTGTACCCCCATTTTTTTTGAGATTTGGGTACGGAGGAAAAGAGAGAGGGGTTTTTTTTCTGACCCTTTGTGAGTTCCCTCACACCTCGGGGACACATATTTATGTATAAAAGACATCAAAAAGTGCATTTTGCATGATAGGAGACCTTTGAAACGGTGTGAGGCAGGACAGAGGAATACAGATCCTCTCTGCGTCTGCAGAGTCCCTCACACAGCTGGGAGTGTTTAGTTGCTTTTAGCCCGGCGCGCTGGGAGTCTACACGCCTGTTTGCTGGTTCATTTCACTCTGGCACTTCAACCCGACGCCTCAAGCCTTTTCTCTGGGATGAGGTGGGTGGGGGAGTCCAGGGTTGCAGGACACCGGTCGTGTAAAGAGTGCCACGAGCCTATAGTGTTTGCACATAGCCCCGACAGCGTGCATGTTTAGAAAGCCCAGCATGTGTTTCTTCCTTGTTTGGCTGATTAAAGCCTTTGGTTTGTCCATCAGGCTGGAGGTCTGCGGTGGGGAGAGCGGAGTTCTTGTCACCTTTAATTTGCATTGTTGCTCCTCTGCGCCCCAGTTGTTCTTCACAGTTAGTTAAGTGGGAAAGCCCTCCTGAAGCAAGTATAACCCATAAAGCCAGAGCCAGCTTCTATTTGCAGAGCTTCTTCTGTTTCTCTGGATTGCTTTTACAAATACAGTTTAAGTGCTTGGAGAGGAATGATGAGGATTTAGTGTGGGGGGATATTTATGAGGTGAAAGAAAAGGATATCAGCTTTAAAGCAAAGGCTGCCAGCATAAAGGTTTACATCAGTTTACTGAATGTCATAAACACAAAGCAGCAGTATGCATTAAAGCAGGATTTTTGGAAGAGATGTAATTCATCAACGCCCGCTGTTAGACCTTCATCTTACAGCCATCCTTTAATATCAACCTTACACAGTAAATAGGTATTTTAACCAATCTTTTACTAAATAGAATGTGAAGTTTATGCTATACTGGTCTGTTGACAGAGAGCGCTAACAAAGTGTAACACTGCATGTATGGAGCGGTGGTCATTCTAATCCACAAGGGGAACAAAACATTGAGTAAAAGCTGAAGACACAGAAAAATCCAAGGTACTCCAGCTAGAAAAGGGTAGCTTGTGGATGTTTTCAGTAGTTCAAAATAGCTTTGTGATGCTCAAGTGTCTTAGTAACTCAGATTTTTAGCCCACATATAATTTAATTATAACTTTGCACTCAACTAAGTATAACTTATAACTAAGAAAACTAGCCTTTCTTATCAGAATAGAAGCAACTACCATCTCTCCAGCCTCTGGGTCCAGGAATAATCACATAATTGTTGTTTTTTAGCTCATATTTAAATGCATTTTGATTTAAGATGAATGTGTTAAACTTGCTCATTATTTCAAACCGTCAACAATGAAAAATACTTGCTTTATGATTGTCCATACATAGATCTAAAAGTCTGTGCCTACGTTTTATAATCAGCCTTGAATGCATCAAATGATACTTCTTATGTATCTGTTGCACATTTCCAAACACTTCTTCTCAACCTCACTGTGACTGCTCTGACTTTGCAAGGCTGTAATTAATGCAATAACTCTATGTATATTACTATCAAAGATGTAGTTCATATTTTGTTGTATTTATTACTGGTATTTCCAACAGAAACCGATCTTTGCAGAGCGACATTATAAATGTGTTTCTGATTAGTGATCTCGATGTCTACTGTATACAATTACACCCTCGGAGCTGAGCTTTGCCCACACAGATCCCACAAACCTCTCACCTTGTAAAAAAGAGAAAAAAAAGTCAGCTCCAAGCTCTCCGGTGTTTCGCCTCCCTCTAAAAGCCAAACTTTTCTGATAATGACCTCCAATTACAGACGCGCTCTGTTCTCTGCAGTGAGCGCGTCCACGTACGTGAACAGATCTGACCTCCAGCTTCAACCTGTCACTACCGCGGTGCCTGATTGCGGCAGCGAGGAGAAAAACAAGAGTACAGTAAATCACCTCTGGCTCAATAAAAGACACCTGCAGTGTAAGAGGAGATGCAGGAGAGAGAGGCAGAACACCAGGAGAGCCGCCTGATCACTGCCAGACTATGAGAAACCTGCGGAGGTCCCACCAAACGTGATGATAACTTCTGTACTTACATGTGCCCCAAAGCTCTGCATATCTGCATCCAGAGCAGTGAGTGAAACTAGTTGTGTTGCTTTGATTTAGCTGTTAGCGTTTTATTGACAGACTTCTTAGAAATACGCCATACAAGAGGCTTCAGATGCCAAGTCCTTAAATTCTGACTTCGATTTTTGTATGAATAAGTCCTTTGGGAGAAATGTTTGGTTTTGGACTTTGTAAATAAATCTATGTAGACTTTTATATGTTAAGGAGGCATGTTTTCCTGAAATCTCATCCCCTCCTCCCTCCATCATGCTTCGTTAAAGCTTCATGTCTTTTTGTCTTGTAAAATGTGCTCTTTGCCCCTCTGCGACTGAAACAATTTCACTCTTCAGCGGTTAGCGACAGCATGCTTTAACTATGCGAGCCACAAAGTCATAGAAGAGAAAATCTAGAGGAGAAGCAACATAAAGAACGAGATTGTACAAAATTAAAGGACATCACATGATAAGAGTTAGAAGAATTAAAATGAGAGAATGGGTTTTGGTCCAGAGGGTGGAAAAAATATAATTGAACCAGTGGATGGGAGAAGTCTAAAAGCAGAGATAAGGTGAACAAAGGAACGACAAAATGAAAGTGCAGAAAGAGAGCGCAGATTGAAGCCCGGTCACTCTTTAATCCCATAATCCCTGGCAGGCAGGCAGGATGTAATTGCTCATTAGTGCCAGTTTCCACTCTGAGGCCTGTCACTGCTGGAAAACCACAGAGCGCCGGCGAAATGAGAAACAGATAGCAGGTCCCATGCCTCGGTTCAGATAGGTGGAGAGGCCCCCCACCCAAACACCCCCGAACACACATGTGTGCACACATATGCTTTTACTGTCTGTGCCACTACTTTTCTTCTCATAATCATTTTTAACAATAACACACACCCCATATTTATCATATTCCTCACACTTGTTTCAGCACACACACACACACGCACGCACGCACGCACGCACACACACACACGGGGGGGGGGGCGGGGTAATCAGAGGTGTGGACACTACAGCGCCTGGGGGAGGATGGTGAGGAGAGGAGGGGATCCGAATGACCTCACCCCACTGTGACAGTCTTATTAACCCACTGACAGCATCTGAGCCTGAAGGTGTCTGAGATACTGTTGGGCCAGTGAGAGACAGTAATGCTTGGGACTCTGGTGGGCTGAGAGGAATAATCAGTCGGG
>NW_011369945.1:14119797-14127221 GCF_000735185.1 Notothenia coriiceps | reverse complement strand
AGGTGAATAACTGAGCGGGGTCTGACTCCAACTGTCGCTCGGTTGGTCCACAACGTTGGTCCAGACTGATATATCTCAGTGACTGTTTAACGGATTGCCTTGCAATGACGTACAGATGTTCAGAGTCCCTAGAGGATGAATCCTATCCTGACCTCTGTGACCCCCTGACTTTCCATCTATCACCACCATCTGGACAACATTTCAATCTGACCAATAGATTAGCATGGCTGTACACTCTTCGTCATGTTTAGTATTGTTGAAACAATCAACTTCAGGAAATGTACTAGTTTCAAGTATATTATTAGTTGTTATTGTGTAGATATTCATTTGGCAGAAGGCTATACATTATTGTTTACATAGATACTGAGATATGAATTTGTACGGCTGCTGCTGTCAATATTTTATATAAATTAAAAAGAAATGCGAAATACCTTGCTAGAAGTGAAAAACTCTCTAAAGGTCACCTGACTCAGCAGTTCCCCTGAGCTACAATCGGTGTTAGCGGTTAGCGCCCATCAGCTCATTGTTTTGGTTTTATGGCTGCTTTACTATTTTTGTTCGCCCTTATTGTTCAGTGTGTCTGAAGCTGCACTTAGCAGTTGTTTTCACAAATACAGCTAGTTTGGTTAACATAATGGAGCATTTAGTAGGGTTGAAAATGACCCAAAACATATTAATTTGGATAAATATGGACCAGCTTTAGAAAGAACACCAAATCAAAAACACAATACAAAATCTAAAACAAATACAACAATGGAAACATGCTGTAAATGAAAAATGTGCTGCAGAAACCAAAGACAAATACATTAGAAGCCTCAAAAACTGAAACTAAAACACACAAACGCCGAATGCACCAGAGAAGCGCTGCATATCCTGTCAACACGACGCATGTTCTCCGGATCTCTAGGTGGAGCTCTGAGTAGAACAGCTTGACTTTCAACTCAAGAAATAGAGACAACACAAGAAAAATCAAGTTGATAAAGACCCAGTTATTTCCAGAGGATTATATACAAATTAGAGCAAAAAGGAGAGACATTTTTGATATATACATATATATATATATATATATATATATATATATATATATATATATATGGATATCTATATGTATAACCTCATTAGGTGGACTTACACTTGACTCAAAATGAAGCCAAACAATGAATGTATAAGCTTTAAGATATATCTTGAATATTATGGCCATTTTCTAGCTGATTATCAGCTTGAGGAGGGATAGCCACAGATTATGGAGAACAATACTTCTTTCAAGCTTTGCCTGTTGGGTTAAACAGCACATCCTGGATCTCATTAGAAGTACCTATTAGTGGTAACCGTATTGGTTTCCTAATAATAAAGCTGAGTGATCAGTAATTTACCGCTGACCCTGCAGCCTTCTCTTCACACCACAGAGAGGTGAAACGTGTCTAATGGTTCTTCACTGGGTGAAATGAAGCGCTTTTAGTGGAGAACAATGTGTTTGAAGTGTAACCGTTTTGGATTAACGCCCTCACACGTGCAGCCGAGAGCTGCCAAAAGGTGGAGAGTTACTGCAGGGTCATCAAACAGCGGGTCACAGCAAGCTCCATAAAATGCCAGTTTCCGCGGGGCATTAAAGTGTCGTAAGTGACCAGCATGTTAACCTCGAGCTGCAGCCATGATGGTTATTAAGGCACACTGAGAGAGAGAGAGAGAGAGAGAGAGAGAGAGAGAGAGAGAGAGAGAGAGAGAGACACTGTCATCGTCTCGGCCACCAGAGCCACCTGGAAAGCTGGAAGGAAACATGTGAAGCTGCTGGAGACAAACCCCAGAGAGCTGAGGCTGTAATAGAGCTCACAGCGGAGGAAATTGACCGATATACAGTCTGAAACGCGGATCTCCAGGTAACTAAATGGAGTCCTGATATCCAAGTGCCTTCAATTAGCTGCTCAGATATGTCATACACTCATGTGACGGATAAACCACACAAACCTTTCCTTTCGTGTTTGTACAATTCAGTTTCTTCGGCATGACTGACTAATTACTGCTTCTTTTGTACATTTGCTAAAAAATAGCTGTAACAATAGGTACGATGTGAACTCCTGCCAGGAGCTCTGGCTTCCCTTTCATCATCACATGAAACAGGTCTCAATAAATCTGTCAATAACATTTCAATTAGAGATAAGCATAACTCAACAATCCCTAATGACCAAGCCGGCAGCTAAGAGCCACATTCCTCCTTCAGGAGTTGGTGGGGACAAAAGAGAGATCTAAAAGTGGTGTAAATGTTTGACTTTCATTTTCTATTTGGACGCAATGGTGATGTTGCTCTTAGCCTGCTGGGTGTGTATAGCCAATTGCAATTTGCAGAACAACAGTGTGACTAACATATAAATGAAAGCAGATTTCAAAAAGATTTCAAGGTTTCCTCAGCATCACATTTTTTCCAGTTATCGGGAATTCGATTGGTTGATCCAATTATTTATGACAGGCAGGAGCGCCAAAACTACAAGAATGAGACAAAGTTGTAAAAAACGACAATTGTTCTTTAAGGCACAACAGAAAAATGAAAAAAATCTGGGGGAGAAAGAGATTTCAGTCATGACCCTGCTGTAGTTTCCACAGCAGCTGTAACTTCAACAATGTACAACAACCTCCACCAGATTAAGCCTGAAGGGTCACTGGAAAGTTTAGCTAATGTGCCGTTAGCCCTAATTAGCCAATAGAAACTCACAATGCACCAGCGTCCTGTGACCCAATCAGATCAATTAGACGGGAAAACATCATCCGCTACGCATCATGGGCCCGCTGCGATGCGACACATCTGTGTCCTTAACGTCTCGCTGCTCCTCACTTTGTTTCTCGCTAAGGCAGTTTCCCCCAGTGTCCCTGACCCTAATAACCCAAATTCCTGCCTGATTAAGTTGGTTTTAAAAGAGAGCTACACAGAGAGCAGTTGGGTGAGCCTCACCTTAAATGGGAACACATTTTAGCCGTGTTGGAGCGATGATCAGAGGGTAGGATTTGCTGTTTGCGAGGAGGACAGCTCTTAAAAGGCCACAAAGCAGACGGAAAGAAAGAACAAAGAGGGATGGAGAGGGAAAGATAAGACACACACATTCAACAATCTCTTTTCGCCTATTTTCTCTCAACACACTTCAACTGACATTGTCACTACAAAAGTGGCTTTGCACACGCACACTCCTGCTCACAGGACGCCTAACCTTTCATACAGAACCACAAATCCCCTCTCCCACCCTTGCGACCTTTCCTTGCTCCCATCTCATGTTGTTATTTCTCCAAATTAAGCCCACACTGAGTTGAGAGCAGCACTCAGAAACTTGGCCATCTGTGACACACACACACACACACACACACACACACACACACACACACACACACACACACACACACACACACACACACACACACACACTGGTCATTATAAGTGTGTCTTGTGGGTGAACCAGCGCTCTCCAAAGTGTTTCCGTGTCGCCCGCTCTCGCCCCAGACAGACCAAGTTTAATGACCTGGCCTGATAGTTCAAAGCAGCCCTCAGACGCTATGATTAATGAACGTGACCTGCTAGTTTCAGAAGAATACAGCTTATTGTATAAAAAAAACCAAACACTAGTTAACATTCTTCTGTGTTTCGAGAAAAGTTTTTTTTAAGGAGCGAGATTTCACGATAAGGACAGGAGTTCTCTTTATGTTTCATCAGCGGCTCCAAAGTATTTACTGCTGCTTTGTTCTTAATAATGTAAGCCGTTTGAACTTGAAGAAGCCAAAATGTTCGACAACAACAAAACAAATCAAGATCAGAGACAAAAAATAATTCCCCTTGTTGGCGTGCTTACACGAGAATGTCCAGCGCTACAAAAGTAAGGACCTAGCAAATATAAGTAGCATGGGAAGCATTTGTCTGAAAGAATACATCTAACAAATTGAAATTCCTTTTTGTCAGATCATGCCTCCTTCAATTTGCCCTGAGGGAATCACTGTGGTTGGCTGCGTACTTTAAGCACTTCCAGATTGAAACTGCCCTGTGGCACTTCACGTTGCATAATCAATCTCTCTCACTGCACTCTCTCCATTAGTGTTGGGACAAAACAACCAGAGTAACATTACACACTGAGGGCGAGACGCAGAGGACGGGGGTCCCAGCACGCGTCCATCTTTCAATGACAGACTTCTGCTAATCTAAACGGATTGCAGCCTCCTTTAAAATGTCAGGCTGCTATGAATGAACTTGAATCTGTTGTGTTGCCGACTGTGTTTGATGATGTCCCTTAAAATGTTTTACCTACTGAGGAATCTATACATTTGACCTCTTGTGTCAACTTTCTACTTGTGTCAACACTGTTAGAGACACTCAGTTTCTGTCTTTATGTTATCCAGAACAACTTAAGTTTTATTAAAGACTAAGGACTTTAATGTTGCCTGACTGTTTTGTGTTCTTCCTAAATTGCATAGTGATTTGGTCATGTCTTGTATTAAATGTTTTGGAATGTATTGTATGTATTTGATCACTGTGTGCCCAGTGTATAACTTTGAAACTATAGCTTAATGTTTGCAGAAGCCTTAAAATAATTTACGAGCTAATCACACACTACTTTGTTCTCTAAAGATCTCACAACACGCACATGCTGGATGAAGAAGTCCAGATTCAAGATGAACCAATGTTAACCTTGAGTGCACATTTTGAGCTTAATTTCCCCAAAAGTGACGTAAAAAAACGAAGATAATCAAATACAACAGGTAAGGCACCTTTGGTCTTAGCAGGTAAACAATCGATAAGATATAGCATTATGTAAATCAGAAATAAACAAAGATGAATGCTAAGGTTATTTATTGTAACTTATTTATTAATTTAGATTATTTAACAATAACAATAGTTCATTATTTGGTAACTATGTTTTGCAAATGTGGTTCATGGGGGACAATTGAATATGTTGCTCAACAATGTAAGATTTAAAAGAAACATGAAAGAAGTGGGGAGCGATCATTTAGGAGTTACGTTTACACTCAATGAGTGTTCTTTATTTGGAAATTAGGCAGACATGTTTTTATCATACAATTATAAAGTATCTGGAAAAAGGCTGTTTATGTTTGAAGTTGTTTTTTCAGCTTTAAAAGTAACTGAATTTCATGTTTCTTTCTGATTTTCCAATGCATTCCTCTTCATTGTAGGGTGAAGTAAATGATGTGTTTTCTTGGCAAATTTGACGAGAGAAATGTAATCTTGCAGAGTTGTAATATCCAAAGAATGAGTCGGTTTATCCTCAATATGTCTCAAAGTCTTTAATAATATATATATATCTCTTTAATAATATATATATATATATATATATATATATATATATATATAGGTTATATTTGAAATAAACACTGCAACTGAAAGCTTGTAGTTATGAAGTCCACTGGGTGAGATACACCGGCTGTTTATGAGGATGCTCCTACATTAACGGGTGGTAATGACGATAACTCAATTTGTCGTTTTAATTATGAGTGTTCATCTGGCTCACTGTGAGAAACCTAGAACACCAACACACGGCATGCTAGCTCTCGTAAAGCCACATGCCAGATTAAACAAACCAGACCACACATCGGGAGGCTGCTGGTGAAGAAACACGCCGTACCTGACCCTCAGCAGGGCCGCTGACCCCCTGACCTTTGACTGGAGGAAGTGAAAGCTGTGGCAGCGTGACGGGGGAGTGTGAGATGCCTGAAGCAGAGGAGACGCTCTTATGTTCCGCCTGAGAACAAACTGGCAATTTCGAACGACATGGGTAAAGAAAAACAAGGTTGTTTCACGACATGTTTTCACACATTTGACTGGCGTGTATAAGAGGCGCTTTCTGGAGAAGTGTGACATGTCTCAGGTGATGCCAAAGCTAACACACACGCACGCACACACACACACACACACACACACACACACACACACACACACACACACACACACACACACACACACACACACACACACACACACACACACCAACTACAACTGCTTTGAGATGCAAAGACGAGACAAGAAAAGGATCAAAAGAAGGATTCAGCTCTGAACATCAGAAGCCTCCCGTCCTGTGGCCGAGCCCCCTATGCGTGCAGGACTGACTTTGTGTGTCCATGACTCAGGGCCTTTGAGTCAGAGAGTAAGCATGACAGTTCACTGACGCATCATGCAGTTTCTCCTGCATCAGTGAAAGGACCAATCTTGGCTAATTGCACATTTTAGGTCGATTAAGCTAAAGATATACCTCCACACAATCAACTCAGTTTCATCAGAAACTTGAAAGAAATGCACTCGATTTCCAGCATGTCAAAAGTCCTTTAGGTTAAAGACTAGATCCACCCCTTCTGATCCCCTCAGAGGTATAGGAGAGGAGGGAAGTGTGTGTGTGTGTGTGTGTGTGTGTGTGTGTGTGTGTGTGTGTGTGTGTGTGTGTGTGTGTGTGTGTGTGTGTGTGTGTGTGTGTGTGTATGTGGATCACACTGGAACACTTCCTGGCAGCCACTGTTTTCTCCTCATCCATATGAACACACACAACCACCCACCCACCCACACATTTATATTTTCCCACAATTCCAACTCACCTCGTGGCGCTTTGTAAACACCTCAACCATAAAACTTCACTTCATAACACACAGAGAACAAACACCTCCACCACTCTCCTCCTGGGATGCGTTTCACTCCCAATAAACACTAAATTAATTACAATACTGAATCCAGGTTACAGTCACCCCCAGAGTCAGAGGAGCCTATAAAGCAGCTGGCAGGTGCGTGTGCTGAGCAGAAAGGCATAGACGTGAAAAGAAGTCAAACATCAAAGAGTGTTGTCACAGCAAACACAGAAGACAAGAGGAGGTATGCTTTCACTGCACCATTACTGATGAACAAAATATCCAGCAATATTGTTTAAAATGGTTTTGAATCACATTCAAGGCAACTTTATAAAATCTGAAGGGCCCCTTACCAGATGTCCCGTGCGCATTCTGCTCCAAGCGCGCACCGGAGAGGACAGAGCCGCTTCTTCCACGCTGGGAGCAGCTCATGTTTTTGGCTATCCATACGCTGCGATGTGTCATGTTTTACACCTTATTGTCACGGCTCGGAAGTGTTCAGAGCAGGCTGTCTCCACTGAGGCTGAAGCAAACATGAAGAATCCATCTAAAACGGTTCTGCTTCAACGCGAGAGGCGCCTCCTCCTCCTCCTCGTTTTTTGCGCGGCCAAAAATCCTTTTTTCTCTGGACGCTGTCCTGTCACTGCTTCTTGAAGAGTCTCAGCACCCTGGACAAGCACATAGAGAGGAAAGATTGCGAATATGTTAAGCTGCGATCTAAATTGATGTTATACAATGAAATATAAAGTTAAAGAAACATTAAAGCTACATTTAAAAAGTGTGATTTATGGTTCCAGTGAGATATCAACCTGACTGTTAATTTT
>NW_011369945.1:14105116-14119787 GCF_000735185.1 Notothenia coriiceps | reverse complement strand
GTGTGCCTTGGCAGCTCGATCTAAATTGATGTTATACAATGAAATATAAAGTTAAAGAAACATTAAAGCTACATTTAAAAAGTGTGATTTATGGTTCCAGTGAGATATCAACCTGACTGTTAATTTTAAATAAAACTAATTCAACACATTTCCTGAAGCAAGTAAAGAGCAAAGCAGTCAATCATTTGTTCATCTGTCACTGCAGATCTTGTTTCAAAAAAGTTCTAAAGGTTGTCCAACTGGAAATATGTGAAGTTATCTATTTACATTTTCTAAAGAAATATATTTTTTAAGATTTACTATAAGACCGAATGTTTTGTTAAGACTTCTTGCAGACGGAAGGCTATCCAGACCAGGTAAAAATAAACTTTACAACTGAGTGGAGCAATGCAGAGAGACGCCTTTATAAAACCTAATTAGAAGTTTGTATGCGGTGACATAAATACTCCAACACTGTGACCGGGAGAGAAGTAAAAGTCAAACATTCACAAAAGCAAAACAATGTTTGTCCTAGCAGCTCGTGCTGTCTCTGCTGACTCACATCCAACCATCGTTTAATGCATTGAAGCCAGTTTTTCAGGCATGACTCCCCTTTCCTTTCCTTACCTACAGTAACTTGTTCAGTCTTGCTTCCAAACAGCTCGTCAGGTTAATGAGTAAATAACAACTCTGTAAATCTCTCACAACGTGTCCTGCGTCACTTTAAAGATAAGTCAAGGTCGTCAGAGTTTAAAAAAGGTCCGAGGAAAGACTCTGAAACACTCAAAAACCAAAGTCTTGTTTTCTTCTTCTTTTAAGCGCCAGCCTGTGGAAACGCGGATTTAAATGTGGAGTTCAATCTAGAAGAAAAACTCGTCAGGATATTAACTTAAACGTAAAAAATTAACGCGTCACGCCTTTACGCAGCCACAGTCCGAGTCTCCATTCCAAAGATCTCTTCCTTCGGCCTCAGGTATCCAGTTATTAGAGACTGTGCCGCTCCGGTATTTTCTCAGGAGTCTACTACCCAGCGACTGAACAATGTCCACAATGCCTCGCAGGGCTGGAGGCTATGCGTAAAAGCAGCGCGCCGCTCCGCCTGTCAGAGGCTCTGTGAAACCGGAGTGCGGTGGCCGCTGTAAAAGTGCTGCGATTTCTCTTCCCCATCCAAACACATAGCTCAGATGTCTTTTTGTTCCTGCGCTGCGAGGAGGGAGGGGATTGATTGTCACACAGGACACATGGTCATGGTCATGGAGCGTTTCTGGAAAACACTTCCAGTGGAAGAAAGTGACATATGTCCTTCAGACTTACACTTTCTGATTCATACATTTAGAGAGTTGCACTATATTCCACTTTTAGGCACACTACAGACATGTGCATGGAGCATGGGTAGACATGAATGGGCGGATAATGATACAATGGGCCCCTGGGCACAGACATGTAAAAGGCCCCCACCCTTCCTACACAGGACTGACTGAAAGAGACACGGATCGACTACAAAAGATGCAACCAAGTCTCTTTGTGGTCAATTTGTATCTCTTTGCGGTTGTTTTGTGTGTCTTTGTAGCTGCCGGTGTCTCTTTGTGACTCTGTTCTTCTGGTCTTCTCTGTGCCTGTTTAATTGATGGTTAATATTTCTCGTTTGAAAGTCAGTCGCTTCAAACAGAGGCTCTGGCCTGAGGGCCCATTGACCCCTTGAGACCCTTCCCAGTAGAACCTTTATAGAGATCCTCCCATGTGAACTTGTGTGATTGATTGCATGCACCTGTAGGAATACACACACACACACACACACACACACACACACACACACACACACACACACACACACACACACACACTAATGCATGTTTTCCACTGTGCTCCATGTATTTGCTCAGTGAGTCCTGCCCTGACCTTTTTACCAGGCACCTGCTGTCAGGCCTGAAGGATGAGTGAAGTAAAGACGGACCCCGGACCCTCTGCTCACTGCACCCGCAGCCACACACCTCCCACCAGCTGAGCTCCCGGCCCCTCTCCACCCCTCCATCCTGCAGGTTGGTTCGTCCTGCCACCCCTCTGTACCCACCCACCCACCCATGCAAAGCCCGGAAAGGCCCTCCGGCTGAGGCACTCCCTGCAGGGCAAACACTGAGGCCCGCGGAGCACAAAGGCTGGGTAAACAGCTCCTCGCTCTCCTCTGCAGGCCCACTCTCCGCACCGAGGCAGAGACAAATGCAGGGAGGATCCCTGAGCTCTGCAACAATGCTATAAATAGTAGCAACCAACAAGGCAACAATGCACACAGCTGAGGTGCATGACATGCAGGAATGTACCGTCACATAATAAGAATAAGCCCAAGAGCAACAGGAGGAACGAAAGACCTGCTAGACTTGGGACTTGTTGGTATATAGTAGAAGATGGCTTTGTACACCTAATATAACCCAGAACAAGCCCCTTTTACTCCTTAAACACACAATACCACACACATCAAGCCGAGTTGGCTGCCAAAAAATACTAGTCCTCCTCTTGAAAAGATCAGATAATAACCTCCAGAGTGCAAAATGTCCTCAATAAAATGAGTCACTGTGTAAACTGTGTTCCAGCAGACGGCACGGCACTGCAACCAGGGCCACAACTTCAGAAGTGTGTCTACATCATCCATCACGGTGAGCAATGCCGATGAACTTGTACGGCATTGTGATAGGGATTTGCAGCATGACACTGTTTGTACACCCCATGCAAGCACAACACACACGCATCTCCAGCATGCGCACACACACAAACACATACGCACATTCACAGGTTTGGTCTGCTGGGAGCTGCAGGAACATGATGGCAGCTGTGGCATTTTTCAATTCCTTGTAGCATATAAACTGGATTGAATTGAAGATGCTATTTTGATTTATTGTCGGTGAAAGTTGACTGTTAGGGATATACACAGCTGTTTCCATGGATACAGGGTGCTGGTTTGGAGCTGTTTAGTCCCTACAAGTTGAGGGCCTGATGGGGGACAGGGTGAGTGATTTGGATTTTGGCTGGTGAAGCTAAGGAAAGATGTGATGGACAGTTAACTGTATTTCAAATTCTCTCTGAGGTTCCTCGTGTTTCTTTTGGGTCACTGGTCTCAGTCTCTTCTGTGCCTCTCCATCTTAAGGTGCCTTCCTTTTCTTGGGCCTGATCCAGATCTCAAAGTTTGTTTTCACTTTTCAAGAGGAACTCCCCTTATCCAGCACACTGTCCAAAAGCTTCAGGCCAATATCAGTAAAACAAAAGCCAAATATGTGGGTCAAAGTCAGACTGGAGCTGCACAAATGTGTACTCCACAACGTGTTTCCACATTAGCTCAAACGAGTGAATACAGCACGGATAAATCTGCTGTGATTTATATTTTCATCCAATCATTTCAAAGGCGCGTTCTTGCAGGCGTCCTGCAGATTTGTTGTATCCCTGTTCATACAAACAAACCATAAAGCAAA
The DNA here is from genome assembly GCF_000735185.1 of Notothenia coriiceps. Lineage (NCBI taxonomy): Eukaryota > Metazoa > Chordata > Actinopteri > Perciformes > Nototheniidae > Notothenia > Notothenia coriiceps. The sequence goes on along the minus strand of NW_011369945.1, from coordinate 14,116,347 downwards.
GTGTCGGCACATGGCCTGATTAGAGGCGTTATTATGCGGATGGATGGAGAATGAGCAGAGTACACAACAGCGAGTACAACAGTGTGTACTGGTAACACTTCAGATGTCTCTCTGGCTTCAGTCCTATTTCAAACATGGACAGCAATAATTATAATTTGAATAAAATAAAATAAACGTTTGGGTATATTCAAAGAAACAATAGTGAGTTTGTAAAGATGTTCTTCTGCCTGCCGACATGCCAACAAAAGACACGTTTCTAGAGCTTCACAGTTTCAATTTGTGCGTTAAAGAACCTGAATGAAAGTACAGGAAATCCTGTAAATGTTGAAATATTGCACAAAGAAAATCAAGATTGGTTCAGGTGGCATCATTAGTGCATCAATAAAAGCAAAAACTGTCAGATTTAATGTATAAACAATGACGTATATATAAAGCATGTGACTCATGTCTGCGGAAGCTTCTGAATGGCAGATTACAACTTCAACGACATTTATTTATTTAATTGCCGTATTTTGAGCAAGGTGTGGCAAAAAGTACTCACTGTAGGCCTACTACTGTCAAAGTTTTACAAAAAATGTAGTTGTACTTTCTCCTCCTCATATTTCATCCTAAAGGCCACATAGCTGACTGAGAAGTGTTTCCTAATTTACAGATGTTTCTGACCTATGTGTTGCCTCTGAGCCCTTGTTTGTGTTCCAATTAGGCAGACTCACGATCAGGAACACTGACATCTTTTAACAGTCCTCTTATCTTTTAAATCTTCTGTGTAATTCTGAATCTATACATCTAAATATATCGTCTAGAAGTGCAAGTTGAGCCGCTGACAGGCGAACAAGCCCTTGAGTGATACAGGTGCAGGACAGGCCTGAGGTGTGTCCCGTCCGCAGACAAAGGTAGATGAATGTGGGACATTGTGTAAAGAAGGGAATGTTGTTTTCCCACATCTCAGCTGACCCGACATTAAGTAAACAGAGGGGAAGAAACGGGTGCCTGAAAAGGGTGTTTTCTCTCCTCATTCCAACTCTTTTTTACGAGGAGTTCAAGTTTCAGGCCCCGGAGGTCGTGGCCCCTCCGTTCCAATCCTACTGAGATGAGGTTGGGCGGGGAACCTGTCACAGGGAATAAAAGGCCCGTCGGCTGAAGAGGTGCAGGCGTGCTCATACCCCTGGATGCCGGACAAACGGGAACGACCGCCTCCAGCCGGGACAGCTGCCTCGGGGAGATCCCAGGTGGCACATATCCTCCTTCATCGAGCATTCGATCCAGCCCTGTGGATGAACTCTGTCGAGTCAAGAGTAGCCGGGTGCTTTGGGTGAGCGGCGAGGCATGACTGAGAGTTTTCTGGCACCCCATTAACAGCAGGATGGGACGGTCCAGCGGCACTTTAAGGGCCCTCAGCGTCTTCTCCCTCACATCAAAAACTGACTTACAGCAGCCACAGCTGGACGGCCAGCTCTCACTCATTTTCTGTAAAGCTCCTCTGGTTTATGGTGAAGTTGTGGTGTGTGAAAGTGAGTGAGAGATTCATGGCCTGTGTGTTAAACTGTGTGTGTGTGTGTGTGTGTGTGTCCCGAATAGGCCCCTTGTGGCTGCAGCAATGAAACCAGATCTGCCTCAAAGAGTGCAGTAGGAGAAGGGAAAAAAATACACGGCACCGGGATGGGAACAGACAGCAGAATGGAAAGAAAGAGGAGTGGAGTGAGAGTCCAGGAGGGACAGATATAAACACTAGAGAAAAAAGGAGAGTACATTAGGGAGGAAGTCCGGTTGATAGAGGACTGAAAAATGATTTCCTCTGGCTCTGCAGGTAGGAGATACAGAGCAGGAGAGGAAATCCCCTCCGTCACGCTGCTCCATCTTTACTGTGCACTTCCTGCCGTTTGTAACCTCTGAAAGACACTAAGTGATACAGACAGAATAACACCTGATGTATGCCGCATAACTCAACTATACATGGCACCTAAGGCTACGATGTGTTTTGAGAAGACTTCTGAGGAGACTAAATAAAGAAGGAAATGTCTTTGGAGATAAAACAGAGACATCAAAAATATTTACTAAATATACTGAAAATTCACAGTGTACAGAAATATGTACATACACGACACATACAAAAAACACAGGTCAAAAGATACAAACATGCAAAGGCAAATATCCATTACAAACGTATTTATTGAGTTGCAGAAAGCCATAACTGTATATAAAAAAACCATAACACTTTGACTTTCTTCTGATCATGGAGGAATGGAAAAAAGAAAATCTTTTGAAATATGATCGAAGATCAAAGCGAATACATTCTGCTTTAACATGAACAGGTTATGAAGATGAGGCGATTTGGGTCCAACTCATTTGAACTCCTCCAGCATGCGTACAAATTCATAACCTAGAAGAAGAAAAAAAAACAGAAGAAGAAACTCCAACTGAGGGTCTGCTTACTCTCAGAGCTTTAAAGACCGTACTGGTGGTTTGGTGTGTTTTAGCCCACTGACTTCATATGCTTTATTAATGACCTTTTCCAGAAGACACGATGATATTTCAGATGGATTTCTCTGCCTTCAAAGGAGCCACTTGTTTCAAATCATTTCAGTACACTATAAATCTGACCTGTTTGCTGGACATATTCTATGACAGTCTCCTTTTTTCTTTGTCAAGTCACATTATAGTGATACGGTCCTGGGGCAGTCAGCAGAGACCAGTTTCAAACTCTATGTATTCACGTTCAAGAATTCAAGAGGTTCTCCCGTGATCTGGCATTGCACTCTCACAACAGACCGATTTAAAAAAGGAATTGAATCAAAATCGTAGCAGCAGAGAGCAAAATATCCAGACTTTAAATCCCCAATATGAGTTAAGCTCCAAACAAAAAAAAGATGCTCCATTTCCTCAGACCTTACAAAGATATTACAGATTACATATTACATTATACAGATTCCTACAGGCTGGTACATAGGTGTAGTGCCCCTATAATGTATGCTGCCTAAAATCAGGAATAAGGAAACACAGAGGAAGCTGGTTTAGTAATTTCTCGCATCATGAAAGCTGCCGTAATCAGAAACTGGAATATTTAGTTGGGCTAAAACACACTAAACAACAAGTACGGAGCTTCAGGTCTTCCCACACTGTATATAATGTACATACAGCACAGATATGAAATGGACTGGTCCCAAATCACAGAAATGAAGACTGACCAGTCCTGACCCGGAGCTGATCTCAGACACTGGATCAGCTGCGGCGGCTCTCCTCGCTACAGTTTCCAGGAGATGAGGTGTAAGGCACTGAGAGCGCCTCGTGATAGTGCAATGGTCAGCTGTTCCCCGTGCCTTCGCTCTCAACAGGGACCGGACACACACACACACACACACACACACGCTGCTGCACAGCACAGCGGAGAGAGAGTGTAAGGGAACAGGAACGCATGGAACAATGAAACAGACTGCAGCAGATTGACAGGAATGGAAGAGAATCTGTGTGTACTGTCAATGTCAATATGCAAGAAGTAGAAACAGAAAACCTCATTGAAATGTAATTCGCCAAAAACTTTAAAACAAATCCCTGCTTTGATAAAGCAGTATTGAAATGCACCATCACTATATAAAGATGATTAATACATTGATTTGATACAATGACAAAAAAACAGATATAACTTTTTGATATTCTCACATATTTTGCATGAGGAGGGGAGAAGGGGTTGATTGTGTAATACTGAACATGTTCTATGTGCATGCTGAGTTGAAATACTAAAATGAGTGTGGTATCTGCAAAAGTGCAAAGACCTTCAGCACGTCTATCGTGAGATGATCAACCCAGATCCCCTCGATTTAAAGAAATGTGCTTCTATGTTTCCACAGTTAACTAGAACACGGTAATAAAGGTTAGCTGTCTAACATTTATTACTAAACTATTTGGCTAGAGCACAACACTGCTTCTGCCACAAACTTAAAAGATGATGCCGTCTCTGTGGAAACACGGTAAAAGGACATTTGAAATGTTGTTTTTCTTCCAACAACAACAACAGAAAGCAGCCCTGCCTGTGACCGAAAGAAGTTGAGACTTCGCAAACAATACAAAATAAATAATTAATATTGACCGAAAAACAAAAAAATATATTTACATTCTACAATCCGAGATTTCACCATTAACCCAAGAACAAGAAAATGTGCAGCAACGGGAGGTTGGAGGAGGGATACAGGACGTGTTCTCCCTGACCGCGGCGGGACACGCTGCTGTGCGGCTGCGCTGCGGCCCGGAGGCTCTGCAGCTGATTAAGAGATGAAGGCAGTACTGTGACATGGCCGGGGCGAGAGGAAGAGGGATTTACAAAGAGACTAAATTAAATATCCCAAAATTAAAATAATTGAGTTCATATACATTTCCCCTGTGTAGAGAATCTCATACAGCTTCATATTTCTGGGGACCTAATGTGAGAGCCACATGGGGATAACTCACACAACCGCTCTGTGTCGCAGAAAGAGCTCATTTACACAGCCTCTGATATTATTCCCTTACAAAGACTTTACAGAGAAAACTGAGAACAAATGTAACCCACTCCACTGTTAGCGACTCAAAGTGACAGCAGTCTGTGGGGCAGGTGACCCCCGCTGATTTATCTACTGTCAACTGGTTGAGCAAGTGTTCATTTTGGACCCTAGACAGGCAGTAAAAAAGTGAATGAATGGACAAAAATGCGCAATTGGGGGGGGGGGATGGCTGCTCCAGCTGTTAAAAGAGCACACGTAAAAATTTGATATATTACCACTGAGGAAAGTGAATACATTCAGGCAGCAAAAGGAGGAGGACGGCCTCTCCCCCGAACGAGTTACGTTTGGCACTGCTAATAATCGACCCCTGAGGAAAGTGAATACATTCAGGCAGCAAAAGGAGGAGGAACGGCCCTCCCCCGGAACGAGTTACGTTTGGCACTGCTAATAACGACCCCCCCCCCCCCCAACGCTCTCCTCTTTCCTTTCTCTTCTGTCCCTTCAACATGTCAAACTTCTCTTTATTATTCACTCATGTGATACTCCAGGGGATGAAGTGGTAAACGTTTAGAACGCGGGGCCACAGAGCCTTGCTGCCGCTGTCCTTCGATAAGACAGGCAGGAACAGTCCTCCGTGTCCACCCCCCCCGCTCCCTGCTTCAATCAGCAGGAGTCTTTGGTTCAGAAGGCACATCTCTCCACAGAAAACCTCCTGTATCTGTATTTGTATTTGTTTTTTCCTGTTAAATAATCTCCTTTGATATGAAAAAGACAGGCCACCCGGATTCTAAAGGGTTCTTTTTTCAAGAGTCGATCCATTGCTCAGTTTCCTGTTTCATAGTCCTTTGGGGAAGGCGAGGTGAGACTGTAAACTCAGATACCGTTGGTCATGTCTGTGATGATGTTGGCCTTCACCAGCTTGCGCAGGAACTCCTTCTCCTTGGATATGTTGTGTGTCCATGACTGCAGGACAAACAGAAAGAAAAAACTAATCAAGAGTGATAGAGAAAATAACTTGTGATCCATGTCAGAATACAACGTTACAGCTATATGAACTCAAATCTGTAGGTTAGAATTGGATTGTTCCTATTCCCAGTGTCTATACGTGTGGGTGTTCATATGTGCATATATATGAAAGGCCACACTGGGTCAGCTTCCCTCCCTGCTGTGCTATGAGGATCCAGTCCGGTGGGCCGACATGTAATCAGAGCCGGTGGTTCCTGTGTGGTGCGTTGGGATGCAGAGAACAGCCAGAGAGCAAATGAAGGACACAAAGGTGGAGGAAGAAACCTACAGGAGGGAATAGGAAGAGGGAAAGAAAGTGGAGAGCTTCGAGAGGTTGGGCCCTGCAGCTGCCTCGGCTCTGTCCTCTCCTACTGAGCCTGTCTGGGTCGGACCTCCTACCACTGCCTGATGGGTCGCAGCAGGACCACAAGGAACAATAAGCTACAGTTTTATTGGACATGATCGACATAAGATACAGGAAAGAAATTATTTTGACTAGTGACCACACACAGGAGGCACTGTGAAAATCTAAAATGTTAATCTCTCCAATTTGGTACTTAAAGTTTCTACAGAGCAGATCCTTATGCTGCAGCAGAAAGAAATGCTATTTCATTTGAGGTAGGTCTGAAAGTCAGAAACAAGCTGTTTATACAAGACTGACATATAATTACTAATTACAGATATTAGAAGTCTAAAGAGGTGCTGCAGCACAGGCAGTACGAGACAAATAAAGAGCTTTTTGAACATTAAAGCTTGTCACAGTAGAGACACAAACTATAACAGAGGTCAATGGAGTGCCTTATACACCACAAGAGATGACCTTAGTAGCATCGTGCTGTCTAAGGTGATTTATGTAGCATTTAATCATCAATGTCTGTGTATCTCGGATAATTACACAATTTCCGTGGAGCATTTAAGCATCCGTCCAGAAATCTCCAGAGAAGTGGAACAATGAGTGGAACGTTTCACGTGCTTCCAGAGAATCAAACAGCCCCAGGGAGTGGCGGTGGTTAAACGTTTTCCAAACAAAAGAGTATTCCCATTAATTAACCATGTGTGTCTGATGATAGCCATGTTGATGATGATAATACATGCCAAAGGTTCACCGGGAGTTTAGACAAAGGTTATCATCATACTGAGCTCATGGTTTACACACGTCAGCACACGGGTGACATCTTTGATTCCACTGGGTTTCAGTGTAAACACCGAGAGGAAGACTTGACTGATGGAGAGGAGAGAGATCCGTCATGAGCCCGTTTAGAGTACGATTCAAATGACACACTAACAGTTAGCGTGCTGATGCAGCGACTGATGAAAGACCAGTGTTGCTTCAGCGTGGGGGAAATACAGATTTGACCTTTTTCTTATAGTTAGGTTTTATTTATTAGAGTTACTAAATTCAGTTTTAGTGTAGTATACAGTTTTGTGTCCTCAGTACCCAAACAAGTGCACATATAGCATTGAACAAACCTGTGCTACATTAAAACACATTAACAACTAGAAATAGAAAACAGCAGGATTTATGTACCTTATACCTTAGAAAACTAAACTTTTTGCATTATACAATCATATTTGAAATAATATTATTTCCATTTAGTCAACATTTTAAAAAGGGGCCTTATTATGCTCATTTTCTTATATTTTAAATAATATTTGTATTTTGTTTCTCTACTGTGACATGTTTCCATGCTTTAATGTTCAAAAAGCTCTTTATTTTTCTCATACTGCCTGTGCTGCAGCACCTCTTTTCACCCTCTGTCAAAAACCAGAGCCCAGTCTGCTCTGATTGGTTAGCTGGTTGGCTCTGTGGTGATTGGCCAACTGCTTATAAATATCCCGCCCTTAACCTGTACGTGATGTACAATGTGTTGGAGCGCTTGCCAATAGAAACGCGAGTCATATATAGTGATGTCACAATCTAACAGAAGCAAACAAAGGAGTCCAATCGAGGAGATTCTTCGAGGGAAGTTTGGGATTTTAACTTTTGCAGACCATTGCACAAATACCTATATGACACACTACAGGAAAACCCCCAAAATGATATTCGGGCCCCTTTAAATTTTTTTCGTAAAGATGAATTCTTATTGATTAACCACTCACTCAGGCATGTTCCTGCATGTTTACCATAATAGATGTTTCATTCAAATGTCAGCTTGCCAAAAAGGCTTTTGATATGTTGATACTATAACTTGGCCGTGATACTTAAACAGTTCAATGTACCAGGTACAGCTTTTACACGTTGTGTAACTGTTCTTTAAGTTTTAGTTTACCCCACAGTTTGTTTGTTTTGAATTGAAACCCAAGCCAAACATGCACGCTTTAAATTATAAAACAATTATTATATATAGAAAAAGCACTACAGGCGAAACTGCAACACACCGCAGATATTTTTCCTCCCACCTTAACACTTATATTGTGTATGTGTGAATGACTTCATCTGTCAGAACGAGCATCTGATCAGCCTTAGACAGATGCTATTAGTGCGACTCCCCACATTGTGCTACAATGTTCATGCTGAAAACGTTTAAACGGTCATATCTCTGGATGCAAATACAAGAGCTGAGAGAAGTTCAATTCATGCATAATTCTTACACTAATATCACCATCAGCCTAAACAGTGAGGGCTTTGTAGTGAATGTATTTTGGCTGTAGGCCAGTTCACCTCTCCTCCAGAGGAGTGGTGGTCCCGCCTCATCAAAGATTACAGTCATTTGTTTCTTCAGTTATTCTACAGTGGCCAGGGAGAAGCCAGAAAATATTGTTCTCATTAGCATGGAGAGAATGTTACAGCCAAGTGCCGTGTTAACGTACAAATGTGCCATTCTTGTAGAACAGATTTGTACATTTTCATTGGCTCTCACCGAAACACATCAAAAGTAAGTGCGGTGCTCAGAACTCACCTCTTTAATGGCAGACATCTTGACGGTCTCGTAATAGTGCAGAGGCGCGTGGGGCATGTTCATATCGTAGCCGAAACCAGCCACCGCAACCTCGTCGCAGTTATGCAGCGCCATCGTTATAGCAACTGTTCCCAAAGTTGGAATGTTCTGGAATAAAATAAAACAGAGATGCAGTCCGTCATACGTCAGGAGCATTTATATGATTTATTATATGATTAATGATGACAAAAACATGTGCAGTATGATCATTTTCAGGACCGTTTTGAAACTGATCATGGTTTCTGACACAGAGACAGATGTCCGACCCCTCTCATGTATCTGCCCCCCCCTCCCGTGTACCTCTGTCTTTGTTCTGCTCCACTGCGGCTAACTGACTTTGAGCACTTGGTGATTAACTATTACCTTAAGACGCGACCCCTGCAGACCCCTGCTACGACACACTGATCTACAGGGTTGAACTGTGCTTCCTAACCCCCTCGGGCTGCCACAGATCTAGGGGGGTACAGGGGGCCGTGTGTGTGGATGTTGGAAAAAAAAAGTGGGTGCAGAAGAAAGAGCGGAGGGAGGCCCCATTTAAATCATTACCCTGATTTGCAGCCCTCGGGGTAGGTGGAGCTGAACCAGCAGCTGGCCAACCTCCTACTGCGTGTTCTAATACAGATGAATTTACACACACACACTCAACATAAACACTGGGATAACAAATAGGCTTGCTCATTAATTTCCACATACATAAACATAAACTACGGTGGTCAGAAGACGGACAGGAGAGTGTGCTGGGGAGAGAATGTGCCAAATCATACAACTCTGTAGCCTGTATTGTATGAGACAGCGCTGCAAACACCCAGACACAAACGTGCACACACAAATGACCCTCTCACTCTCTCTCCTACACACACACTCTTAGGCCAGATGCCCACATGTTGAACACATGTTGCAGAGCAGAGTTCATGCAGGGGTGTTCTGTTGGCCCCAGAGGGCAAAGGTACGGTGATACACTCCTCACATCTCTCCAATTCTCTGAGTTAGTCCTCTAATATTACCCTTTAGCATTACATCTTCATAATCATTGTATTTTCCTACAGCCTGGTTGTTGGCACCAGTTAAGAAACTTTATTTATCCAACAAAATGTTCTCTGGTCAAGACCTGAGTCAGCATCTCAAGTCCAGACAAACATGTTTCATTAACAAAGCACATAACTTAACTTCTAACATTAAATAAAACAATGGAGTATTGTACAATTCAAACCAGGGTTGAAGCAGGTTTTTCTATATTGTAGTAATGTCAACAATCAGAAATTGTTTGGTATTTCCTCTTAATTTACTTTCGTTCTCCTTTTATTTTGATAACGCTGAAAGAAATACTGCCACTCAGAGGTAAAGTACGTCCTCCAGAAACAAAAACTAAAGGACAAACATACTAGAGTAAAATACTAGCGAGCAGATCCTTTACAACTTTAGAAAAATGGTGAAACTTGAGAAAAACGACATCCCAATTATATAGCTTTGGTACTACTGTTTCCCTCCTACATGAGTGATAAACATACCTGATCAAATAAAGGACATAACAGGGTATATGCAGGAATCCTGAAGTCAAATTTAATACCTTTTAAGACCTTTTTTAAGACCCTTTCCATACATTTTAAGACCTCATCGCAACTTTGAATTCTAACCGGTTACATTGGCTACACACTTTACCTCACATTTACTATATTGATAGTAAGATAGCAAAACTAAACAGAGTGCAGACAGACTACTGAAGCCTCCTCTCCACATGAACTTCAACCTCTCTGTGAAGGTCAGGTTTAATGCAGTATGCTGCTTTTTTGCTTCTGTAGACTATGTGCTCTTTCATTCCAGTAAAACTCCTCAGAAACCATTAGAAACCAGTATTTGACCAATAAACAAAACAATTGACAAAACTTTGAACTATGAAATATGTTAAACTTTGGTGAGCTTCAGCGGGGTAATGCCATATAGGAGCTCCCTCTCAAATACCCAGGGGTTAAATTGGGATGGGGCTGTCCGGGGCTAAGCCCTGTTACATAGGACGATGCTCTGACGTCATCACCCTCGCACATTTTTCATATGTTTACAAAAAAGGATATATATGTTATGATTTTTTTTCGTTCTTAATATAGACTATATTTAGGGTCGATATGTGTTGACTTTACTTTAAAATAGCAGATCTCTGTGACCGGATATAGTTTGGCTTAGACCCCGGCCCCACGAGGACGCATACGGTAAAACGCATACGCAAGCGCAAAAAAGGCTTCCGTTCACACGCATTCGATTCATTAACGTGTCCGTTCACACTAGACCGCTGGAAATGCTGGAAACGAGGCCTGTAAGTGGCGCTGCTGCCTCCCGAAATACACCAAAAGCAGTGAAGAAGACCCCGGAGCATGGTTGCCCTTCTGTTTATTCTCCGCGGTGGACGGGGTGTTCTCCTGCTGTATATCTCTCCGGTAGTCCACAGCAGATGAAAAACACCCACCTCACCGCCTCTTCCAAGGAACGAGGGGACCGTGCGGCAGATTTCCGTAAAAAAAATGTTCCGCCGGTCAACATGTCCGTTAAAGTTTAAATCTTCCGTACAAAATTTGAAAAGTGCCGGTCAGAGGTCTTCTTTGTTATTTATTGAGCTTTCAAACAAATTGATAACGACTCTGTTCTCTGTATAATAATATAATAATATTTAATAAACGGCAGCAGGGGACGCGGGGAGAGGGAGGCGGGCTATTTCATCGTTATCAGAAAATGATCATATAGGGCTTACACACGGAGCCGTTGGATCCCCAGAGCGTTGCGTATGCCGGTCTACCCACCTTGGGACCCGTTACCGTAGTCG
>NW_011369945.1:14087905-14102819 GCF_000735185.1 Notothenia coriiceps | reverse complement strand
TTTTTTAAGTAATCACACAGCTGTTTTGCGACTGCTTTCTCAAGAATTTTTGAGAGGAACGGAAGATTAGAAATAGGTCTATAGTTGGCTAAAACCTCTGGATCGAGGTTGTGCTTTTTAAGAAGCGGTTTTATCACTGCTACTTTGAATGATTGTGGAACATAGCCTGATAATAAAGACATATTCATAATATTTAATAAAGAAGTGCTAATTAATGGAAAAACTTATTTTAAGAGCTTAGTTGGAATCGGGTCTAAGATACACGTTGATGGTTTAGAAGAGAGAATCATTGAATTTAATTGTTCAAGGTTTATGGCTGAAAAGCATTCTGGTTTACTATCTAGTGTAATATTAGAACTTACGTTTCCGGGAGCTGTTGATAACACTATACTGGTCAAAGGCAAGAGGTCATTAATTTTGTTTCTAAGAGTAACAATTTTATCGTTAAAGAAGCACATAAAATCATTACTACTGAGTGCTATGGGAATAGAAGTCTCAATCGAGCTGTGGCTCTCTGTCAGCCTGGCTACAGTGCTGAAAAGAAATCTTGTAATCTTGCATTCAAATGTTACACGGCACTGAAGTACTCAAAGCAATTCCAGTGAACAGGATGTGGCTTCCACTGCGGACTGACCTCTCCACAAGTGTGTATTAGTTTGTCAAGAGAAACACTGTTGAGCCAGTGGCATTTGACCATTACAGAGCAGGAAGCGGCAGAGTGCTCTTGCACCACGTACTCCCTAAGCCCTGACACACAAATACACAGCTCAAAAGGTGAACTGAAGTGTGCGGCTTTGGTGTTGGCGCTGCCGCCCGGCTTTGGTCAGAGAGGAAATGGCTGTTTCCCCTCTCCCGCGACAGCTTTATGGTTAAATTGGTCTGGATTATTAGATTTAAGTGTGTGCGCAAGGCTGTGTGTTCCAATAAGGCACCTGTTAAAACAATCTTGAACTGGGAGAGTTAATTGTTTGAAATGGAAGGGGATACACTGGAGAGAGGTCGACATCACTCAGTCAGAAGAAAGTAAACGGAGACGTTACAATTTCCCTTGTGTTGACATTAGCCAAGTTTCCATCCAAATATAGCGCAAAATAAGTTTTCAATTCATGTGCATTTCCAGCCACTACTGTGATGTGAATATTAGGAGGTTCCTCACTAACATGGTGGTAGTAATCCTCTTGTCAGGTGCCATTAAACTACTGCACAGAAACCAAGAAAAAGGGTGCAACGAGTTAAAGTAATTCAAAAGACTCCAGTAAAACAATTCTCTTGGTTTTCACACATTTTAGTTTTTTCTTGGAACGCAAGCTTCAGTGGAGATTTAAGTTACTTTACCCTAAGTCTGTTTCATTTGCACTGTGTCACATTTTTAACTCGACATCAACTTATTCACCTCAGCGGATTGCCAAAGCTTTTTTCAATATCGTTTTATTTAAAAAATGTTCTCCAAGCAGCACATATTGAAATGAGAACAAGTGAATGGAAACACATCCGGGGTTGACCTTTTAACACTTAATGGCCATATTTGTTGTTTTAAGTATTAAGGAGCCTTGAACAAACACTAAGAGGTAAACTTCTTAGCCAGTTAAATGTTTCCTCGAGTAATGACATTATCGTTCTTATGACGACATCCCTTTAGTTTCTCTGCTTTCTAAGTGCTATTGATACAAACCGTTAATGCATCACTTAGAGTCGGCTAGACCATAGAAGCGCTGAGTTTCTCTTTGTCAGTGTTGTCAGTTACAACAGAAGCTTTTGCAAAGGCTGAGTGTATTTGTCTTGTCATTTCACAACAGGAGGAAAATCACAGCTATTCAAACCCTTACCAAAGGAGCTTAAAGCGCAGGATTAGAGCAAGACAATGTGAGAGGGTGAGGAGAAGACCTACTGTGAGCCAAGACAAGTGAGGGATCAAACACATGGAAAAAGTGATGCAGACTAAGAAAGGCTGGGCGATATGGAAGCAAATCAAATATCACAACATTCTTGTTTGATGGAGACACTATGATAGGGTGGACTATTGGTTCTCTCACTAAATATTTGCACAGTGAGCATTTTGATAAGTAACCATCAGTACTGTGTAAATGAAAAAGTGAGGAAAGGCAAACAAAAAAAAGAGTCTAGTGGGCTCAGAAAATGACCTCTTTTTACTGTATTCTTTAAACCCAGGAAAAGACAACCCCAGATTAACAACGTCATGATAATAACATAGTGTAGCCCTATTTGAGAGATACAGAAGTAAACAATACTTATACTGAATTCAAAATGTACAGCTTCCTGAATATGCAAAAGTAAATACCTTTTGATTTCCGCCATGTATCTGTTCTGTACATCTTGAATGGAGGTAATTTGGGAAACTACTAAGAACAGGGTTCATACAAAAACATTACTCTTTCTCAGCGGTACCACTGAAAATTGTTTATTTTAACATGGAACAGGAAAATAAGGTCTGAAACATGTTGTGCCTTTCTAAAATGCATCAAATAGTAGGCTTACTAGCTTCTACAGGCTAAAGCAACTAAAATCTCTCACCAGCAAAATACCTCGTCAGTTAAATGACATTTTACGTTTCATTACTATACGATACAGTATTTATTATCATTATAGTATTACTATTTTGGCGATTAGATAAATTATATTTGATGCAACTTTAGTTACATTTCCATGACTTTTGCAAAACTTTGGGGAAAATATTGTTTTCTATAACTTTTCCAGGGCCTGGAATTAGCATTTTGAATTTCCATGAATTTTCCAGGTTTTTAATGACCGTAAGAAACCTGTAAGAAATAAGTATGGTTTTGTGGTGGTGAAAGACTTAAATTAGGCTTGGCATAAAAGTGATGACATGCATCCCTCTCCAGTTGCAGAAAACTTAAAAAAGAAAATACACAGATGCACTTCACAAATAGAAGTTGCCTAAATAAGAAACAGCTTGATTTAAAGCCTGGAGTTCTCCAACGTGCGTTTATGGTTTTCAGCGTGGTTGTTTCAGTGTTGCCAATAAAATGTAACTCACCTTTTAAACAGAAATCTGTCTATGCATTGAATGAAGCAGATAGTTCCTGAGAGAGTGAGTGAAAATGTAGAAAAGTGGAGCGCTGTAATACGAGAGGAAAGAAGAAAGAGTTTTACATCTGCTCGGTTACTACAGGTGGTTTCAAAGCCCTTACGTGTAAACAAATACAGACAAACCCCAGCTTTCTGTTAGCCACAAGTAGTAAAGCCAGACCATCTTGTCACCAGCTACAGTGTATGTCTATTTTCAAAGTTTCAACCTATTCCTATGTGTGACCAGGATAATCTCATAATATGGCTGCAATGACACAGAAGCCCTTCCTTCCTTGACAGGCAGCTATCATACAATGTAGCTCTCTGAGGATGTGTTTGTGGAGAGGAAGACTGAATCCCGGAAAGTAGACTTAAAGCAGTTTTGGAAACAAAAACGGCAGCGCTGAACTTTTAAGGATCACAATTAAGGTTGTTCTGGAGGTGATTAGCACTGTATACATGTTAGACCTTTCAGTTTACAAGTTACAGTGTCTCACCACATAAGTGCTCCACTGGAGGAGAACCATTTCACAAAGAATGTTTGAAAAGGAGAGGGGTTTAGCAGCCTGGGATTAAGAGTCTCTAAAATCCTAGAGGTGGAATTCTGGAAAGCTGTGGTTATTTTGTTGCAGTTTGTTACACAGGAATCTGAAGCATTCACCAATTCGCCTTTGCTTTTCTTGAAACATACCAAGACCTCTGCACCCATCGAGGTCATGGTGGTTTCTCCACTCTTGGCCTCTCGCAGGATACCCAGTGTGTGAAACCCTTGTCTCCACACTCCCATGACGACAAACGTCAAACAGGGCCCAAACCTGACAGCACAGTGACCCCGAAGACTTGTAAGAGCAACATGGTTTCAGTAGCAGGGCCTGCGGAGCCAACAACTAGAGAAGTCCCTCTTGTGACCTATTCTGAGTTGATAACGTTTTTAAACAAAATCTGAAATACTAATTACCCACCCGTTGCATCAGAACATATGACTCAAAAAGGAACACAGAGTACGGGAGTGTTGATCACTGAAGAGTAGGTAGGTGACTCATTTTTGAAACACAACACTCGGTAATCAGTGACATCCGGACCCTATGTTAGTCACTTGGATCATGTTCAAAATCCATGTTTACAAGTAGGTAAATGTTTATGAATGCATGTATGCATGATACTTTGGGCTTCTGCACAGATGTCTGGGCTTAAAAAAAAGAAACAAGCCTTATAGCGGTTATTTCTGTCCCACGGTGCATCCTTAGAGAGAGTTAGAATACAAATTTTTTTCTAAAACGCTGTCTTTAAAAATGAGAAGCATGGCTTTTATATTGAGATTAACAAAAGGATACGATTCATAACAATATTCTTGTGGGAAAGGAGTAAATTGGGAATTATCAGTGATGTGGAGCAACTGGCTATTTTGGTAATTCCTTGCTCAATTTCTTCCGAAGAGACATGCAATGTTTATCAAATATTGGCTTAACTACAATATTTTCAAACCTATGACTAATAACCCGTGGCTGTTTTTCTATTAAAGTTGAAGTAGTCTCTTCCTTAAATTGTCTCCATCCATCATTTAGCAGCGAGGGCTCCTGTAAACAAACAGCAGAGCGAAAACACCGGCACTCCACCTTGGAACCCCGTGTTTACCACCGGCTGTATATCCTTCGCTGGCTCTGTTTGAAAATATCCCCGCATATACAAACAACTGTGGCTGTGTGTGCATGAACCACGAGGGTCTTCTGTGCATGAGTGCAAAATCGAAAACTAGACATATAGGAATAAAGACAATATCGACAATTGTGTAAATCGTGTTTGAGTGCGTTTGTAAACAGCGCGTAGCTGCGCAATCAACCAGGCGGCTGCGTCTGTGGGGTCCGACTTTAAAGCGGGGTGACAAAGCTGAGAGGTAATCAGGTTTACCTGCAGTAATGAGGGATAAGGGAAGTCGGATGCCTTCTGATGCTGCAGCTATGTAATTGTATATGTAGCAAAGAGCTTCACTCATCTAAAATGTGAGACACGTTCAGAGACAGAGAGACAGCTGCTTCTGCAAGCCAGAGATCTGATCAAGGTCAAGTTTGCAAATCTCAGACTTGTGCGTGTGAGTGAATGGGAGTTTTTGAGTGTGTCTTTTTGAGAGTGTACAAAAACAGTAAATAACAGATTGGGAAACTGCCTCGCTAATTTGTATTCAGTTCAGCCATCCAAGAACGCGCTGTAGGCATTTGGAAAAAGGCACAATAGCGCAGGAAAGTCGAGCACTCTCACAACTGGCTGGGTGAGTCACTTGCGGCTTCAAAACAACCGTGTACCACCCACCAACCTTTTAAAAAGAGAAGGACATACACTTGCTTTCATAACCGCAGAAGGAGAGTGAAAAGCATCCCTCGCAGCTGCAAGTGTGCGTCGTACACAAAGAAATCCCTCGGCTGGACTGAGAGAAGTAAAAGCTCCCGAAGGACAAATGTCCTGAGTCACATGATGTCTCTGTCTGGGATGGACTGAATGGATGTGAGGATAAAGGAAGAGATGCTTGCAGTTACATGGTGACAATGTCATGCTGCATATCCTAATGAATGAAATATCTCTTTTATAAACTAATTTGCTTTTATTGATTAGGATAACTATTGTCTGGTAATAAAATAAAACATGTATGTTTTTTGGAGAAGTGTCCCTCGAGTTAAAAATAAAATAAGAAATGTACATACACACATAAACACCTCTTCATGTGTATGTTTCCACTGCATTAGTCTGGGCTAGGTGTAAGTCTGACACAATGAAGCTAGGATAACAGTCTTTAAGGACTTTAGTTCCCTTCATGTTGTGGTGAGACTGAAAATCCACTTTCCATAGTCAACCAACATACCGTTGCCCCGGTAACATGTGGTTTTTAAGAAAGATTATAATTACAACATTTTTGTCCGCCTTCATGCTGCTTTAAAGTAAACATTAACACAGTGCTTGTTTCTTTGTGCGTTCTCCTGAAGTGATCAATTTGAATCAGAACGAATGAAACCGTAATGTGTTCAAGATGTGTTTAATGACGCTTCATTAAATCAGCAAGTGCTTTAAATGAGTTGGTCTAAATGATGCATTATATGAATTAACTCATTAACACTGGCAATGAGTTTATAACTAATCAATTAATGAAATTGCTCAATTCGTATTTCATACAGAAATGTCAGAAACGGCTGTACCCCCTCCTAAAATTAGAAAAGGTGCCACTTTTTACTGTTTTTCATTATAATAAACGGAATATATTTATATTTCTTTACTGAGGAAACATTGTATTGAACTTTGACTTTCAGAAACTGAAATGTTTCACACATGTTTACAATGTATAGACTAAACCATTAATTATTAAAAACAAGCTGCAGATGAATCGATATGTAAAAGAACATTAGCTGCAGCCCTACAACAAAATGCATTTATTACCGTTATAAAATAAATACATGGACATACAGTAGTCCACAAACCATCTGATACAACAAATCGCACCTATACTTTAACAGAATATCTAATGGCAAAAGTAACGCAGGGTAGAAAAGACAATACAGAACATTTAAGCAACTGACCAACATTGCCATTAGAGTCTTAGTATGTGGGGTAAAAACTGTTGTGTGATATGTGTGTGACGTTTCTATGTGTATGTACGACATGATAATGTTCATAATGTCCACCTATTGTGGAAAACTATCAATATGTCCGCTTGGGTCCTTGCACATCTGTCAGTTCTCTTCTTCCATGTTATCATCAAGGCTCTGACCAAACACTGACTTTTTTTTTTTGTTCCCTGATTTTTAACCCATGAGAAACATTCTTCCTTCCTCCGCAGATCAAAGAGGGCTGAGTCAGGCGCCGGGGGCCGGATCAATTATCCCGGGCAGCCATTTCCACTGTCCTCTCTTTCTGACACACCAGACAAATCTGGGCCCTATCAAAGGCCGAAGGGGCCATCAGCCAGCAAAGCTATTTTCCTCCGTTTTACTTTACTATTACCTTCCACTGCTCATTTTCTTTTCCCCAGCTATTATCCCTTTACCCCATTTCACATTATCCTTTCCATCTAGCTTCCTTCCATTCTTTCAACCTTTAATCCAGCTTCACACCATTTCTTGGTTGAGCTTATCATTGCATGCCCTTTCCATCGCCTATTATAACAGTATTGTGCTTTCCACTACATTTCCTTTCTCACTCATACGATTATCACAAATGTCACCTTGTGAAATCCCCAGCTGGCAGCTCCTTCCCTAAAGTCACACAGCTGTGCTGGAAAATAAAGCATTTTTCTTTAATTCTCGTTTGCCATATTAGACGGAGGCATCCCTCACGAAGAAAGGAGTAAATTAGTTTAGCTATTCTGCCTGTATGGACCTTTAGGAATGTGTTTTTAAATGGTTCAGCCCATTTGCTACACAGCACCTGTGATGTAATTGCAGACAATTAAAAAACCATAAGGTTATTTTATACTAAATTTAAAATTGACTGGGAAACCAATATGTCATTAAGATAAATTGGAAGAGGTATGGTTTGAAATAAAACGTTAAAGATATTAAAACACTCTTTTGAAAACAGTCAGTTCTAGTAAATGGACTAAGCAAGACACTAGTATGGTCCTTCCATGTATAAAACATTTTATTAAAATGCTTTTTTTATTTCATAAAGAGCTTTAACTGAATACTCCTGCCATCCTGGAGTTGAATGGACCCAAAATAACCTCACTAGTGATACTAGAGACTGTTCAACAAGAACAAATGAAAGTGCTTATAGGAGCTTTTTTTGTGACAATGGATATAAAAAGGACAGACAAGCCTTGTGTACTTAAAAAAGATAAGCCAGCTCTGTCATTCAGTCTGACCCTCGAGATTAGGAGGCCAGTTCACTGAGAATATTTTGTATTTTTGAGTCATGGTCATGTATTTTTGAGGTAAATTAATCAAAAAATGTGAAAACAGGTTAGGAAATAATCAGTATTATTATTGATGAGAAAACGACAAAGGATAATGAAGAAAATCCACTCGGGTGCCGGAGAAAGAAGACAACATAACTTGTATACAACTGTCCTTTCCACATAAAAGCAAACCATCTAAAACACTGTATTATCTAGTTTAGATTCAAGTCGTCTTCTCAAATAATTTACGAAACGGCTTACATTTCCACAGGAAGGAATGTACAGAATGTGATCTGGGGTTGGAATGATATGATCTGCTAAAACAAAACACATAACTCACAAATTCAGAAATAGAAATTCTCTAAAGTGTAATTCCGTGAGCGCAGGTCCAACACAGACATAATGTGGAAGAATGCTGAATGAGGAAGACAGCTGATGAGACGCAGTGCTGTGAGTCATCATTCCTATTAGATATTTCAGGGTTGTGTTCATGCATGTTTAATGTGTTCACGATTTTCTCTTTAACCTTTAATGATTTAAAAAGAAAAATCCTTACCAGTTTCTCCTTAAAGACCATCTGTCTGAGCCACTTGAAATCCAGTGGTTTGAAAGCGGAAAAAACAAAAAGGGAGTCTTTTTCATAGTTGTCGCTCTTCTGGATCGCTCCCTCTGGATAGGTAATCCTAATGGTGGTTTTGGTCCCCACGTCTTTGCTGTAACCTTTTACCGGGGCTTCATTCAACCTGCCAGCACAACAAAACAATGTCTTAGTGACTGGGATTTGGGTTAAAAAAGCCCATGGCACAGAAGTTAAGCACCTGGGATGTTTTCTCTTTTTATTTATTAACTGTTGTTCATTCACATATTGGTAAAGTGTTGCCTTGTTGTATAGTAGGGATGCTCCGATCGCCAATTTTGGGGCCGATACCGATCGAGTGGGCGATTTAAAGTGATGTTTAAAACTCAGTTAATTGGGCTCATTCACTGGCGCTTCCACAAACAACAACCAACATAATTATTACATTCAAATGAAGTACATTATTCAAGTTTACATTAACTTTGGATAATAACAAGGGAGAAACGTGCGGAAGCGCTCTCTCTCCCCCTCTCCCTCTCCTGACAGCCTGTCAGTATCGTCTCATGCAGCTCACTGATCCAGTAATGAGTGACCCGACAGTGAAGAATAAATATATTTATAACTAGTTTAGCTTGTTCCAGAGGTAGATAATAGCTAAGTGTGTTAGGTCTAACTCTTCGGAGCATCCCTATTGTATAGTGTTTCCACAATGTATATGGCGACAAATTGCTGAAACATTCATATTCGAAGCATTTTTTTGACCATTCTGCTTTAGAAAGTAAACCGAGTAGGTTAATAGGTACAAGGAATTTCCCCCTGATGTATATGGTGCATACATAAACACAGTTCAACTAGATACATTGTAAGACAACGACAAAAATATAAAAAAAACAATTATAACATTCAAATATAGAGAAATATTTACATGAAATATAGTTATACCTAAAAACTACGTACAATATAATATGACATAATACTCGGGATAATAAAATAAAATGTGGAATATTAAACTAAAAGCGGAAAGCTGTGTAAAGGAATTAGCTTTGACTTATATGGTACAAACATAAACATAAACACTTCATTAAAGATGAAGTGTAAGAAAAAAATGACCCAAAAGTAAAACAATTATACAAAATATATATTTTTTTAAATGATAACACTAGAATATAGAGAAATATTACAAAAATTACGTACAGTATAATATGACTCGGAAAAATATAATAAAATGTGCAGTATTGTAACGAAATGTGGAAAGCTGGGTAGCTTTATGTAAATATTCTGAGGGTTGTGCATGACTGACAGTATCAAAATAAACAAGATATATCATAATAATAATAAATACAGTATATATAATATATATTCTCACCTCACTACGACATCGTATTCATCTATACGGGAGCCCAGAGACTTGTTGAACAGGATTCCCCCGTTGCCCACAATGATGCATCTTTTACAGCTGAGACTGCAGGGAAGCAGAGTCAGACGTTAGTAACATGAAGAAGTGATGGATAGACAAAACAGGACTTTTCTGCTGATGTTGGGTGAGCAGCAAAAATTACCTGTCCAGATGCTCCCCGAGTCCGTAATATTTTGTGGCAGTGAGAATGCTGTCTATGACTTTCTCTGCAGAGGAAAGGAAAAAAGCAGCATCCATGGTGAGAGGACAATTCAGATACCATGTCACCTTCAGTTCTTACATGAGCGTGCCAAATATAAATACTTAAACAGGTCATTTCTTTCTCCGAAGCAGTCTGTGTATTTTTATATCGTTGGATAATTGCTTTCTTGGCAATGAATTGGAGACTTGGTACAACTAAAGCCAAATTCAGGTTTTACCTTAAGCACTCTTTATGGACTTTAATGATGAAATGAGAAGAAGACAAGTGAGGGAATGTCTCCTTGCCAAGGACTTTGATATACCACTAGAAATAAAGCAATCTAGGTGGTCTGAAGACCTTTGGAGGAGAGAACTCCTCTCTCCGTTTATTCAGTCACAGATAAGGAGCGACCAATCAGCACCGCAAAAGTAGTGCTGATGGGATGATGGAGAGAAGAAAGCTGTTGTGTTCTTGAGGGGAGTGGTAGAAACAGACATACAGGGTTTGGGATGGTATGCGTGTGTGTGTAGAAACTCTCCCATAAAAGCACTCAGGGAGGAATGCTGTTTTCAAACAAGCACATTCTCCTGGTTAAGTGGGCGATGTGGAGCTCGTCTCTCTGCGCGGCCAGCACCCCTCTGATCGCAGGGTGAGAATCGGGGATGTTTAGCCATAGCGCGCATTCCTGCCATGTTCTACGGGGCATGCTGCTCGACTCATGCTTCCTGTATTAGATATTACATGTATTTCTCCCCCCACCTCCTGACCATTTTTAGGCCTCTCATGCTTTTAATTCATCATTGCGACGTCCAAAATGTGCAGAATCCATTACAGTTGTTACTATCTTTGTTCCAAGTTACGTTTGCAGTTATGCAGACGCACCAAAGAAGGGTTGTCTTTGGATTTAATTATAGCAGTTAATCATTCGTCCTTTTTCGTTGTATATTTAAGTACAATGACAATAAAGGTTTTCTATTCCAATCAATTCTATTATATTTATTGCATGAAAATAAATCTCCCTGTGTCACATTTAATAAAAGTTAAAGGCATTTTTATGGCTGTCTCTACTTCACTTCATATAATCACCATATAGCACAATCTGCAAAGGGGGCCAAGAGAAACAGAAAAAGTGAGAGTCAAGGCAGAGTTTGGACTGGGACTGTGAGACATATTGCAGCCCCATTCACCCGGGCTAACGATCCTAATGATTAACCTGCCGAGGAGAGGCGAGCAGAGCAACAGCCCATTGTTTGGATGTGGTGTCGATGTCTGGCATCAAGCATCACCCCGAACAGCATAAACACACGCCGAGGACCACACCTGGATCCAAGCGGGTGAAAAGTGAAAAATCACAATGGGCAGGACTCTCTTCCAGAGGACGACATGGAAGCTAATTGTTATAAGTACCCGGGGTAAACATTTCAGCAAAGTATGTCTCCTGGTAGAGCCGAAGACGAATGGCTGTAGGTTCAGACTTTGGTCCAACAAGGAACTCTTGAAATGGCAAAAATCTTTAGTGGTAACAGTGGAAGGTAGGAAGCATCTTGTGACACATAAACACAGACACATTGTTGGGAAGAGCGTAGTCTAAACAATAGAAAAGAATATTGTGATGATAGCGAGAGATATTTGTCAGAGCTGCTCTTTGGTTGACTTTTTACTCAGCATCAACTGCCATGGTTAAAAATGGGAAACATCTATAATTTGACTGTGGTGCGTTGACTCGTTTATCAAAGATAATTATAACTAAATCTTGAAACATATCTGTAGGGACCAAAGTGGTACAGTCTTTATTTGAACTTTGTACGCCGGAAAACGTTAAATAAAATATGGTAGCACTTTTCAACATCTTTCTGGCTGGACCATGTTGCATCCTTAATAATTCTAAAGTTGTTTGGGACTTCAGTTTGGGGGAAATTGAGACTGAAACAAACAATCGCGTCCACAGTGAAAACCCAATTGCCCAGAAATATGATTCATCAATCTGCTGAAAAATGTAAGAGAAACTGTTATTGAAAAGACATTTAGGTTCAATACTCAAGGCCCTGCTGAAATTAAGCAAATGTGTTTTTGTGGTGACTATTTCATATATTTAACAGTGGTTTTATGAAGGTACTCATAGACTTGTGCACCTGCTCTTGTCTCATGTTACACAAAAGAAAAAGCAGTGCAATAACATCAAACTCCTATAATTATTAATCAAAATAAATAAAACATTGCACTCAACAACTGCTAGAAGGAAATAATGCATAAAGGCTTATTTCCGTTAGCTAAATCTCTATAGCCAAATGTTGATTTTCTCCAAATATATTGAGTCAATTCCTTTTTCTGTATAATTCTTTGGCTGCTGATTATTGTTTTTTTATTTACTAAAGTTCTCTTTGGATGAAATTTGGAAAGAGATATAATTTGGTTTCATTTTACAAAAAGCAACAAAACCAAAATAACAGTTGGTGCAAAATATAGCCTATTACTCAAACTGACTGTTCAGTGGCTGACTGGCATCCTGCAGAGCTGACGTTATTTTCTTTCTCTGAGACCGAATCAAAACAGCTTTAATGTTGATGATGTGGTTGATCCAAGCCAAAGATACCTCATGGTAAAATAAAAAGTAAAAATAAACCTCCCGTCCACCTCCGCCACTCCATGTTCCCATTTGGAATCCTTTGTGGCGTTCTATTCAGGATCCACACGTATCCTCTCTCCACATGAGTACCGCTAAAAGGGAAACCCCAGTGCCATGGCAGTCCGTGGAGAAAACAGAAACCAGGTGTAACACTCACACAGGGTGTGCTCTTTTGATAGCAACTCAAACTGTGTGTGTGTCTGGGTGTGTTCATGTGACAGCGGAGAACTTGCACAGAGCACAAAGGTAACATTCACTGTACCTTCTAAGTATTGGAAAATATGTGACAGAGCATGTCACTGAAGTCAGTTTAATGTTATCTCTTCAGTTCCCATGGCATTGTGTGCTGGTTTGATATCTGAAGTGCTGGAGTGTGTTAAGGTCAGGGAACAAGTACACGCAGTGTGTGTGGAAACATTAAAGCTGGAGTGTTGGGAGACGTACGTGTTCCCTGGTCCAAAGATAGAATTCATCTAAGAAACAAATGAATATCACTAAGGGCCATACATTTTACACTTTATTAAGAGAACTTAAGATTTACGTCAGAAGGTTATAGAACCAGCAGAGTCAGAGTTTGAGGCTTATAACTGTCCAAAGTAAAACATCCATTTAATATAGCAGGTTAGTTCAAAGGTGAGCAACATTTGAAAGGTTAGTGAAATGTATCTGACATCTTCAATAAACAGCTGTAGACTATTGCACTAACTCTGCTACTAACTCAAAAAACTGAAGGTCCTGATTGAGATCATTTAGCTGAAGAGTCGATCAGATTGTTTTTCTAGTTTAAAGAAGAGTCTCCACTGTCACTTCATTACTGAATATAAAAAAAACCCGCACAGTCCACTCAGACCAAGAGGTGTTACAGAGACATGTTTCTTATCACTCAAAAGTGA
This sequence comes from Notothenia coriiceps, assembly GCF_000735185.1. NCBI lineage: Eukaryota > Metazoa > Chordata > Actinopteri > Perciformes > Nototheniidae > Notothenia > Notothenia coriiceps. The sequence continues at coordinate 14,089,198 of NW_011369945.1, read as the reverse complement.
TGTTTGATCAAGACAGACACCAGCTGCAGTAATGACATTAACTAAAGAACATTACGAATGTGCCTGCTGCCTCTCTGTTTTCCATTGCCCTTTGCTAATAAAAAAGCGTGAGGACAGATAAAAGGCTTGATATGAGAAAGGCTAGCATCAGGTTTTTACAATTCTGAGTATTTAGCCAACCAGGAATTGGATCCAAAATTCAATACATTAACACATGGATACTGCAAATATTAGAAAATTCCTTGCACTGTTTAGCCATTTCATCTGAAATCTCAGCTTTCAAAAACAAACCCTGTCCCATTTCTTTTTCGTGACAGCATACATTTGGCAAATACTGTATGTGAGTTAAATTACACCGTAATGGATGACATTTCTCCCTTACTCTTAATTTATGATAAGGCAGAGTAACAAACTGAAACCTTAGGCAGATTATATTCAGCCAAAAGCATCAGCCCTGCAACGATGACAAATAATGAAAAGTGCTAAGTGGTGACACTGGCATTCCAAGCAGCTGAACCATCAGCGTGAAACCTCGGGGAGAGTTTAAAAAGAGCAGGTATGTGGACAAAATAACCAGCTTGATTTCATACTTCTGAATAGCTACTCACAATCTTTTCAAAGAAGCAACAAAATGAATTTCAGTGGGAACATTAGACTGCAGAAAACCTGCCTCATAAGAGACGTTCACAGTTTGTTTAACAGTCTCAGAATTTACAATGATGACAAGCAGATAGAGTAGGGGAAGCCAGCTGATGAATAAGGATACGGGAACAAGGTTGGCAGCCCTTACTTAAAAATACAAATATTGGACTTGTTTGATAAAACTGTAAATCATCTGGGCAATATTAAAAACACACAAATCTGGGCTTGGTGCCAAATCAATCAGATGTTTTATTACTCTGAGATGCCAGGCATCACAGGCACAGCATACTGTAACACGCAGCCGATGTCAAACACCGGATCAAATCTAATACTAGTAATTTTATTGTATAGGCAACATCCTTTGAGGCGTTAAACAAATACAGTAGATAGTGCAATAGATATCACAAACAGAAGGTAACAGATAGCAAGAACCATTCTTACCTTGTGTTTTGAATCCAAACGGAGGTAAGTAATTGCTGACTTTTGCAAGAAGTTTGAAGTTTCGATCAAGAAACATGGGTGCTGGTTTCATGAACCTGCAAAGAGACGCAAGAAAGGAAGGAGAAGGAGAAAGGGAAGTTATTATTTTTTGTTGTGCGTTCCCTCGCATACCTTTGCTCCTCTTTATGAAACCAGCTCAAAGGCACACAG
>NW_011369945.1:14087522-14087870 GCF_000735185.1 Notothenia coriiceps | reverse complement strand
TTTCATGAACCTGCAAAGAGACGCAAGAAAGGAAGGAGAAGGAGAAAGGGAAGTTATTATTTTTTGTTGTGCGTTCCCTCGCATACCTTTGCTCCTCTTTATGAAACCAGCTCCACCTTGAACGGTAGCTATATTGACTGTGGCAACGTTTAAGCCATACATTAAATCCCTTGTTCCACTGTCATTGATCGAATGGCATCCGCACCTTTCCTGCTAAAGTCATAAAAACAATTGTGTGTGTGTGTGTACGTGTGTACGTGTGTTTGTGTGTGTGTGTGTGTGTGTGTGTGTGTGTGTGTGTGTGTGTGTGTGTGTGTGTGTGTGTGTGTGTGTGTGTGTGTGTGTGTG
>NW_011369945.1:14073692-14087008 GCF_000735185.1 Notothenia coriiceps | reverse complement strand
GATCAATTGCGTTCACATCGCTCGGGCCTGCAGTAGAAGTACGCTTGTGGTTGGTGTCTTTTGGTTGTAGCGGCTAATCGGTGCCAATCGTAAGTTCTCGAGTCGACCCACGGAGTATTTAGACAAGTCTTGTGATCCTGTTTGTCAATTTCCCCTGGATACTACGTTGTTACGTGAAAACATGCAGATAATTTAAGTTATGATGGTAACTTATACACAGGGACCACACAGTCCCTTGAAGTGGTTCACAGTCTTTTGTGTGGGAGAGAGAAAAGAGCGTTATGGGGTTAAAGATTTGTTTGCCCGATGTTGTCTCAGCCACCGTATGTCCATACCAGACTATGTCTAAACCTCTTATAGAAGACTGCACACTGCCCCAGCTACTAAATTGTAATGGAAACGCAGCATAAAGTGAGCCTGGCCTACCAAAGAAAGCCCCAAGGAAGTGCGCCGGACTCTGATGAAAATATTCGTTGTGTCCAAATGGCGGTACTACAATTTCCGTATCAGTCCGTGACGTCATTGGGCCCAGAAAGAGTTTTTCACATTGACTAACATCGGGAAAAAAACATCTGTAAATCAGTGGATACTTTTTATTAAACTAAATAAACTACCCAGTATGGACTATTTTATAGCCCTTATTATAATCATTAGGTCCTTAAAGTTGTAAAATGCACTAAAAGCCGAATCTAGATTTATTTTCTGTCTCCATTCATTCCACTGAGCCAAGAGTGGGAGCTCAGGGGCGGGGCTTAAGGGGCGCATGCTCTGTGAGCGCACATCAGAGTCCTGCATCGGGTCGGGTATCCGCGGGTACCCGACGGGTGACCCGCAAAAAAGGTGATTTGCGGGTGGTATTTTTTCAAACGCTTTTTTCCGGGTTCGGTTCTGGGTAAAACAAAGATGATGCGGGTCCGGTTGCGGGTGTTGCATAATAAATATAAATAATAATAATAATTTTGTTTAATGTTTAAATCCTCAGACCTCTCCACCGCGGGACCGAGCATAATCATAACCTCTGCAGCGCATCTATCTGCTGCTGAGCGCGCCACATTCTGAATGGCTGAGGTGAAGCTCTCTCGCGGAGAATACAGCATTTTCAATAACTCTTCGTCAAGAGCGAAATCCAAAGTCTGGGAGTCTTTTGGTGTCATCCTAGATGGAGAAAATAACCAACGTCCCACGCTTTTTGAGCCAAATATGCAACTGCGTGTGTTAATAATTGCACGTTTTCACTGCTCATATATAGCCTATGCGGGTTCGGGTCGGGCTGCGGATCTTGTGCCGGCGGGTCGGGTCGGGTTGCGGAACTATTTGGTTATATGTGCGGGTAGCGGGGCGGGTTCGGTATTGCACGTCGCGGGTGCGGGGCGGGAGCGGGTCTTGAAAATCAGACCCGTGCAGGACTCTGGCGCACATATGGGTTCTTCTTCTCTGAAAACCAGGCATGATGGGTAATCTGTGACGTTTCGCTCTCTCAAAAGTTGGGCCATTTTGTCTTCCTGCGCCAATGAGCAGCTCTCATAGGAAAGAACGAGAGCCCGCCTCCGACGCTGTATCCAGTTCTTATTATACATCCATGGGCCTAACTTTACCATATTAAGCCGTGCGAGGCCCTGGCACATTTCCACTGCTTTCCGTCTTGTTGAGCAGCACATTATATTATAGCAGTGCACGGCTGAGGGTGTTGTTTTAAAGTTGGTTTGTCAATGAATTTGATATATACTGAATATATAATGCCATACGGTTTGAAAAGACTAACTAAAGACTTTGAGATCAACTTATTTTAACGGAATATTCAAACAGGCAGGGAGACAAAGCCATATGTAAAGAGAAGTGAAAAGGAAAATATTCTTTACTTTATTTTGTATAGCTATGAGCGTAATTGTTCATCCTCAGTCAATAGATAAATCCGTTCAATACTAATTCTAAGAAATTGGTCAAATCCTATAACTAGTTCTGTACTGGCTTTGACATACTATTGTTCAGCAATGCTGTAAATCGCCCCTCTACTAGCTTAGCCCCTGCTGGGACAATGCTCTATAGATTGAGCTGTTTGGTGGCAAGTAGTGGAAAATAGAAAACTCAAAAAAGCCAATGACATCAGAAAAGGGTCGATGAGGGTTGCGTGGACTGTGTGGTTTGTGTAGCAGGAAGCTGGTGATGAGTCAGGACAGGAAGTTGGTCGGTGCCGTTCATGAAGAAAGCCTCGAAGGCTGTCCGCTGCGATATGAGAAAGATGGGAGATCTTGTCCTCGTGTGACAAAAGTGCTTTTGTTTAACAACGGGGTCACAAGAACACAGTCAGGGTTTTGTCGCGGGGGAGAAGATGATAGAAACATGATAAAAACGGGGAAAGATTGGAGAGGAATGTGTGGGTTTCTCTGTGTCTGACTCAAAACCCTTAAGGCCAAGTTGGCTTGAGGAGTGACATCATGCTTTTTGGTATGTCCGACAGTTTTAGCTTTTTCTACGCTGACAACCAATTAGAATGATCACTGTGTGAAGCTTGTGATTGTATGTGAAGTTCTTAGAGCAAGTTTAAAGAAAGGATCCAAATCTATCTCCACACTGTTATGCAAGCAAAAATCCTTCTCACTTAGGATAGATGGTGGTCATCTTGGCTGCTGCGTATCCCGGCTTGCACGCTCCTTCGCTGAGGTTGCCATACTTGTACGCCAACTCCTGTGGCCTGCACATTAAAGAACAGAGGGAGCAATTAATCAGACACATCGTGATAACTGATTATCAATTACACTGACATATATCTAAGCCTCGAAAACGGAGCTTGTCAAACAACGTGCTCAAGAAAAAAACGGGTGGTTTAGGAAGTTGGAGGGCTCAGCATCACCTGTGTGTGGCAAGACAAAGCAGAGGGGCCTTGTTCAAATAATCACACAGGCGGTGCTAAAGCTAGAAACTCCCGATTACTAGCATGGTCATTAATAACCTGGTGAAGGCCATGAATCTAGTTCAAATAAACAGGGAGAAGGGGGAGAGTCCAAAGTCAGGGCACTGTGTGAGGCATTCCCCCTTTTAAATTGAATTGTCTTTTTGCCGCTTTTAATTGAACTACTTATGCACTGTAACTTTCATTCATGTATTTTATAGCTGTATTACTCTATATTAGCTTTGTTTATGTTTATTCTATTTTTATTGACGGTTTTTAAAAGCCATTTTGTAGTGATTTCGCGACACTTTTTGTTAAAGCTCTTGCTCTTAACGCTTTTCAATTTTGTAAAGCACTTTGAATTGCCTTTTGTTGAAGTTGCTATAAATAAATCGCCTTGCCATCTGAGTTGGCAGAGGGCTTGTGCACAAATTTGAAACTCTTCTGCACTAAATTTATATTTGTAAGTATGCTACAATAAAGCTTGGCCTTAAGTTGGTATGTGGTTTGTTAGGAATGAAGGTTATCAGCAGGAATTACAACTCACAAAAACTAATAAAGAGTTTTAAGATGGATTGCCCCATTTTACACATGTGCTCTAACGGAGTAATGAATGAGACTGTAGATATAATGTAAGGAGCCGTATTAGATAAACTGAAGCCATGTGAAAACCACCCTAACGTGTGTGCTGACAGTGCTTACAGTACGGTGTGCAGAGTGTGGACAGATGTGCCCTGTGAGAGTCGGGGTGGTGAGGGGAGCATTACGATTGTTGCCTGCATGCTAATGGGAGGGCTGGAGAGAAGGCCTTATCGTGGCAGTTTAGAGCCAGAGTGTCAAACCAATTCAGGGAATTATACACATATCAACAGACACACTGACACAATGACAGCTGGGTAATGACTCAACGTAGCATGTTCTCAGCCTGACAAACCACAGCCGATTTGGAATAAAGAGGGGGAAAAGACCGACCACATCTCAATTTCCACAAATCTTTCTATGTATTACTCAGAGCACAAATTAACCATGTGCATTTGTCACCAGGTTTTGGTTAGAACACCAATGAACTGATGTATGTTTATTTAAAAAAAAAAAAACTAAAGATTCATTGGTTGAAGGTTTACGTTTTCATGTTTCCAATCGATCAACTAGAAGTGGCATGAATAAGTATTCAGTGGAGCAAGCTGTTAAACAAATCCAAATTAATGGAGTCAAAGTACAACTGGGGATTCAACTGCTCTAAATATATTAGGTGATAAATATACCATATTTGAAATGGCAGAAAGGTTTTTATAGAAAGACATGTACTCACAGTTTTGTGTCCAGCTGCAGCAGAAAGCCCTGCTTATCATACACTGGAAAAGACAGACAGAGATAGATAGAAATTATCGCACAGATCTACAAAGATAGAAAGTACAGCATCTGAAAACGTTATATAGTCGGATCATTAGTACTGCTCATCCAATGTACATCGTTTTCAACTATCAGCTCATTGGCTGTAGTTGTAAACAACCTCTGCATCGCTCACAGGGGAAAACAAAATGGCGAATGTAAAAGAAAATAAAGCATTAGAATTAAGGATTTGTGAGGAAAGAAAAACAAGCGCGATTAGGGAGAAGCCAGCCAAAACAATCTGTTGAAAATAAAGTTAGAAAAAAACAAGTTAGAGATCACCTATAGACAACCAAAGGGGCGGCCAATAGGTGCCTGGTGAAGCGTTAAGGTAGAAGACAGAGAAGCACAAAGGTAAATATGTATGGAGAGATTAGAACGTTATTCTCAATGTTATCGATTGAGTATCTATGTCGTGTATTCTATAATGATACTTATAGATCAGAAAAGTGCTAACAAGTTATATGAATTTCTGTCAGTAAAATGCTGTGGTTAGCATGACGAAGGCTACGTTTAAGATGGGCATTAGTTGAAAGTAGGAAGAGCGTGGTATTACTCCTGTGGTTGCGGATCTTGTCTTCACAGAGAAGCTGGAGGAGAAAGATAAAGAAAAAGACAATGGGAATGCGTGACGGCTGGTTAGGGAAGGATCCAAGCACTGCCCTCCCTGGAGGATTGGGACTTAGCCATAGCAGCCAAGAAGAGCAAGAGTGTGTGTGTGTGTGTGTGTGTGTGTGTGTGTGTGTGTGTGTGTGTGTGTGTGTGTATGTATATACTATGTTTCTGTTGAGAAGCATAAAGCAGCCAGAGGGCCAAGCCGAGGCAGCAGCTTGGGAGAAATCAAAGCGGCAGGGTCCTAACCAGTAACACAAATGTTGTTGTGTGGAAACAGTATTATGCATCAAAACGCCTGCAGACTGCTTCACTTGCCAACCATTTTGTTACTGAGCCAGGACAACAGAGGGCAGTGTTGTATCACACTTCATGTGGAGAAAGAGCTGAGCAGATGTTGAGTTCCTCACTAGTAGTCAGATTTGACTTTGAATTATTTCCCCTGATAGTAACTGTTGGATGCAAATGGCTAGCTTTGCAAACCAAATGTGGCTGCTGAAGTATCGCAGGGTTTTAAAAGAGGTTTTGTTATTTTCTTTTAAAAGGTTGCGGGAGAATTAGATGAGTGGGGGTTCGGTTGGTGGGCCTGCAGATGTACCTGAGCCTACTATTCGTCCCCCGGTGATTTCCGTTTCCAACTCTGAAACACAAAATGGTCAGTTAGCACCGTTTGAGCTCAGCCTGTCATGGCAGCAATGGACTTGAAATTAAAGCCAACTGCAAATGTCCGACATTACAGAGAAAGAGGAGGAGATGGTAGAATTTAAATGGCAGCCCAGTAGGATTAAAGCTGCCAATTGTCAATCTTAATTCAAAGGTGGAAAGCCCAATGCAGGGGAAAATTAACCTCATTGTGTTTTTGAGATTATCATGGCAAACGTATATTGAAAGATTCCAATTAAGGTCAATGAGTGATTGAGCACTAAAATATCTTTGAATAAAATAAATATATTATAGTGGTGAGCAATTATAGGCTGCATGGTTGAGTTAGCAGAGATGTTTATTCCAAGCCGAATAAATTGTTTGACAGTCACCCAGTCATAAACGGGCAGGGTCTCAGTGCCTCTACCTGGAATTCTTTTCACTTCTGCCCCTTTAGTCAGGACTACAGTTGTCTCTTCTGCATCACTCTCTGAAAACAAAAGGGGGTTAAGTCACTGTGGAGATGTGGAAGCAACTATTAACCAAGACCAAAGAACTGAGAATATTATTTTAAAAAAGCAACAACATTGTCAGCAAAACAGACTGTGGCATCGCACAAAAACAAATGCACACAAAAGGCAGACAGAGACGAAGGAAACAAAATTTCAAAGGATTAATGCTGATCCTCCAATATCTGCCATCACAGTAGAGACATTCATGGAGAACTAGCTTTAAGAATCTGAAAGTAAACGAGTTTCTCACTTTTTTTGCAAAGAAGCTGTGGGAACCGCACTGTCAGACCCACAGCGAACGACTGTGACTTACTCTGAACATCCTAAAAGCCATGATTATTATGGTGAATTAAAATTGTTTTGAAACTGCTATTACTCTACATCCCCTTTTAGATGAATCATTTTACTTTCCTTTATCGAATAGATACAAACAAGAGCGTTAGCTTCAAACGAAACCCCACACAGGTATTAGAGGGGAAAAAAGACAAAAATGTCTCTCGCTTCAATCAAGACAATCAGAGGACAGCTACCACGTTGTTTATCCAGGATTACATATTGCAAAACTACAAAGCCCAGTCAGAAAACAGAGCAAGAACAAACATGACGGCATTCTTTTATTAAAAGCAGTAAGCACACACCCTCTCCGTGTGAGGGCTTCTGGCAGATCAAATCCCCCAATTAGGAAGTGTCAAACTCTGTTCCAGCTGAAACTGTATAGGCGTATCCCTGCTGACCACGAGAGAAGGTAATCCCTGATGTTGAAAACCAAGCTGGGGTCGGAAATAATTAGAGACTGCTCCCTAGGCAAATTCAGACATCACCACTGAAAATGGCATAAAGGAAAATACAGATTTGTTATAACCAACAACTGGTTTCTTTGTCATAACATCTCTATGAGCAAATTCATTGTTTTACTTTAGTCAAGTGTTTTAAGGCTTAAGTGAAGGGTTGAGCGTTGTGGCATGCAGCTTGGTTGGTCGAAGAAATGTAGTTCTCTCCCTGCAGGTGTTCATTTCAAGGGCAAACCCCAATGAGGTACTGTTCCTGTTACAACCTAAAAGCAAATTATTTTAAGCGACTATTGGGAGGCTCTGAATTCAAACGGAAGTGTGGTGCAACTGCATTGCACAACAACGCTTCTGTCAAAGGTTGAAGAAGTTAAATACAAGTGTTGGCCAATCTGTTTGGAACATCTGTGCAACAACGGGGGACAGGCTGAAAACAACATTTACATGTGTGAACAACTTTTCAGCTAACTCTTTAAACTGATGCTTTTCACCCACACTTGAACCATTAACACAATAAGAGAACGGTAACAATGATTGCCCTAAGAAATAAAAGATGGACCCAACGCAAGGTGAGTATACGACATTATGTTGCCCCTACGCCGTCCATATTTCTAAAACACAAAAACCTGTTATCACATGACCAAAATACAATGCTTCGTATGTTGTAACAAGTACATCGTTTTTAAAAACAGAGGCTTGAAACTCCATCTGCTCCATGAAAGCCATGAGATGTGGCGGAAAATTCTGGCAAATTGTTAGGAACAGCAACATTTTTCTGGTTAACATGATGACTTTATCTCAGCTATTTTAAACCTATCTCTGTAGCCTCCATCCCTTACAGTATGTATCAATACATTTAAATACTCTATTTAGTGTCCACTAACATATCTCTAACAAGGTCAACAATAATCTATGCCCTGCTGAACTGGAAAAGAGGATCAAATCTCTGTTTAATACTAGCAACATGAAAGCAGTTGTACAGTTGTATTGTAATTGCCTTCATTGACCATAAAAATAATCTGGCGGCAAATGAATGTTTGCTTCAATAACAACAACGTTCATGTCTGTGCGGACCGACATCATCGAACTGCTTCTACTTCTACATTTTAAATGCACACACAGCAATTGAGCAGGCTGTATTCATGTATTTCATTTTAGGGCTTTAATTATCATTTGAGTTGAATGAGACAGAAAAAAAGCCAGAGAACAAGGCAGATAAGAGGCTCTTGTGTGTCGGGCACAGAACATTTTGAAATTGTTTACTAAGAACCCTCCTAGCAGCTACAAATAATTACAACTAGTAGATAACTATATGTGTTGGGGAACACAAGAGGACCATTGTTGAAGAGACAAAAGATAAAGTGGACACAACACTGCAAGCTTACGAGAGACAAACACTGCAGCTGATAGAGGAATGGCCATGGTCACATGAACCTGCTCTGATATTGACATTCTAGAGCAGAGTCAACAGATAGCGTAAAACAAACGGACCATGGGAACACTGAATCTGATCTTTGGTTGAACACAAATACAGTAAAAGGGAACAGAATTCAGCGCTGATCTGATCTATAGATATAGAGGCCCTGATGGAATATCACTTTCCTTTGTACCCCAATTTCAATACCCAGATATTTCACCTGGATGTCATACTATAGTGCATCACAATCCTTTGTTTTCTGCTGCAAAGAAGACAGAAACTAAGAGGCCGATGAATAAGCAGATATGACGAGCAGGAGATAATCCTCTATATGTTCCATTTGTCTGTGGAGCGGTGACTGAGTCTCTACCATTACAATTGAAGAACGAGGAAAGGAGATCATCCAGATTTGATCCTCTCAGCGCTACAGCGTAGCTGACCATGGCAGAGGGTGCGAGAGAGCATCCACATTCTCCTCTTTCTCCTTTGACCTTTTTTAAGCCGAACATCTGGCACCACAGTAAGGGGAGAAAGCCAATATGTCCCACTGCAATCAAAGCTCCTCTCCTTTTGCTTTGTGCTATTGAAGCGCAAGTCAGAAAGAAATAAGCCCCATTATTTTCACATCAAAAGGTGAGTCAAGCTGTTATTCAAATAAACATACTGCTTCTCATATCAGTCCCATGCAGGTGACCATACAAGGTTGAAAGCATATTACTTCACTGCTAGGGAGTTATGCATGTTGATCATGCATTAAGAAAAAAATGGAAAGTGTGGCACTCGCAACATAAAACAAGAGCCTAGTTACAGAGACCTAGGTCACAGCTTGAGAAATCAGATATGAAACGCAGCCAAGGTCAGCTGACACGTACCTTCAGTGGTGCCGTATACAAAAAGAGGAGGCGTTTAAGTGATAAAGACAAATGCTATGTTAGAAAGAATCAACTATTCCAAAAAAAGTAGAAGTATATAAAAATAAAAAAGTTATAAAATAATTAAGTGATATTCCGACACATTTAAGTAAGGCAGTTTTCAAAAGCCATCCCAATGTGGACAAAGTTCATCACATGCCGGAACAGGCATAAAAAAAAACAGGGGGCAAAGAAAGAAACTATTTTGTTGTGTATGGAAAACGAGATTTAAACCGCTGCTTCAGGGCGCCCACACATTGTGACATGATTCATCCCTCTTCCTCTACCAACAGTTTGCAATTAAAGAAAGGCTTCTTACTTGAAATAGGCAAACATGTTAAGCACTGACTCATTATTTAAAACATATTCAGTGCTGGTTAAATAGCAATTTCAGACGGCAACATAGCACATCTGATTCTGATTGTTTTTTTGGACTTTCACACAGGTCTGTTATGGTGGAGCTCCATGTTCGAATATAACAGAATACTTCTACACACAGAGAAAATCCATGCTTGCATTCCTGGCATATAATATGAGGAGACATGTGCAGCCCTATTTCGACCACAGTGGGAACAATGATGGAGAAAAGTGATGAGTTGAAAAAAAGGTAATGACATCGATGAAGAAGAGCTTTCTCTGGAAGTTGTTTTGCAGTGTAATGTTTAGAAATGGTTACATGTACATACTGGTTAAGGGTGGGGGGGAAGTCTGGGCTCATTTGCACCCCTTAAGTTTATTTATTTATTTGTATTATATATACTATTGTGTATGTTCTTTCCCACTAGGACTATGTATGTCATTAAGTATGGTATTCCTGTCATGCTATGTTTTTTCTCTATTATTTCTTGTTGGCTGTTCTGTTTGTCTTCTATGTTGAAAAAGGGAAGCATGATTTCCACCCCAAAGAAGTCTGTACTATTGCTTACACTAAGTGCTTCTTCTCAATACAAATATTTGAAACATTTACATACTGGTTGCAATTTGGCACATGAAGTGTGTAGTGAACAATGATAGGCTTCAATAAAGAAACTGTTGAAGAACTTCAGAAGCTGTCTTCATGTCAAGTGACAAAATGCTCTCTCCTTGGCTTGACTGCTTCAGAAATCGGTTGTTTAAGCATCAATACATTGTGTCCTAACTTCCATGATCTTCAGTGTATGCTTAGACGATTTGAACACATTTGACCCTCACATGGGTTTGGTTACAAAGTCAATTGTCAGAGAAACTGGTCAAAAAAATGAAACATTGTCATGTAAGAGTTTAGGAACATGTAAGGAGTAATACACATGTCTGAATGGTGCTCATGATATAATACCAAAGACAATAGGCCACTGATAACTGGTTCTGCACAATACTGCATATTTGCATCACACATGTAAACAATACTGTATATTGACACATGCAGAAGTTGGGAAAGATACAGACCGCAGAGCAGTGGATATGTTTATCTGTCAGGCTACTACATACTGGTTAGGATTACAATGATTACCAAAAAAAAGCATGAAACTTTTGACAGAACACTGTCCATTTAGCTATGCCATCAACACTAATATTTGTGTTTTCTGTGCCAAAAGCTCTCCCTGAGAATGCTTTCATAGAAAATATATGGCACCGGCAAAGAGGTGTTAGAAATATTCTAGCCCCCTCTGGTGGAGTTTACCAGCTGTTTCAGGGTGCCCACACAGTGTGATGTAAACCAAACCCCTGTCATGTCGGTTATCACTTCTTAGTCAAATAGAACGGCCAGGTCTATCATCCGCAAACAGTTCTCAATATGAACTCAAACGCTCCGGATATCCAACATTACAAGGAAATCCAACTGACTCATAACCAACACCAGAAACACGTCATGGTTATTTTTAAATGCAATGCCAGAGGGCGTGCCTTTTTAGTATGTAATAAAGGGAACTGCAAAACAGAACCTTCACCATCTAAGCGTGGAAATCTCAAGATGTCATTGCCTACTCCTGTAGTATGCTATGCTGTCTCTAAGACAGTCAGCAAAGGTTTCCATCTCTTTGGTTAACTCATAGGTTTTCTTACTAAGCCGATTGCTAGGGCTGACAGTAGATTTCCATCAGTAAGACGACCTGCACAGGATGATTTTCAGTAGAGATAGAGCAACCCAACCGGCAAGAAAACCTGATTAACGCTCCCCACTACTTCCGGTTCTCTGGTGATGTGAATGATCAATATCAGAGACAGGTTTTGAGAAACACAGCATGACATACGGTCCAGCAGAAAGACTGTAGAATAAAACCAAATAAACAGGTGGAAATAGGCAGACGGTTAACAGGCAGTCAGCAGAGAGAAGCAAAACAGAGACAGGTGTCAAACACATTTGCTTAATAGTTTTTTTCCAGATGGATTATCAGGAGATGAGTCACATTACAAACAGTCATACTGGAGATGTCACTTACGAGGCTTCGGGCCCCATACGTGTAGATGCAGCTTCCCGGAGGAGTAGTAAATAAAGCCCAGGACCAGCGTGGGGCACAGGATGAACAGCGCCTTGTGTGTGGGCTTCATGGTCTTCATTATTCACATGTCACCATCCAGCTCATCACCTGAAGGACAAGAGAGTGCAGGGACATAGTATTGATACTAGGGATGGGAATTGAAAGCAAATGTATATTCGAATATTCAACCCCCAAAAAAACGGTTAACCGATTAACCGAAATGTACATATCCTATAAAAATAAAAAAATGTGGGGGAAAAATGTACAAAAAAAACAAATAATAATAATTTGGACAAATAAATAAATACATGTTCAAATAAGTATAGAAACCAAGTCGGCTTTGTCAAATGTATTGAACTGGTGATCACAGTTTGAACAGTTGACAGATAGGCCAACAGCTTTCATGCTTAAAACATAACTTGTTTTTTAAATTAAAGAGGGATCATACACAAACAACATAACCGGTTAGGGTAACGTAACTCGATTACAACCGAGATCAACAACCGATAACAGGGCCAATGCAGAGAATGCAGCTATTCAATACTCATTCTTGTTTAAGAATATGAGCATGTCTACATGCTCAGGGGAGAGGCGGGTGCGGAGGCGATTCACAATCAGGCCAGCTGTAGAGAAGACCCTCTCAGCTGGAATTTGGGGAGAAGATGAGGTTTGAGTCTGCGTGTAGGGAGGGGCAGCAGCCATATCATTAGCTAGAACTAGCTAGATCTGATGGATTTGGACATAAACGCGAGTAAAGTATAACCGGACGCAAGAGAGAGAGAGATCAGCACCTGCAGCTCTGCCCGCTGTGAGGGTCCGGTGAGCGGAGCAAAACACACCTTTAGACCTAACACATTTAGCTATGGCACTGTCGTATACATTGAATTATTCCATTTGATAATATGTAATCAACTTAGGCACCCCTCCCAAAAAAAAAATATATTCNCTACCTGACCGGAGTCACGCTGTGTTCTGTTTACAAGTAGTTCCAGCAAACATCCACTGATAAACTGCGATGTTAACAACCTCATGATAACCTCATTGGTTTCACATTTAGGCCCAATCCCAAACCACTCCCTCGACCCTACCCCTCATGTGGACGGAGGTGAACTCCTCTGTAGCACACTCGCAGCTCAACTGAGACTCCCTCCTGTCAGATGGAGGAAGTAAATACAGGCGCAACTTTGGGACGGGCTCCGCCTCTCTCGGCATGAGAACAGAAAGTGCCGTAACTGTATGTAACAACGGTTTCAAATCAGCATCTCTTTGACAACAAATAAAAGGAATAACTAAAATAAAACTCCAAACATCTTTCATTGTGTTTCAAAGCTCTTTTAGTTTTAAACCTGATGTTTATAAGCTTCTTAGTTTTTGCAACGGTCTGTAAATATACACAAGTTTATAATAAAATGCACACATTTACCTTTTTCTAGACTGAACTGAGCTGCAACATAATACAGACAGGTAATAATCAACAGAATCACAAGGACATTATATGGCTCCACTCACCCATAAGTTACGTTTTTATTTACAGTTTGGAAGTCTCAAATATACACTCTAAATCCATATCAATAGCGATGTATCACAAAAATAGCTCTCATCCTTATTATTGTGTAACGTTAACTATAATATACTAGCTTGAACTCCAAAATGGATATCCTCATTTCACCACTTCCACCCACTACAATCACAC
>NW_011369945.1:14073042-14073638 GCF_000735185.1 Notothenia coriiceps | reverse complement strand
GTTTCATAAACTACTTATGGAAGAAATGTTTTTTAGACCACATCAAAGTTAGACAAAAATGCTCCTTCTTGTTGTCTGGAGGGGACTTTGAAACTCAAATTACTCAAAAAGTACACAGTAAAAGTAGTTCATATTATTTGTTCAAGTAGTCTAAGAAGTACTAAGTACAAACATGGCAGTTTCATAAACTACTTATGGAATAAATGTTTTTTAGACCACATCAAAGTTAGACGAAAATGCTCCTTCTTGTTGTCTGGAGGGGACTTTGAAACTCAAATTACTCAAAAAGTACACAGTAAAAGTAGTTCATATTATGTGTTCAAGTAGTCTAAGAAGTACTAAGTACAAACATGGCAGTTTCATAAACTACTTATGGAATAAATGTTTTTTAGACCACATCAAAGTTAGACGAAAATGCTCCTTCTTGTTGTCTGGAGAGGACTTTGAAACTCAAATTACTGAAAAAGTACACAGTAAAAGTAGTTCATATTATGTTTGCAAGTAGTCTAAGAAGTACTAAGTACAAACATGGCAGTTTCATAAACTACTTATGGAAGAAATGTTTTTTAGACCACATTAAAGTTGACAAAAATGCT
>NW_011369945.1:14067778-14072999 GCF_000735185.1 Notothenia coriiceps | reverse complement strand
GTGTGCCTTGGCAGTCTTAGAAGTATTAAGTACAAACATGGCAGTTTCAGAAACTACTTATGGAAGAAAT
Source organism: Notothenia coriiceps (assembly GCF_000735185.1). Taxonomy (NCBI): domain Eukaryota; kingdom Metazoa; phylum Chordata; class Actinopteri; order Perciformes; family Nototheniidae; genus Notothenia; species Notothenia coriiceps. Next base: position 14,072,929 of record NW_011369945.1, on the reverse strand, counting down.
GTTTTTTATCCCACGTCAAAGTTAGACAAAAATGCTCCTTCTTGTTCTCTGGAGGGAATTTTGCCATTCTGAAAAAGTACACAGTAAAAGTAGTTCATAGTATTTGTGCAACAAGTTTATGAAGCAATAAGTCCTACAATTATTCTCATAAATTACCCTGTTCCTCAATCGCAAATAATAGAAATGAACCACATGCCATCCTTTACTTTGAAATCCAGCTTCCCAGAGTTGTTTTATTGCATTACCCTAAACCTGTAACTAATCGCGCACTCGAAATACAGGGGCGGCTGGTTTGACCACGCAAAAGTGAAAGACGGCTGGCTTGACCGCAGTATTGAAACAGCATGCTGCAAAGAACTGATCAGATGTGACAGGTTTAAAACAATTAAAATAAACCCTATATCAAATTCCATCTGGAGGCAAGTATACATGAGGAATTATGAAGCTTAGCACAGGGGATGTCAGACCAGAGTTCAGCTCAGATGTGATATCTGAAAGAACAACCATTTGAAAAAGGGCAGTTTATAATCCACCTGAGGCGATAGTCACAAGATTTATATAAAAAAAATTTTTTTAAAACAGTTAAATACTCGGCCTACACTCTTATAAAATACAACCTGTTCATACTATCGCTTACAGAAAGTTCTACTTTTCAACCAGTAATTCTCTAGGTCAACTAGTTAAACTGCACACACAATGTTAAGAGTTAACTGACAGACAGCATCTATTGCATATTAAAAAAGTACCCACAAGCAAACAGCTTATACTGGTGCAACTCTAGGGAGTCAAGTACAATCACAGGTTTAATTTACGCCTACAGATATTGCCCTTCTAGATAAACCTCTTGCAACAGAATATGTTCACATTAACGTTACACAACTCAATGGATTTTACAAACGGTTATATTCTCGAACCAGTGATGTTGAGTAGCTAAGTACATGTACTCAATTGTACAATGTACTTAAGTACAATTCTGACAGACCTGTACTTTACATTTGTTGCTACTTAGTACCTCTACCCCACTACAATTCAGAGGCAACTCGTGTTCTTGTACTTTAGAGCTTTGGATACTTAGCAGATTTGCATACGAAATGTACTCAAGACTTAAATAAGACTTTGGAGTATATCTACAAGCTACTTTGCACTATACACAGGAATTACAATTGGCTCCACCTTTAGCAGCTGTGATAAACACATTATTGCATCAATAATTATAATCAAAACATATAATATATATCATTGTTAAATGTGCCAATATGCACAATGAGTACTTTTACTTTCTGTACATTTGAGTTTTTTTTGTACTTTCACTTAAGAAAACTTTAATGCAGAACTCTTACTTGTTACTGAATAATCCTGCATTCTGGTAGTTCTGCTTTTACACAATCGAAGTACTTCTTCCACCTCTGTTTTCGACAGGGAAATATCAAACAGGAGAGAAAAACCAAAACGGTTTATTTTTACCTCCACAGCAACACTGTCAGGGTCTCAGTGGCTGTCCATTTAAATCACATTTGTTTGTTGTGCAGTTGCAAAAGCATTGTATTTCAGGCCATGTCGAGGGTTATGTCTCTGGCGTTAATTAATTGTGTTATCAAGCTAGTGGTGTAACTTAAGCTGAAGGAAAAAAAAGTTCACTATGCTAGGTAAAGAAACGCAGCAGCCAAGTTAGCAAGACAAACATAACGGAACTTTCATGTCCCATAACTCAAAGCTAACCTCAGTCTCTCAAGATACAATATTAAACATTTACCTTATATTAGTTTAAAGGCTACGATTGCGTTGGAGTTTCCATGGTATATTTTTAGCATGACTAACGGTTACCACTTATTTACAGAGGGCTGAAGTAAAGGTAAGCACCGCCAACGACTATCAAGCGGCTAAGGTTAGCTTAGCCTGTCGCTATGCTAACAACGCTACGTTGGCATAGAGGGGGAATTTGCCTTCATACAGTCGGCAGGCCCGCAGCGTAACAACACCTTTGAATGTGGAAATGTGTGGCTAGAAAAAATCAAAATCAATCATTCACCGAAACAGCGCACACATGTAGGATCCATAAAATCCAAAAACACTGTTGAAAAGTCAACAAGAGAACAATGCTGTGGTGATCCGGCGGAGGTTAGGAGAAGCACCGGTTTCCCTATAGGAACCACCACCACCATTGTCGAATAAAACACGGCGTAGCAACATGTTATGATCATTTCCAGTTGATTATAGACATTACCTTTTCTTTTTCTTCTCAGTCCTCGGGTCTGAAACAACACCCGTCTTTAGTTTAAATAAGGAATTTGTCGATAAAACGGCCGTGTTCTCCCTCCTCTCCAAGCCATCGTGATGAAATCCGTGAAAGTGCCCTGGCTCTGAAAGCACAAGACGACCACTCTGACTGCGTGTTTCCCCTCCTGTCTCACCACCAGCTCTAGTTCACATCAAGACGGGCAGAAGAAGACGAACAAGCAACCCCCTCCATCAACATATTCATCAGCAGCGGCAGGAGCAGCAGCTTACTGATCGACCAGAGCAACACAGTTGGTTAGAGTCACATGAGGTATAGGTATTTCTCTGTGAATTCTTATGCCCCCTCCTGATTTTAACAGAGGAACATGAATGCACCTTTTCGTCTGGTTCTTCACGTGGTGCTCACTCTCAGCATGTCAGATGTCACAAATTGCATTGTAGCGGTGTTCGCTTGTGCAGACAGTAAAACCACCCGCCCCCCACCCACCATCCAAATGTAACATTCCCTGCTCAGGATCAATAAAAGAGATGTAATGATTGAACTGCCTGCCCCTCACTGTAAAGTAGATGTGCTCCTTCAGCACTTTTTTTTTATTGACATCACAAGGGTCATTTATCCTACAGTGATGGTTGAATTTGCTAAAAATCCAGAGGTAGGCCTATCACAGGTTATTTGTCGTGTTAAATACTGTAAATCAATATCGAACAATCTTAATATAGAAAACACCGTCGACCAGTGACTGTCATTGGTGACTGTGCACTAGTTCGGATTCCTGACATGTTAAGCTCTAATTATCCTCAGAGGACTACACACAATCATTACTTACACCTAAGTCTACTGAAGCCCCTTTGATCTATGACTCATTCGGATATCTCTCAGAATGATAGTGTTCCTGTCCAGAAGCCTTACGCACTGTGTCATCACCTGTTATTTTGGCTCGTGTTGATATATTTTACTGGTATTAAAGGATGGGCTTCTATGGTTTTGGTCATCAAGTCAGAGGAACCCAGGTGTTCAAACTGAATCACAACTGACAACACAACACTGACTGCAGTGTCAGAAAGAATCTCCTTGGCAATATTTTGACAGTGGGCTTGGTATTAAGTAAAACTGATATAAGATGATGAAAAAGCACCACACCTACAGCCATGGTCACGGATAGCCCATCTTTCATAATATAAAACACTTATCAGCACGCCTATGCATGCTTGCATACATACACACAGCCATAAAGAAAACAATTAACACTTTAATTCATAGGTAACAAGTAACAACAGGGATCACTCAACGCTGTCAGGGTTAACTATAGCAAAATATTTGCCTTCTGTCTTTGTGCTGCTCAAACACCTGAATCTCTGGGGATTAATGAAGATTATCTTATTCAAATATAGCTCTTTAAATGCCAGATGACAGATGTTTAAAACATTATTTCAATTGAGAAAACAGTTTGAGAATCTTTAACCAATATTATTTTGGGATAAAATACAAATATACCTCAAATGTTCTGTTATTATTTTATAGAAGTCTTGCCAGAAAAAGTTAAACCACATTCTGCCATCACTTATATTATTATATAGGGACAAAAGTATAGAATTCAGATGTTCAGGACAGGTTCCTGTGTCACATGTACAGGCAAGTTCAGGCCACTTTTCTGAAGTTGAAAGCAATCCTCACTCATAGCTGTCAATTTCATTCGAAACTGTTAGCACTGAAAACAAGAGGCTAAGTTTGTTAAGCTTCTAAGAATAGTACTATATGTAAATAATATCTGCTCTGCTCTTAATAAACATGGAGCCTGCAGGCCTTGTGTGTAATCCTCAATCCCATCGGGGACCTATCATGTGGCTGATTGTTGTACGGCTGCAGATCCATAGTCCTTTCCTTCCCACCTGCTCAGGTTACTCTGCTAATTCAGTTTTCCTCCCGGATCTTACACCTTATGTGTGCCCTGACACAAGGCCTCGTATTCTACATTAGCAGTTGTTGGGCAGAGAGCCAAGGTAAAATGGGAGGGGGTGAGGGGTGTACCGTCTTTCATTTTTGCCCTGCAAAGAGTGTGGCAGAGAAGCACACCAATCTATTCATATTTAATCAAGCAGGAAATACAATCTGCTCACCCACTGCTCTCCATCTGGGGTCAGGAGATCAGCAGGAGCCAGGAGAATAAACACAAGAAAACACCAACACACACACACATATACACAACACAAGCCTATTAAAGTTTTCCAGGATCATAGGACTTTTGCTCTGTGGGACTCCTGGTAACTTGGCTCCATTTCATGGCACTTACACGAGGGAAGGATCAATGGCCACAGAACAACAATGCAAGGAGCTGAAATGTTCCATTCTCGTACCATGGTGGGAAGTGCACTGTTATTTGTCTGTCTACTTGTAAAGAACCGGGTATCTGAAGGGGAAAGGACTGTTTTCTTACGTGTCGTTGGGTTGTAATTAGGCCTGTCGCGATAATCGATAAATTGACTTATCGTACGATAAATAAAAATGGACTCGATAACTTTTCTGAGCTCGATAAATTGCCGTTTACATAAAGATGTGACCAGCATTTTAGCCTGGAGCGCTGTGGCTGCCAGGCGCGCTGTGAGGGGCGGGGCTGACACACAGCCAGGTCAGGACACTCCGCCAGGTCAGGACACTCCGCGTGCACGTGCAGCAGCCAAATTAATAATATAGCGACAAGCGGGAGACAACGTGTGACTTACTCACGGGGAATTTAAAGTGAAATGGAATTGGTTACAAAACCTAACTACACATCTCGATTCTCCGGTGTGGCAGTATTTTGGATTCAAACCAAATCAACGAGGCGAACCTACGGACTTGAATGAGCCGGGCGGTGTGTCGCATTGGTTTAAAAAAGGTAGCGACAAAAGCAGGCAATACCACGCATTTTAAAC
>NW_011369945.1:14064794-14067761 GCF_000735185.1 Notothenia coriiceps | reverse complement strand
ACTTCAATTTTTTTCGTAGGCGGTTTAGACCACCGTTGAAACTCTCGTTGTCTTCGTTCTAGATATCCTGATGTCAGAGAGTTGTGTGGTATACTTTGTCTTTGTCATTCGTCTAAAAACAAGAAATACGCTCATAAAATGTTTTAGTGAGAGGGAAAATTTGACCCATAAGGAACAAATAATTATTGTTGAAAAAAAAATGAGTATAATCATAACATATGCGGACAAATGAAGAGTAGAGGCAGAATAAGAAAGATTATTGATATTTACTAGTATATATTTCCCTACACGGAAATGAGGTGACCAACCTTCCTTTTTCGACTAGATATAACAAATCGTATTGCGAATCGATTGGTCTTCGATTATTGTTTGTTGCAATAACTGACATACTAGTCATACTGTCTACTTGTCTAGAGGCGGTGACCCGGAAAGTTGATTTCTGTGGTCGGTGCGTTTTTTGGAACGACGTACACATGTCGAGGAATTACCCATTATAACGTTAAACACTTCAGGGACCCCCAGGCCTTCGGGCGCAAGACCACGAGAGGCAATTCTTGATATAAAATCTTCCTGGTGGTGCATGCCCCCAAACCCCCCTGGATGAGGTTAGATCCCACCCCCCCACCCCACACTTAAATCATGTCCACATGGATATGAAACTAAATACATTTGCACACATCTTGTGTCCATATCTTTCTGTTTTGGTGGTCATGCCACGGTGCATGAATGCGCGGGTCATGGTCAAATATCTGGATTAAGAGGTTGCTTTTTCTTTGTCACAGCATGAAAGAAACGGGAAATGAATGGGCTGTGATTTGAGTTTTTTAAGCAGACGTTGAGTTCAATAATTCGTACGGCCTCGAAGGATGTTGTAAAAATTGAAATGGCCCTTGAGAGAAAAAAGGTTCCCCACCCCTGGTCTATGATGACAGTTGACATCAGTCTAGGACCTATCTCCGCCCACCCCCTCACGCGTCCGTGTGCGTAGGACGGTCTAGGACCTAGCTAGCTGATTCTCCGCTCAAGAAAAGGCTGAGGTGAGGTAAGGTTTTGTGATGATCCTGTTTGCCGTTAAGTTTTTCATTTGTCCAGCTTTAAGTGTAATTTTATGGATAACATTACTATTTCTTGCTCGTATGGTAATGCATAATTATAATATTTTGAAGTGTTTTTGTTACTACTTGGATAAGTTATGTTGCAGTTGTGTTCTTTTTTTATTATTATCTAGTGCTAGGCAGTTAGCGCTGTGTTGTTAGCTGTCAAAGATAAGATGATGCTTAATAAATATATATAAAAGTATTGTAAATGCATATACAATCGTAGTCACTTCATATCGTATGTTAAATCATTGTTTTAATTTATGGCCTTGGTGCCCTGGCTTTTGGCCTTTGTGCCCTTAAAAAATTGACAACTCAAAAGGCCAAGTGGCCTTGCCCCTAAAATGACGAAATTCCAGGCCTGGTGCTGACCCTGAAACGCTGTCATTGTATGTTTTTCTTGCAAAACCAGGAAACAAACATGTCTTAAAACATGTCTTAAACCCTTAAGGTACCATTTGTGAAGTCAAGATTGCCCTAACCCTAACCCTCTCACCAAAATAGATTGACATTTAAATGTTCATTCAGGAAACCATTACCCAAGCTTTCCTGTCCAAACACATTTCATGTACTACAGATAAATATCATCAGTTGCCTACAGTCAAATACAAATATAGGCTTTCTAAATCACAGTCCTCAGGGGGAGGCTTTAAAAGGTTATCCACCTGGTCAAAATGATCATCAATAAATTACAAAGTTAGTTCATTTATAAACTAGAGTGCACATGGAAATGAAGATTTACACTGAATACAAAAGAAAATGTGTTATTGTTACCCTTTCATTTAATCAGTTAACACAAAATGTTTTTGTATAAAGCAACTACTGCTGAAGGACGCATGCATCTACTCATTTCAAGCCATTTGCCCCGAACTGTTCAGTGTACAGTGTAAACAGTGTCAATTGAGGAAGTCACACTGCTGGCAGATGCCACGTATAATTATATCAAATGTCATGACGCATATTCCTAAATGGGTTCACGGGGGATTTTTCAAAACAGATTTAAAAATCTGTTGTTAACCTGCCAGTCAGTGAACGCTTTTATTTATTTTTGTGACCAACTTTTTATTGTTTTTTTTTGTTGTTGCCCTCAAAGAGGGACTTATATACACTACACAGATACAAATTATATAGACAATAATACAAACAGAAAAAGAAAAGACAAAGAAAAAATATAGGGATTCCCTTTCCCATGCCACCCCGTCCCTCCCCCTTCCCACCCATCTTGCCATTTCACAGAAAATCCTACCTGATGTTTGTTAGCAATCGTCTGAGTTCACCTATCTATTATATTATATATATTATTTATATTATAGAATAACAAGTGAACGCTTTTATTGTAAACCTTTAAAATAATTTCTGTAATTATTATAACAGTTTATACATAATTTAGATGGATAGATTTATTGATCCCAAATGGGGGTATTTACAGGATACATTAATATTGTTAGTTAATCATTATTATAGCCTTACATATGCTTGAAAATAAATGTTAAGATGTCTTATATACCATTGTTTAGGTCTTTATATACAGCTCATTAATTATAAAATGAAGTGTTACTTTATCTAATTTGAGTCAAAACTATGGTTATTTGCCTGATAAACACATGCTAATAACTCCCCCAAGATGTCTGTGACAAATACTAATACTAGACACCCATTTTTTATAATAAGCTGTTTTGAGAAAACCAGCTCATTAAAACTAATGGTTAACACTAGTGTATGAAAATCAGACATCAATAGCACAAAGAAACCTGAGCCCTGTCACTTGACTACCATGTGACTGGTCTGAGGCGGGTGCACACAATAATACCCACTAACAACAGAGGGACCTGAGGGAGCCACAGCTGTGGGGTCACAGAGCAGAGAGCGG
>NW_011369945.1:14062435-14064774 GCF_000735185.1 Notothenia coriiceps | reverse complement strand
GGGGGGGGGGGGGGGAAGAAGATGCTGCCATACTTTAGTTATGGACGCCTGCGGAGAGATGGAGCGCTGGAATGAAAACAAAAAGCCAGGGTCTTCACTCAGTGAGTCTGAGTGTGTGTGTGTGTGTGTGTGTGTGTGTGTGTGTGTGTGTGTGTGTGTGTGTGTGTGTGTGTGTCCGTCTGGTTTTCCCTCTGTGCGTCTGTCCAAGCTTTAGCGTTGTAAAGGTATAAGACACAGTCACTAATCTTTACAGAGGTGTACTTGAGATAGAAAATGAAGGTTTATTAAAAAAAAACAGCCTTAGTCCAACACCGGAGGCATTTGTTTTTCAGCATCTAGGTCAGTGGTGTCCAAACTACTGTCCATTTTTAATTGGCCCGCAGCTAATTCTAAAATGATAGATACTGTAATTGTTACTGTACTACATTTGTTTAACAAAATGAGTTACTATTTACTTTACATATTCAGATTATTGGCTAATACAAAATATAAATAAACTAATAAATAAACTATGATATATGATTATAGGTTAAGATATCCAGCAGTATATCTAATTAAATTAGCTATTCATTTATCAGCAGTGATGAACACATTATGGATAAATTATAATAATCCACTCATTTATTAGATGACTAGAGATGATTCTAAAATGGGACATCACACACAATACGTACTTTTTTTTACTGTTTTGTACTTTTACTTAAGTAAGATTTTGTATGCAGGACTTTTACCTGTATTCTACTTTTGCTTAAGTAAAATATCTGAGTACTTATTCCACCTCTGCAATAAGTAATAATAACTTGCAATTCTCGTACCTCATTAATTACAACAAAAGTCAGAACAATCTTTCTGGATACTTACAGTTCAGATGCTGTTTTCAGTTGGCAGCAGTATGGTTTTATTTACAGTAAATAAGAGCGCTGTCATCTGATCAGAGTTTCCCTTCAGGCCATTTGGACGGGCTGTAACATAAGAGAAACTGGTACGACAAATGAACGTGACACTGGTCTATTCAAACAAGATACACCCTTCTCTATTACTCCACATACCTTTGTTGTTAGGGATGTTCCCTTTTAGCATATGCATCATATTTGTTAAGATCACCTTAACCACACAGTAGCTCTTTCTTTCCATAATGTCACTCCCAACAGATAGTCTTTTTAAAGTCCAGTCAGGCTCAGCAGTGCTTTGAGCTAAATGCTAACTTGAGCATCTTAACATTATCACAATGACAATGTTAGCGTGCTTTACATGTATTTGGTGTTAGAGGATAAGCAACAGTATCACTTTTGACGTGATACTGTCGCTTTATGCAAAGTATCACCGTGACAATTATACCCAAAATACATGTACATTTACAATCCAAAATTAGACCTCAGACTGGCACTGAGGAAGAGTTACTGGTGTCCACAGATAGCAGTATTTGTAAAAGGTTGTAAAAATCCCTAAATAAGACCAAACAACCTTGTGTTATATACAGTGCATCCGGAAAGTATTCATACCCCTTCACTTTTTCCACATTTTGTTATGTTACAGCCATATTTCAAAATGGATTAAATTCGTTTTTTTCTCAACATTCGAGACACAATACCCCATAATGACCAAGTGGAAAACGTTTTAAAATATATTTTGTAAATAAAACACTCATATCACATAAACATAAGTATTCACACCCTTTACTCAATACTTTGTGGAAGGACCTTTGGTAGCACTTACAGCCTCAAGTTTTCTTGAGTATGATGCTACAAGCTTGGCACACCTATCTTTGGGCAGTTTCTCCCATTCTTCTTTGCAGATCGTCTCAAGCTCCATCAGCTTGGATGTTGAGCGTCGGTGCACAGCCATTTGCAGATCTCTCTAGAGATATTCAATCCGGTTCAAGTCTGGGCTCTGGCTGAGGCCCTCAAGGACATTCGCAGACTTGTCCCGAAGCCACTCCATTGTTATCTCGGCTGTGGGCTTAGGGTCATTGTCCTTTGAAAGGTGAACCGTTGCCCCAGTCTGAGGTCCAGAGCGCTCTGGAGCAGATTTTCATCAAGGATCTCTTTGTACATTGCTGCATTCATCTATCCCTTGATCCTGACTAGTCTCCAAGTTCCTGCCGCTGAAAAACATCCCCACATCATGATGCTGCCACCACCATGCCTTCACTGTAGGGATGGTGTTGGCCAGGTGATGAGCGGTGCCTGGGTTCCTCCAGACATGATGCTTGGCATTCAGGCCAAAGAGATCCATTTTGGTTTCATCAAACCAGACAATTTGGCTTCTCATGGTCTGAGAGTCCTCTAGGTGCTCCATGGGGGCTTTCATGTGCCTTTTACTGAAGAGTGGCTTCCTTC